>NC_069708.1:22565659-22868823 GCF_023699985.2 Odocoileus virginianus
AGAATGATAAGTAATTTTTTAGAGAAGAGAAATATCAATATGAACAAGAAAGTTGAGTAGACTTTAGAAAGTTGGGTTTTAACCTGGAAATGTAATCCAGGTGAAAAGAAAGTCTGTGAGATTACAGAGATGGAGAAATTGCATCTAGCACAATGTCTGATGCATAGTAGATGTTCAATAAATGTTCATTTGCTCGACGAATGAATCTCTTTCAACACATTTATCTTCCAGTTTGCCACTGTGTCTAGTCTGCTGTTGAACTTGAAATAAAATTCTCAGCTTATGTTTTTCTGTTCTAGAGTTTCTATTGGTTCTTTCTAAAATTGCACTCTTCTACCTCACACTACTGTCTTTAACCCTTTCTCTGCTTTTTTTTTTTTTTGCCTGTGCACTTACCATGTTCTTTATTTACATAATTTATTTTGTTTCTTGTGTTTTTCCCTTTATTGTAAGTAAAGTTCCATGAGAGCAGGAATTTCTCTTTGTTTTGTTCACTGGTATGTATCCCCAGAGACTAGAACAGTGCATGGGACATAGTAGAAGCTCAGAAATATTTGTTGAATGAATATATGGTCTGTAAATGTGGAGGCAATGATAAAAACTGTTAGATCAGATTGAGGGAAGAGGTCCTTGTAGAGCATTGTAGAAAATCAAATGGGGGGGGGGGAATTCATTGTGGCCAGATTATAGAGAGTAGCCTGTGTTGAGGGGAGGTTTAGGAGTTCAATAAAATAGGTAATATATTATTTATAAAGCTGAGCAAAATTTTACTTATAATTCATTTGTCATCTGAGAGGCATAAGGAAATAGCAGAAAGAATTCTGGCTTTGGAATTGAAATGTATGAGTTTGAATCCTAGTTCTATACACAGACCAGCTTTGTGACCTTAGGCAAATTATTTACTCTTTAAGACCTAGTTTTCTTAACTGTAGGTGTTAATAATCCCTACTTCCTAATTCAAGTTATGGTGAAAATTAAGAGATATTGTTGTAAGTAGAATCCTTAGTAAAAGTGGGTCTTTAGTAAGTATTTCTTATCCTGCAGTGATTGTTTTAAAACTGTTATCTCTTAACATACTAAATGTACCTTATCTGGGGCAAATTACTTAGACTAATAGGAAGAAGCAAACAACATTGGGGTAGTGTATGGTAACTGTGGTTTAGACAAAATAACTACTGAATATGAGTAAAAATGAAAAGGAACATACTATGCAGTCATGACAAAAAAAAACCACACAGAAATAACCAGTATCCTTTCACTTCTCCAAAATGGTTTGAAGCCTTGAGTAAATTACAGGAGAGTGGAAAATCCCCTAATTATACCAGAGTCACTAATAGTATGGTCTCCAAAACTACCAGACCACAGGGAAGCCATTTGGTTTTGGGGGACAATTGGCCTTTTCTGAGTGGTCAGGTGCTCATGGATGTCCCCCTCAAGGCTGGAATCTCTTGTTGAAACTGGGGCACTCCCGTGACCCATATTGGAAAAAAATTTAAGTTAAGTCTTCTGCTTATTAAGGGTCAACCAAGGAAACATTCTCCTGGAGAAGCCTTGTGCATTTTCTATCTAACTGGTTGTGAACAACATTATCCTTTCTTGATATTTGAACTTGGATGAAGGCTCTTATGACAGATTTGTTTTAGAATGAAGCAAACATTCATTTTACTTAGCTGGTTTATTTCCCTTTATCAGCTGATGCAAATCAGATAGAACACAAGTTTTCTTTTTGTTTCAGTTGTGAAGAAACCCAGAAAGCATGTAATGCATGACTGCAGCAACAGAAAATCAAGGAAGACCATACATTTAGTTCCTCCTTTTATGTATGGTATAGTTAATATTGTCAGTTTCTATTTTAATTGGCTTGCTGTAGGGTACCTTAAAGGCTTTAGAAACAATCAGATAGTACTTGAGACTGGTCCATTTGTTTAGCATTTAACTGGTTTAACATTTCCCCTGACATGATCCAAATATTGTAATTTAACTGTTTAAAAGACCCAATTACTTAGTTATAGGGGAAAGGTTTAATAAATGTGATGCATTCATAAACCCTAGTTTAGGATTCAGTTCAGTTCAGTTGCTCAGTCGTGTCCGACTCTTTGCGACCCCATGAATTGCAGCACGCCATGCCTCCCTGTCTATCACCAACTCCCGGAGTTTACTCAAACTCATGTCCATCGAGTCTCCTAAATTCTAAAGCACATATCACATGAGCCCTTATAAGATGCACGACATACAACTGAACAGCAATGAATATGCATGGATGTTTATGTTTTGAACATGGGTAACTCTCGAAAACATCATGTTGAGCAAAAAAAGGTGATGCAGCAGAATCCATCCAGTAAATATAGAAGAGAATGCTACTTGTCCCTGAATATCTGCTTTGGCCTTCCCTGGTGCTGTTAGTGGTAAAGAATCTGCCTGCAATGCAGGAGACATAAGAGGCGTACTTTCAATCCCTGGGCTGGGAAGATCCTCTGGAGAAAGGAATGGCTACCCACTCCAGTATTCTTGCCTGGAGAATACCCATGGACAGAGAAGCTGAGCAATCTACAATCCATGGGGCCACAAAAAGTTGGACATGACTGAAGCGACTGAGCACACACACACAGTGGGATTTTAGAAGGGAGAAATGGCTCCCCAAAAGAAGGCTTTCTTTTCTAGACTCTCTTGCAGCAAGATCTGACCATATGGCCAGGTCCTGGGCAGTGGGGTGTGAGTGGAAGTAGTATGTGCAATTTAAAGACTATCCCCATAAAGAGAAAGGGATGGCCTTTCCTTGTCTGATCTCAGTTCTCTTTCCCTGAAATGTGAGCCTGATGATGAGGGCAACACCTCATGGAGGGTAGAGGCATGAGACTAGGGAGCTGCTATTTTATCCCAGGAATATTTATACTCTCTTTAAAAATTGGGGGCTTCCCTCAAAGCTCAGTTGGTAAAGAATCCACCTGCAATGCAGGAGACCGCGGTTCAATTCCTGGGTCGGGAAGATCTGCTGGAGAAGGGATAGGCTACCCACTCCAGTATTCTTGGGCTTCCCTTGTGGCTCAGCTGGTAAAGAATCTGCCTGCAATGTGGGAGACCTGGGTTCGATCCCTGGGTTGGAAAGATCCCATGGAGAAGGGAAAGGCTACCCACTCCAGTATTCTGGCCTGGAGAAAACCGTGGACTGTATAGTCCATGGGGTTCCAAAGAGTCTGACATGACTGAGCGACTTTCACTTTCACTTTTAAAAATTTATATATTTATTTATGGCTGTGCTGGGTATTTGTTGCTGCAGGGGCTTTTCTCTAGTTGCAGCAAGCAGGGGCTACTCTCCAGTTGCAGTATGCTGACTTCTCATTGTGGTGGCTTCATTGTGGTGGCTTCTCTTGTTGCAGAACACAGGCTCTAAGTACGTGAGCTTTAGTAGTTGTGGCTCTTGGGCTCAGTTGTTGTGACTCCCAGACTCTAGAGCACAGGCTCAATTGTGGCATATGGGCTCAGTTGCTCCATGGCATGTGGAATCTTCCTGGAGCAGGGATCGAACCCGTGTCTCCTGCATTGACAGGTGGATTCTCTACCACTGAGCCACCAAGGAAGCCCCTATACTCTGGCCCTTATGTTAAAGAGAAATAGACTCCTGTTTCAGTTAAGCCAGTGTTATTTGGGTCTTTGTTCCAGCAGCTGAACCTATTTCCTAATTCTCTATGATACTATTTGTGTAATTTGAAGCAAAAGAATATTATATATTTATGGATATTTAGTAAACCTTGGACTGGATATAACCTAAAGTGAGCAATGGTTGTCTTGGAGGAAGAAGGGAGAGAATGGGCCTTGGGAGGGGAGTACAGCCTGCTTGCTCTGTGTGCATTAAGCCATAAGGGGTTCTCTCTCATCTGTGGGCACTGCTCAGTCAGCCACATCTGAGTAGGACACTTGATTCAGTTATAAAGGATGAAGAGTTTGTATATTTGAGATTTTTGTGGTTGCTTTATGCCAAGCTGTTTTCTGATGGCTTTTAACAGTGACTTTTACCCCTGTATAAAGTAACTGGGTTAGCAGAAAATATTGGTATTACCTAATCACCCTTAAAACAGATATGGAGGACATAGCTGTCCTTGACATTAGAGGAGTGAGCAGTGAAATGGAACTGGGAGAACAGAAGCTGCAGTTATCCATGGCTTATTCATGTCAATGTATGGCAAAACCACTACAATATTTTAGAGTAATTAACCTCCAATTAAAATGAATAAATTTATAAAAAAAAGAGAAAATAAAATACAGAATTAAAAAAACAGTCAATAGAGAAGCAAGCAAAAAGAAAAAAAAAAAGACCTGTGGCTCAGGTGTTGCTAGGTGAAGGCTGGCAGGCTGCGAAAGGTCATATGGGTAGCATGTACCTTGGCTCAGACTCTAGACAAGGACATTGCCTGCTCAAAAGCTGCAGTTGTCAGCAGCTTGAGTGAATCTGTCTCCCAGGGCCAGGCTCATGTTGGTCGGGCTCAGAGAACCTGTACCTCAACCGGAGTGCTACTTGATTAATTTATGGTAAGGAGTTGACTGTCCAGCATAGCAGAATGTAGGTTCAGGCAGAGTGGAGCTTTTCCTGTGTAGCAGCAGAGGACCGTGGCTTGTCATCAGAAGGTTGTTGAGGACAGAATAAGGACACAGGCAATTGGTTAGGCTATGCTTATATGCAGACAGGGAAAGGCTGATGAACCCATCTCCTTGCCAGGGATAGTCTTGTCCCCTTCCCTCTGTCCCCACTGCTGGTGCAGGGCAGGCACTCTATCCTTCTCATCAGGCAGTGGTTGCATGGATGGTCTCATCATCTGATTTTGGGAGGTTAGCTTTTCTTCCTGTATTTTTCCATGGTATTTCAAACTGAATATCACATGATGGACTGTATTTCCCCACAGTGAATCTCAGGTGCATCCCAGGTGGGTTCCCTTGTGGTTTGGGGATTCCTAGGTTCTTCAGGGCATAGGAACAACTGACCCTTCTGGTTTGCTCCCACATAAGGCAGTTTTGCTGGCTAACTCTGAGGAAAGCCTTCATTCTCTTACCTTTACATCTGTGGGAGCCCCTAATTTCTCCCCTATTCTAGCTACATTCACAATGCTTTCAGTAGTATTTTTGAATGAGGTTCTTCCTGTCACACAGGAGAGTCTTCTGTCTGCCCAGTTGTCCTTGCTTTCACTCTTGCGAAATGTGGAGGGACCCAAGGGCCAGTCCTTGTTCTTATAACTTTTTTTCATTCTCTGATCTGTGGCTTCAGATGTCACTTTTGCATAGCTGCATTACAGGTCTTTGTATTCGGTCCACATGTTAACAGAGGTTATTTTGTAAAGTGAAGTACATAGGATTTTGCTTTCTGTCTTTTATGATTTTATATTGCTGTCTTTTAGAAATGTGTGTGTATATATATTACTTTTGCAATAGGAAAATCATTTTATATACTAATAATTAATCAGGAGAAAATGCAATTCCTTCAATACTGTCCTGAAACTCACTTTTTAAAATTAATTTTTTGACAAGATAATACATAGCATGGTACAAAATTCAAAAGTTCCAAGAGAAGACAACTGAAAAATAGGCCTCCCTTTGTTGCTGGGCAGAAATTTATCCCATTTTCTTCCCTTGGAGGCATATGGTTTCCTCATTTGGGCCATTTCCCCCTGAAGGTGCCATGCTCTGAAATCAGTGTATGTAGTGAGAGAGTTGGCACCTTCTACTTTTAATACCAGCTTTCCCACTAAACATTCTCATTTCTGTAAATGATATACACTTCTTACTTGCCACCTACGTGCAAAGCTGTGGTGTTTTCTTTTACTTCTCTTTTGTCCTTTTGCCTCATTCTTGTCTTTTTAATTGTTGTATTTCATTGACTAATTCTGCTGCTGTATGTGCAGCAGGCCTTTCTTTTCTGTTACACTAGGCTGTCATCAGCACCCCAGTAGACAATGAGGTGACATCCCTGTCCACACATCATTCGACTACTTTGTGATTCTTCTGAGAACCAAGAACATCCACTGGATGCTGGAATATAATTAGAAGGATGGTAGATGTATTCTGTCTCTAGTGCCTTTTGTTCTCTTCTACAGTTTGTCTTCAATTGGATTATGCACTCTCAGAGGGCAGCAATCATCATGTACTATTGTGGTCTATCCCCTTTAGTGCTTGATATAGTTTTATACATAGAGTGACATACATAGAGGATGAGATGGTTGGATGGCATCATCAACTCAATGGAAATGAATTTGAGCAAGCTCCAGGAGATGGTGAAGGACACAGGGAAGCCTGGCGTGCTGCAGTCCATGGGGTCACAAAGAGTTGGACACAACTGAGCAGCTGAACAACAGCAACAAAATACATAGAGTGGGTTCTCAATTTATGTTTGTCAAATGATGAGATGAACACTGTTTTTTGTTAATTTCAGTAATTAAGATGTGGGCATTTATTTTATTGTTTTTAATTAATTTATTTTTTAATTGAAGAATAATTGCTTTACAGAATTTTGTTGTTTACTGTCACACATCAACATGAATCAGCTATAGGTATATTGCTTGACAATTTTGTGTTGGTTTATGCAGTACAACAATGTGAATCAGACATAATTATATATACCCCCCCTTCTCTCCATTCTTCTCCTCCTTCCCCTCCCCCAATCCTACCCCTCTAGGTCATCGCAGGAGACCAGACTGGGCTTCCTGTGTTATTTAGCAACTTCAAGATGTGGGCATTTTATTTTTAGAAATATGAACAAATAACTAGTGTAGAATATAATGGTACTTCTTCTTTTCATTGAAACCTCTTTCCTTGCTCTGTAATACTGCACCACTGTCTTACCCCAGGACCATCCACAGCACTACTCCTTCCCTCCTTTATCTCCTCCTTAGTACTTACAATGTATTATTTAACTTATTTAGCTTGTTTTTAAACCATTCTTTCCCTCAGTAGAATGTAAACTCTATGAAGGCAGGATTTTTGTCACTCTCATTGACTGCTATACTCCCAGTGCCTGGCATGTGGTAAGCTACTCAATGAATATTTGTTGAATGTATAACCCGGAGAGGTACCAATTATGGGTGTTGTCATTAAATTGACTACTGTCACCAATCCCAGATTTCACTTTGTTCTGTTCAATGTTATTTAGTATCAATGCTTTGAGGCCTGGGAGACTTTAAAAAAATCTCTCTGCCAAAAAAAAAAAAAAAAAAGCTGTAGTTTGGAGTGGAGTGACTGAGAGGCACATGGAAGGAAAAATAGACAACATAGTTGATGTTATTGGAAAAAGACACCTTGGCCTCTGCTGTCCAGGGCCTGGCCTAGTCTCTGAACACTCCCCACTTGCATTCTGCTAACCTATTTTGAGTACCTTTTATAAAGGCGATTCATATGCCTATTTGTTATTCTTACCACAGAGTATGTCCTTTTTCTTGGCTTGATTTCTCCTCCTTCTATGGTTAATATCTGGATTCCTTTGCCTAGGAGCTGTCACTCTGATGTTAAGGAGGAGAACAGTTGATTGGGTTTGAGTTCAACTTTAAACAGATCATTTAGTCACACAGAGCAAAATTCTGTTTTGAGGCCACATTTTGCTTATCACAGCCAGTCACTGTGAATATATGAGCTGTGGGTCCCATCTCTTGTGGGGGAAGTCAGGTGGCTATGGCATGAATAACACTGGGCCGATGGTGGCTGAATGGTGACACTGGCATTCTCATAAAGGCTGTTTGGCCACCCTGCCCCAGGAGGGGCCTCCCTGTGACTGTGGCTGTCAGAGGTGAACTGGCTGTGGCTCTTACTCGTCAGATAGAGTTCAAAAATGGGTTTCATGTTCTCTGTGAGAACTGGGTTTACTAAGATGGTATAAGGAAAACCTCAGAACCTGATAAACACAAGGAGAGCGACAGCATGCTTTGCTTAGGAGTCCTGTAGTCATTTGTAGTCATTTGTCCTGTAGATCTTGAGGAGCTACCAGAAGGCTCAAAGCTTGGGAGATGTGTTTATTGTAGACTGCCATCCTTCTAATAGTTTTGAGGTGGACTGCTGAGGAGCATGAGGTGGGTGCCGGAAGGCTGTTCAGAAAGCAGCTTATGTGAGAAGAATTGTTGCTACTTGTGCAGAACTAGATGACTGCCTTGTGAATGAATGAGATGAGGATTCAGGGACAGGGAATGGGGGCGAGAAACAATGTTTATAGGGAGGGGTGAGTATTACCTCTCGGACCTGTTGAGCTAGAGGTGTTAGGGAAATGTCAAGCAGAAATTTGGATGTAAGATTCTGGAGCATGGAGAAGACTGTCTTGGAACTACAGTCGCTAGAATCACTGCCTTGAAGCTTCAAGTTGGGTGGATGCATGTGTGCTAAGTCACTTCAGTTGTGTCTGACTCTTTGTGACCCTTTGGACCATAGCCTACCAGGCTCCTCAGTCCATGGAATTCTCCAGGCAAGAATATTGGAGTGGGTTGCCATTTCCACCTCTAGGGGATCTTCCTGATCCATGGATCAAACCCAGCTCTCTTACGTCTCCTTCATTGGCAGGCGAGTTCTTTACCACTAGTGCCACCTGGGTGGATGACTTTTTTCATTTTTTATTATGGAAAATTTCAAACACTTAAATGTGGAGACAGTAAATCACAATGTCACAAAAATTATGATAGTGTGATTTATATTAAGAAATATAAATTTGATCTCTTTGTTCCTGGCACCAAGGTCCTAAAAACCTTGGAATTTCCTAAGTAATAAAAGCTAGAATGGCATCTTGACATTCATAACAATCCCCTTTCAACCACACCTCAGTTTATGTTAATGAGATGACTTTCAAAAAGCACCTTAGGTTGGAGGCTGGTTGCCAAGGAAACCAACTTGTGATTATAGAGTTGGGACTTTGAGTCCCACCCCACCTCCCTGGCCTCTGGGGAGAGGGTGTGGGGCTGGGTTTGAGCTCAGTTCACCAATGGCCAATGATTTAGTCAATCATTCCTGTGTAATGAAGCCTCCATTAAAACCCCAAAAGGACACGATTGTAGAGGTTCTGGGTTGGTGAACATGGAGAGGTGCTGGTAGGGGCCGATGGTGCCCAGAGAGGGCACGGAAGCTCTGCACTCCTTCCCACATACCTTGCTCTAAACATCCCTTGTATGTATATGTGTGTGTGTGTGTTAGTCACTCAATTGTGTCCAACTCTTTGTGACCCCATGGACGGTAGCCCACCAGGCTCCTCTGTCTGTGGGTTTTTCCAGGCAAGAATACTAGAGGGAGTTCTCATTCCCTTCTCCAGGGGATCTTCCCTTTCCTTCTGGCTATTTCTGAGTTATATCCTATTATGATAAGCCAGTAACTTAGTAAGTAAAATGTTTCTCTGAGTTCTGTGTCTCTCCAGCATAGTCAAACCCAAAGACAATATTGTGGGGGCCATTGAACTATGGCCAGTTGGTCAGAGCACTGGTGAATAACTTGGACTTGTGATTGGCATCTGAAGTTGGGTTGAGAGGGTATTGTGGGACTGAGCCCTTAACCTGTAGGACCTGATACTATTTCTAGGTAGATAGTGTCGGATTTGACTTGAATTATAGAAAATGCAGCTGGTATTGAAGAATTTCTTGGTGGTGTGCAAAACACACACAGAAAGATGTATAATAAACCAAACCCCCATGTACCCATTACCCAGCATTGTCAATTACCAGTTCACAGTCAATTGTGTTTCATCTATATCCCCCACAGCTACCCCTCCCCATGTCATTGACACAAAATTCCAAATTTTATTTGTAAATATTTTTGTATTCATCTCTAAAAGATAAGGAATCTTTTAAAAACATAGCCATAGTACATTATCACCCTTCAAAAATAATGATCATTTCATAATATTTGCTAGATATCCAGTGAGTTCACATTTCCCCAGTTGACTCTTTTTTTTCCAGTTTGATTTAAGATGCAAATAAGGTCCCTATATCTACATTTGGTTGATTTGTCTCTATAGGTCTTTGTTCTGTTGTTCAGTCACTAAGTTGTGTCCAACTCTTTGCGACCCCATGGACTGTAGCACACCAGGCTTCCCTGTCTTTCATCATCTCCTCGAGCTTGCTCAAACTCATGTCCATTGAGCCGGTATGCCATCCAACCATCTCATCTCCTGTTGCCCCCTTCTCCTCCTGCCCTAAATCTGTCCCAGAATCAGGGTCTTTTCCAATGAGTTGGCTCTTTGCATCAGGTGGCCAAAGTATTGGGACTTCAGCTTCATCATCAGTTTTTCCAATGGATATTCAGAGTTGATTTCCTTTAGCATTGACTGATTTGATCTCCTTACAGTCCAGGGGACTCTCATGAGCAGCCATAGTTCAAAAGCATCAAATCTTCACTCCTAAATCTGTCTTAATCTGTAGGTTTGGGTGGGTAACTTTTCAGAGCATCCTGCGTCCTACTTGTCTGAACCCTAATGATAACCAGCTCTTGAACAAAAGAAAGGTGGAGGCATATGGGATAATATAGGGATCTTCTTAATTGGAGAAATGATTTTGACATTTTTTTTCCCTGAGAGGTGTGGTGTTTCTAGGAAAGCTTGATGAAGTTCTTATACTTGTAGCCTCTCTCTCCAGCAGTTAATTCTCTGCTGCTGTGGTATCTTCCAAAAGTCAGGCCTGGTCATGCCCCTTCTTAGCTTAAAAGGCTCTGTGGCCCTTGTTTCTTGTGGGCTAAAGTCTGCTCTTGTGAGCTCACCATCTTTTTTCCAGCCTTGATGCTCAGTCTCCACCTTCCCCCTTCTCCCCAGCCTTGTTGCTCAAGTCAATGTTGACTTTCCCACCTCATGCTGAGGTCTTTCTCTGAAATTTAGTCCCTCCACCCTTCTTTCATCGATAGAAGTCTGACTCATCGTGAAAGGCCCAACTGAGAAGTCGCCTTTTCTGTGAAGCTTTCCTCAACTATTTTTTCACCTGAAAGAGTTATTCATTCTGTTCCTCACTGTGCCACCTTTTTATGCCTCTGTTTTGTGGTGCTTTTCACAGCTTGACTGACTTCATTAATTATGTGTTCCCCAGGGTGGGCTCTAGTGTGTGTTTGTGTGGGTATGAGTGGGTGGGTGGGTGGGTGCTGAGGGGGCAGGTACTATGTCTCAATCAGCTCAAAGTCTCCTCAGCACCCAACCTAGAGCCCTCCCCTCTTGGAATGCAGTGTGTATGCTTGTGTGTGTGTGCCTGCATGTGTGTGTGTTTGGTACCAACTCTTAAAAGGATGAACAGCAGATTTTCTATCAGAGCTTCTCCACTCTGTGTTTTGTTTTAAAATAATTTTATGAAGTAGGCTGTTAAATATGATACAGTTTTGAGCTGGACTGAAATAAACCCAGTGAGTAATTACATTTTTTTCTGCCTGCATGAACACATAAAGCATTTTTATGGATACATTATGTGAAATGTCTCTGGTTGTGTCATTAGTGTTGATTCTGGTTGTTGACTTTGGATACTTCACAGACAAATTTCATGACTCAAGAAATTGCTTCAAAAATACAAAACTGTAATCTTTCCAGATATTGTTTCATTGCCTGCCAAACCACAGACATGAATTACAAGGGAAAAAAGCATTACCTTCATGATTTATGGATCCTTCCCTATGTGTATAATCTGTCAATATTATTTGTAGTCAAATCATAGTTTTTGATTTTCATTATCTTATTCTTTTGGCAAACATTTGTTGAGTGACAGACACTTTCCAGACTTTGTGAGAGGGCCAGAGTTTATTTAGCCATTACCATTTGGAGGAGGCACAGAGGCCTTTTATGATAATGTGTTGTTATCCATTCCATGATGTAGATTGGAATAAGTGAGCAGCAGGGTGCAGAGGTGCATCTCTCACAGGGTGCAGAGATGAGTGTTGAAAATACTATATTCAACTCATAGTCCAGATTGTGTTAACAAACAAAAAAAAGTCAGGTGTATGTGGTAAAGAACCTAAATAGAATTTCAGAAATTAAAAACAGTAATTGAAACTACAAATCCAATGGAGAGGGTAAAGAACTGAAGAGAGAACTGGTGAACTAGATGATGTATCTGAGGCATTATCCTGGAAGAGGCACAGAGAGGCAGAAGGAAAAGGTACCTGTAAGCTGAAACATTACACAGCAGGGAGACCATGTGAACCATTCTTGTCCTAATAAATTCTTATGAAGTATATTAAATATTTGAAATACTATGTATAACTTATATACAGATAAAAATGGAATAAACACCTGTATTTATTGTCCAGAAAAGTAGCAGTACCTTTGAACCTGCTTGTATGTTCCTTCCCAATTATGTTATTATTTATCCCTTATGTACACTATACCTATACTTTTAGGTATCTGATATAATTCATACTAAAATTTTAAAAAGGATGCCCTGTAGTCTTCTTTATTTATTTTTTTGTGAATTATTTTTATACATATATTCCCTCCGTTTTGAACCTCCCTCCCATCTCTCTCCCCATCCCACCCCTCTAGGTTGATACAGAGCCCCTGTTTGAGTTTCCTGAGCCATACAGCAAATTCCCATTGGCTATCTATTTTACATATGGTAATGTAAGTTTCCATGTTACTCTTTCCATACATCTCGCCTTCCCTTCCCCTCTCCCCATGTCCATAAGTCTATTCTCTATGTCTATTTCTTCATCGTTGCCCTGTAAATAAATTCTTCATTACCATTCTTCTAGATTCTGTATATGTGCGTTAGATTACAGTATTTATCTTTCTCTTTCTGACTCACTTCACTCTCTATAATAGGTTCTAGGTTCATCCACCTCATTAGAACTGACTCAAATGCATCCCTTTTAATGGCTGAGTAATATTCTACTGTGTATATGTACCACCACTTCTTTATCCATTCATCTGTCGGTGGATATCTAGGTTGCTTCCATGTTCTAGCTTTTGTAAATAGTGCTGCAGTGAACAATGGGATACATGTGTCTCTTTCAATTTTGGTTTCCTCAGGGTATATGCTTAGGAGTGGGATTGCTGGGTCATATGGTGCTTTTATTCCTAGTATTTTAAGGAATCTCCACACTGCCTTCCATAGTGGCTGTATCAAGTTACATTCCCAGCAACAGTCCAAGAGTGTTCCCTTTTCTCCACAGCCTCTCCAGCATTTATTGTTTGCAGACATTTTGATGAGGGCCAATCTGACTGGTGTGAGGTGATATCTCATTGTAGCTTTGATTTGCATTTCTCTAATAATGAGTGATGTTGAGCATCTTTTCATGTGTTTGTTAGCCATATGTTTTTTTTCTTTGGACAAATGTCTGTTTAGGTCTTTTTGCCACTTTTTGATTGGGTTGTTTGTTTTTCTGGTATTGAGTTATATGAGCTGCTTGTGTATTTTGGAAATTAACCCTTTGTCATTTGTTTCATTTGCTATTATTTTCTCCCATTCTGAGGATTGTCTTTTCACCTTGCTCATAGTTTCCTTTGCTGTGCAAAAGCTTTTAAGTTTAATCAGGTCGCACTTGTTTACTTCTGTTTTTATTTCCATTACTCTAAGAGGTGGGTCATAGAGGATCTTTCTTTGATTTATGTCATTGAGTGTCCTGCCTGTGTTTTCCTCTAAGAGTTTTATAGTTTCTGGTCTTACATTTAGACCTTTAATCCAGTTTGAGTTTATCTTTGTGTATGGTGTTAGGAAGTATTCTAATTTCATTCTTTTACATGTAGCTGTCCAGTTTTCCAAGCACCATCTATGGAAGAGGCTGTCTTTGCCACATTGCATTTTCTTGCCTCTTTTGTCAAAAATAAGGTACCTGTAGGAGCATGGGTTTATTTCTGGGCTTTCTAATTTGTTCCATTGGTCTATATTTCTGGTTTTGTGCCAGTAACATACTGTCTTGATGACTGTAGCTTTGTAGTATAAGTTGAAGTCAGGAAGGTTGATTCCTCCAGCTCCATTCTTCTTTCTCAAAACTTCTTTGGCTATTCGGGGTCTTTTGTGTTTCCATGTGAATTGTGAAATTTTTTGTTCTAGTTCTGTGAAAAATGCCATTAGTAATTTGATAGGGATTGCATTGAATCTGTAGATTGCATTTGGTAGTTTATCATTTTCATAATAGTGATTCTTACTACCCAGGAACATGTAATATCTATCTGTTTATGTCATCTTTGATTTCTTTCATTAATGTCTTATAATTTTCCGTGTACAGTTCTTTTGTCTCTTTAGGTAGGTTTATTCCTATATATCTAATTCTTTTTGTTGCAATGGTGAATGGGGTTGATTCCTTAATTTCTCTTTCTGATTTTTCATTGTTAGTATATAGGAAAGCAAGTGATTTCTGTGTATTGATTTTGTATCCTGCGACTTTGCTAAATTCACAGATTAGCTCTAGTAATATTTTGATACTATCTTTTGGGTTTTCTATGTACAGTCTTATGTCATCTGCAAACAGTGAAAGCTTTACTTCTTCTTTTCTGATCTGGATCCCTTTTATTTCTTTTTCTTCTTTGATTGCTGTAGCTAGGACTTCCAGAACTATGTTGAATAATAGTGGCAAAAGTGGACACCCTTGTCTTGTTCCTGATCTTAAGAGGAATGCTTTCA
Source organism: Odocoileus virginianus (assembly GCF_023699985.2). Taxonomy (NCBI): domain Eukaryota; kingdom Metazoa; phylum Chordata; class Mammalia; order Artiodactyla; family Cervidae; genus Odocoileus; species Odocoileus virginianus. The sequence continues at coordinate 22,580,197 of NC_069708.1, forward strand.
GGTTTTTCTACTGAGAATAATGTTTGCTGTAGGCTTATCATATATATGGCCTTTACTATGTTGATATAAGTTCCTTCTATGCCCATTTTTTGAAGAGTTTTAATCATAAATGGGTGCTGAATTTTTTCAAAGGCTTTTACTACATCTATTGAGATGATCATATGGTTTTTATCTTTCAATTTGTTGATATGGTGTATCACATTGATTGATTTGCATATATTGAAGAATTCTTGCATTCCTGGAATAAACCCAACTTGATCATGGTGTATGTGTTTTTTGATGTGTTGCTGAGTTCTGTTTGCTAAAATTATGTTGAGGATTTTTGCACCCATGTTCATCAGTGATATTGGCCTGTAATTTTATTTTTTGTGTGTGTCGTCTTTGTCTGGTTTTGGTATCAGGGTGATGGTGGCCTCGTAGAATGAATTAGGAAGTGTTCCTTCCTCTGCAATTTTTTGAAAGAGCTTTAGAAGTCTAGGCGTTAGCTCTTCTCTAAATGTTTGGTAGAATTCTCCTGTGAAGCCATCCAATCCTGGGCTTTTGTTTTTTGAGAGATTTTTGATCACAGCTTCAATTTCAGTGTTTGTAATTGGGTTGTTCATAATTTCTATTTCTTCCTGCTTCAGTCTTGGAAGATTGAACTTTTCTAAGAATCTGCCCATTTCTTCCAGGTTATCAATTTTATTGCCATATAGTTGTTCATAATAGTCTCATAATCCTTTGTATTTCTGCATTGCCTGTTGTAAGCTCTCCTTTTTCATTTCTAATTTTGTTGATTTGATTCTTCTCGATGAGTCTGGATAAAGGTTTGTCAATTTTGTTTATCTTCTCAAAGAACTAACTTTTAGTTTTATTAATCTTTACTATTGTTTCTTTCATTTCTTTTTCACTTATTTCTTCTAGGATCTTTATGATTTCTTTCCTTTTACTAATTTTGTTTTTTTTGTTCTTCTTTTTCCTAGATATCTAAGGAATAGATAAGTGTAAAGTTGCTTTAGGTGTAAAGTTAGGTTGTCTATTTGATGTTTTTCTCATTTTTTAAGTAGAATTGTATTGCTATAAACTTCCCTCTTAGAACTGCTTTTTTTTGCATCCCATAGGTTTTGAGTTGTCATGTTTCATTGTGATTTGTTTCTAGAAACTTTTTGATTTCACTTTTGATTTCTTCAGTAACCTGTTGGTTATTCAGAAATGTGCTGTTTAATCTCCATGTGCTTGTGTCTCTTACAGGTTTTTTTTTCTTGTGATTGATATTTTGTCTCATAGCATTGTGGTAGGAGAAGATGCTTGATACAATTTCAATTTTCTTAAATTTACTGAAGTTTGATTTGTGACCCAAGATGTGGTCTATCCTGGAGAATGTTCCATATGCACTTGAGAAGAAGGTGTATTCTTCTGCATTTGGATGGAATGTCCTGAAGATATCAGTGAGATGTGTCTCATCTAATATATCATTTAAGACTTGTATTTCCTTATTAATTTTCTGTTTTGATTATCTTTCCATTGCTGTGAGTGGGATGTTAAAGTCTCCTACTATTATTGTGTTCCTGTCCATTTCTCCTTTTATGTCTGTTAGTGTTTGTCTTATGTATTGAGGAGCTCCTATGTTGGGTGCAATTGTTATGTCTTCCTCTTGGATTAATCCCTTAATCATTATGTATGTCCTTCCTTATCTCTTGTAATATTCTTTATCTTAAAGTCTACTTTGTCTGAAATGAGGATTGCTGCTCCAGCTTTCTTTTTATTTCCATTTTTATGGAATATATTTTTCCATTCTCTCACTCTCAGAATATATGTGCTTTAGGTCTGAAGTGGGTTTCTTGTAGGCAGCATATATATATATACATATATATATGTATGTGTGTGTGTGTGTGTGTGTGTCTTGTTTTTGTATCCATTCAGCCAGTCTGTATCTCTTGGTTGGAGCATTTAATCCATTTGCATTTAAAGTAATTATTGATGTATATGTTCCTATTGCCATTTTCTTAATTGTGTGGGATTGATTTTGTAGCTCTTTTTTCTTCTGTAGTATTTCTTGACTGTATAAGTCCCTTTAAGATTTGTTGCAAAGCTGGTTTGGTGGTACTGAATTCTCTTAACTTTTGCTTGTCTGAAAAGCTTTTTATTTCTCCATCAATTTTGTTTTTTTTTTCCTTTTTAACATCTTTATTGAGACATAATTCACATACCACAAAATTCATCCTTTAAAGTGTACATTTTGATGGTTTTAGTTTATCCACAGAGTTGGGATGAGATCTTTGCTGGGTACAGTAATCTTGGTTGTAGATTTTTCACTTTCAGTACTTTATATCCTGCTATTCCCTTCTGGCCTGCAGAGTTTCTGCTGAAAGATCAGCTGTTAAGCGTATGGGGTTTCCCTTGTATCTTACTTATTCCTTCTCCCTTGCTGCTTTTAATATTCTTTCTTTGTGTTTAGTCTTTGTTAGTTTGATTAGTATGTGTCTTGGTGTGTTTCTTCTTGGGTTTATCCTGTATGGGACTCTTTGTGCCTCTTGGACTTGATTGGCTATTTCCTTTTCCATGTTGGGGAAATTTTCAACTATAATCTCTTCAAAAATTTTCTCATACCCTTTCTTTTTGTCTTCTTCTTCTGGGACCCCTATAATTCAAATGTTGGTGATTGGTCCCAGAGGTCTCTGAAACTATCCTCAGTTCTTTTCATACTTTTTACTTTATTCTGCTCTTCAGAAGTTATTTCCACCATTTTATCTCCCAGCTCACTGATTTGTTGTGCTGCAGATATTCTGCTATTGATTCATTCTATTTTTAATTTCAGTAATTCTGTTGTTAGTCTCTGCATGTTTATTCTTTATTTCTTCTAGGTCTTTCTTAATTGATTATTGCATTTTCTCCATTTTGTTTTGAAGGTTTTTGATCATTACTGTCATGTGCCTGAATTCTTTTTCAGATAGTTTGCCGAAATAGGCAAACTAGGAAATACTCTTCATTTATTTTGACTTCTGTGTTTTTAGTTTGTTCTTTCATTTGTGCAGGATTTCTCTGCCTTTTCATTATTCTTTTAACTTATTGTGTTTGAGGTCTTCTTTTCCCAGGCTTCAAGGAAAGTTGAATTTTTTCCTTGAAGAAGGTTGAATTCTTTCTTCCTTTTGGTTTCTGCCCTCCTAAGGTTGGTCCAGTGGTTTGTGTGAGCTTTGTATAGGGTGAGATTTATACTGAGTTTTTGTATGTTTGTTTGTTTGTTTTTCCTCTGATGGGCAAGACTGAGTGAGGTGGTAATCCTGTCTGATGATGATTGGGTTTGTATTTTGTTTTGTTTGTTATTTAGATGAGGCATCCTGCACACGTTGCTACTGGTGTTGTGAGATGCCGAGTCTTGTATTCAAGTGATTTCTTTTGTGTGAGTTCTCACTATTTGATACTCCTTAGGGTTAGTTCTCTGGTAGTCTAGGGTCTTGGGATCAGTGCTTCCAGTTCACAGGCTCAGGGCTTGATCTCTGAAATGTTGTGTCCCAGGGTTAAGTCCTCAGCTTTGTCCACCTAATAAAATGTAGCTCTCAACTTTTGGGCTGTATGTTTTGTCTTTAGTTTGAGGCAGGAGATAGGTGGACCCCAGACTGAACAGCCTTTCCCTTGCAGGTTCCAGAGCAGCTCTGGGAAACAGGAGACACAGTACCTACTCCAAGGATACCCTATGGCCTTCTTATAGTGATCTGACTGGTATATGTATTAATAAATTTGAACTTAAATGTTTGTCCCACTTTTTTGAATTGTTGTATTAGTTGTCTTGGGCTTCCCTCGTCTCTCAGTTGGTAAAGAATCTGCTGTTGTGCAGGAGACTCTGGTTCAATCCCTAGGTCAGGAAGATCCCCTGGAGAAGGGAATGGCAGCCCACTCCAGTATTTTTGATTAGTCATCTAAATAAAAAATTATGTACTGTGTGCCTGTGACTAAAGTTCTAAGCACATTTTCATCATCGTCCCAAGTGTGTGATATTTTAAAGCATTAATGAAAATTAAACTTGAATCTGATCCTGTGATCAGGGAGGACAGAGGTATGATAATTTCTTGGTTAGTGCCATAGCCTCATACTTTCTACAAAAGTGGGACTTCATGTCAGGAGGCCAATATGGTGAGTCTTCTTTGGAAGATTAAGAATACTCATTGTGGTGATGGTATGAGAAAAGCAAAACAAATAAGCTGGAAACATCTCTGGAGCAGGGTTTAGGGACCCTATGTTACTGTTAATATTGGGATCTTCTAATCTGAGAAGGACACGTTTCCTAGTTGGGAGGTTGGGATGTGAGTTAGCTGTAGAGATATTGCTGATGGTCCAGAGAAGCCACCTGCAGTTTCTCAAAAAGATGGTGTATTCATCTGCTTGGGCTGCTGTAACAAAATGCTACAGACTGGGTGGCTTAAACAGTAGAAATTTATCTTCTCACAGGCTGGAAGGCTGAGATCCAGGTGCTGACAGGGTTGGATCCTGATGAGGCCTTTCTTCCTGGCTTGTGGATAAGCTACCTTTTCACCATGTGCTCACTTGGCCTTTCCTCTGTGTATGTGCACACATAGAAAGATATCTCTTCCTTTTCTTAAATGGCCACTAATTCTATTGGATTAAGACCCTACCCTTATGACCTTATCTGACCTTAATTACCTGCTAAAAGCCCAGTCTTCAAATACAGTCACTTTGGGGGTTAGGGCTTCAGTATATGGAGTTGAAGAGGACACAGTGAGTCCATTGCAGATAGTTAATTTTGGTTGGTTGTTGTTCAGTCACTCAGTCATGTCCAGCTCTTTGCAGCCCAATGGACTACAGCATGCCAGGCTTCCCTGTCCTTCACTACCTCCTGGAGTTTTCTCAAACTCATTATACTCAGTCAGTGATGCCATCCAGCCATCTTATCCTCTGTCATCTCCTTCTCCTCCTGCCTTCAATCTTTCCCAGCATGAGGGTCTTTTCCAATGAGTCAGCTCTTCAGATCAGGTGGCCAAAGTTATTGGAGCTTCAGCATCAGTCCTTCCAATGAATAGTCAGGAATGATTTCCTTTAGGATTGACCAGTTTGATCTCTTTGCTGCCCAAGGGACTCTCAAGAGTCTTCTCTAACACCACAGTTCGAAAGCATGTTTTCTTTGATGCTCAGCCTTCTTTATAGTCCAACTCTCACTTCCATACATGACTACTGGAAAAACCATAGCCTTGACTATATGGTGTGAATTCTTAAATAGTTTTTTCCCTTAATATGCCATCACAAACAAAAAGTGAAGTAAGTATGTACAAGCTCTGTTTTGTTCATTTATTTTACCATGTGCTCTCAGAACCCTCCCTTTTCACTTGTGTATGCCTCTATATTTGCATTTATTTTAGTTAAAACTCAACCATTCCTTAGTAATTGGAGTAACTAGAGCAGCAAGTGTAGTTGCCATTGTGTGTTCAGTTTCATGGCTCTTTAAGATAGCTGTGATTAGTGCATTTGTTTATTTGCAGTGTTGTTTGAATTCAGGGCTTCTAGGAAGTAGATTCTGTAATTGCCTCAAAATCATTGGAGGGTGTTTTTTTTTGCCAGTTATTTATTTGACTGTACCAGGTCTTAGTCGCAGAACATGTGAACTCTTAGTTGTGGCATGAGGGATCTAGTTCCCCAACCAGGGATCAAACCTGGGCCCCCTGCATTGGGAGCACACGGTCTTAGCCACTGGACCACCAAGGAAGTCCCTCATTGAAGATTTTTTATCCAATAAGAGTACTTGACTTTTATTTATTAATTTGGGCCAATTCAATGGTAGGTAAGAGGTTGAAAATAAGAGTCAGAACTAAAGGCTCTTAAAACTCAAATTTCCTTGTTAACACAAGGCTGCTGACTAACATCTCCATAGTGTATTGTCATTTATTCAGTGATTGTAGTGGTCAGATTGCAGGGATGGGAGGTGAGTGCTCATTGCACATTGCCTTCAGGAAAATTAACCTTCAGGGTGAGGGTCAGGCACTTAAGTGGCAGCTGTTCACTATCAGAGACTGTTTTGGAAATGCATGATGGAATGGGTTGCCATGTATGGCTGTGTTTGTTGTGCCCTGAACAATTCTTTCATGTTGAAGTCTGTGAGCAACCCTGATTGTGAAGGATACATCCCAGTCCTGAGGTATCAGGATGGGCTTCTCTGCCTGGAAGAAGTGATATCTACATTGTGACTTGAAGGGTGAGTAGGAGTTAATTCAGTGAAGAAGGTAGGGAGCAGAGAGTGGGAACAGAGTTCCAGGCAGAGGCTCAGAGGAAGGATTGATTAATTTATTTCAAAAGATAGTTGATGTTTAGCTGAAAGTCTTGTCCCAGACCTTTAAAGAGTGGTGAATGGGTCAGGAAAATGGTGATAAATTGCTGTGGTAACATTGGTAGTCCTTTGGCAGTTGACATAAATTTGATTAGTGTGTTTTAATTAAATTGGGGAATGCACAAAACAACAAGTAAAATGTGTTGAGTGATGACTCAGCCACAGGTTTACTGTCCTTGATTTTGAGAAATGTCAGAGTATGAGACAGAATCAAATAAATATTCATATACCTGACCTAAAGCCCTTAGACCTAATCCAGGAATCTACTAGCCTCCCATTATTCTCTCAAGCATCTGTGAATTTTATTTTGAAAGCAATTTAAAGAAAATATGATTAAGACTTTAAGTGGTCATCCGTATTGCTTGGGATTTGAGGGGTTAAATTAGTGAACTCTCTCTGCTATCAAAATTAGAACCAATTGTGAGATAAAGGAGTCAGATGGGTAGAGCTTGGAGAGTGTGGTTTAGGTGCGACAAAATGGCTTCCTGTGACTGTAGCCCTGGATTAGCCAGAAGTAATCTCTCCAGGCCCTAGAGATGTTGAGCCAGCAGAGGCCCCACCTAGAATGAGGCAAATGTAATCTATTTACACTTGGGTACCATATTGGACTTCTCTAGTTAAAAGTTCAGTCATTGAGTCCAAGTCTGCCTCTTTGGTTCCTAGTTTTCAATGAAAGACTCTCCCACTCTTCCATTATATACTAGAGTGGGCATCTCCAGTTTGTAAATATTGTCAGAAGGTATGTGGTATCTGGTCACCCACAGAAATGCTGTGCAGCACAGAAGTGATGGGAAGATGTTCCTGGTGTCCTAAGAGAGTCATGGGACAATATAGTGATTTTTCCATGTCTTGTTTTCCCAAGTATATATCTAAAACCTAAAGTCATTTTCTTCTTCTTCTTCTTAACTGTAGCATTACATATTTGGGGAAACTATTTAGAATTGATGGTATATTTTGAACTACATAAACATGTCCCATGTTGGTTTTAATCAAATCTTTGGAATTTCAGCTGTTGAAAAAGAGGGGCATTGAATTGGAGGTTGAACTCTTAGCTGATGGGCCTGATCATCACTATTTTAGTGTCACATATACTAAGGAAGGCAAGACAGAACATTTGTCTTGAAGGGCTACAAACTCACTTTATTTCTTTAGTTAAAATCTACCTCTATCAGAGTAGCATTACTCCCAGGCTGGCTGATTGACTATTTGCAGATTTTCTGTTGTATTGTCAAGAATTTTCAGATTCAGAGCAACTAGAACTCTCATACCTTGCTTGGGGGGGAGGGTGGATTGTTGCAAATATGGTATAGAAACTCTAGGAAATGATTTGGCCAACTCTTACAAAGTTAAACATATGCTTGCACAATAACTGAGCAATCCTACTCTGTGTATTTACCCTAGAGAAGTGAAAACATGCTCATGTAAAACTGTGTTCACAAATGTTCATAGCAGCCTTATTTGTGATAGCGAAAAGCTATAAACAAACCAGATGTCCCTCAGCAGGTTAGTGGATAAACTGTAGTGTATTCACACAATGGAATACTACTCAACAGTAAAAAGGAATGAAGTTAGGTATTTGGCTGAGCAAGAGAAGCTAGTCTCAAAAGGTTACATACTTTGACTCTATTTAACCTTGAAAAACATCACTACAAAAAGCATCACTATGAACAAAGCATCACTACGAACAAAGTTAGTGGAGGTGACAGAATACCAGCTGAGCTATTTCAAATCCTAAAGATGATGCTGTGAAAGTGCTGCACTCAATATGCCAGCAAATTTGGAAAACTCAGCAGTGGCCACAGGACTGGAAAAAATCAGCTTTCATTCCAATCCCAAAGAAAGGCAAATGCCAAATAATGTTCAAACTACCACACAATTGCACTTATTTGACACGCTAGCAAAGTAATGCTCAAAATACTCCAAGCCAGGCTTCAACAGCATGTGAACCATGAACTTCCAGATGTTCAAGATGGATTTAGAAAAGGCAGAGGAACAAGAGATCAAATTACCATCATCGGTTGGATCATTGAAAAAGCACAAGAGTTCCAGAAAAACATCTATTTCTGCTTTATTGATTACAACAAAGCCTTTGACTTTGTGCATTGTAACAAACTCTGGAAAATTCTTCAAGAGATGGGAATACCAGACCACCTGACCTGCCTCCTGAGAAATCTGTATGCAGGTCAAGAAGCAACAGTTAGAACTGGACATGGAACAACAGACTGGTTCCAAATCGGGAAAGGAATATGTCAAGGCTGTGTATTGTCACCCTGCTTATTTAACTTATATGCAGAGTACATCATGAGAAACACTGGGCTGGATGTAGCACAAGCTGGAATGAAGATTGCCTGGAGAATCAGCAGATGAATAGATAAGGAAGCTATGGTACATATACACAATGGAATATTACTCAGCCATTAAAAAGAATTCATTTGAATCAGTTCTAATGAAATGGATGAAACTGGAGCCCATGATACAGAGTGAAGTAAGCCAGAAAGATAAAGACCAATACAGTATACTAACACATATATATGGAATTTAAAAAGATGGTAATGATAACCCTATATGCAAAACAGAAAAAGAGACACAGATGTACAGAACAGACTTTGGGACTCTGTGGGAGAAGGTGAGGGTGGGATGTTCTGAGAGAATAGCATTGAAACAAGTATACTATCAAAGGTGAAAAAGATCACCAGCCCAGGTTGGATGCATGAGACAAGTGCTCGGACCTGGTGCACTGGGAAGACCTAGAGGGATGGGATGGAGAGGGAGGCGGGAGGGGGTATCGGGATGGGGAATGCATGTAAATCCATGGCTGATTCATGTCAATGTATGGCAAAAACCACTACAATATTGTAATTAGCCTCCAACTAATAAAAATAAATGAAAAAGTAAAGATAATGTTGAAGTAAATAAAAAAAAGATCACCAGGAGAAATATCAATAACTTCGAACTAAAGAGCCTCTTGATGAAAGTGAAAGAGGAGAGTGAGAAAGCTGGCTTAAAACTCAACATTCAGAACACTACGATCATGGCATCTGGTCCCATCACTTCACAGCAAATAGATGGGGAAATAATGGAAACAGTGAGAGAATTTATTTTGGGGGGCTCCAAAATCACTGCAGATGGTGAGTGCAGCCATGAAATTAAAAGATACTTGCTTTTAGGAAGAAAAGCTGTGACCAGCCTAGACAGCATATTAAAAAGCAGAGACATCACTTTGCCAACAAAAGTCTATCTAGTCAAAGCAATGGTTTTTCCCGTAGTCATGTATGGATGTGAGAGTTGGACTATAAAGAAAGCTGAGTGCCAAAGAATTGATGCTTTTGAACTGTGGTGTTGGAGAAGACTCTTGAGAGTCCCTTGGACTGCAAGGAGATCCAACCTGTCAATTCTCAAGGAAATCAGTCTTGAATATTCATTGGAAGGACTGATGCTGAAGCTGAAACTCCAGTACTTTGGCCACCTGATGTGAAGAACTGACTCATTGGAAAAGACCCTGATGCTGTGAAAGATTGAAGACAGGAGAAGGGGACAACAGAGGATGAGATGGTTAGATGGCATCACTGACTCGATGGACATGAATTTGAGTAAGCTCTGGGAGTTGGTGATGGACAGGGAAGCCTGGGGTGCTATAGTCCATGGGGTCGCAAAGAGTTGGACATGACTGTGTGACTGAACTGAACTGAATCTTGAAGCAACAAAACTCTAGTAATGGGAAACAAATCAGTGACTCTTGCTGTTATAGGTAGGTTGAAGGTGTAACTGTCAAGGGACATACTACAAGGGAGTTTTTCTGGGAGTGATAGAACTGTTTGGTATCCTGATTGTGGCAGTGCTTACATGAACCTATGCTGTATTGTATACTGAAGTACAAATATAGTGTTGTACCCATGAAATTTATATAATGTTATAAACCAATGTTACCTCATTAAAAAATAAAATTTAAAAATTCATAGAAGTGTACACCCAAAGGGAAAAAATCCATTTTATTGTTAAGACAATTTAAAAAGTAAGAAACATTTTAAGACAGCATCAAGAAAGTTTAAAAAAAGAAAAGGAAAAACAAGTCAAAGACTGGAAGAAAATATTTTCAAATCATATATTCAATAAGGAAATTGTATCAGAATACACCAAGATCTGTTATAATTCAATAAGACAGTCTAATTTAAACATGGCAAAAGATTTGAATTAATAGACATTTCACCAAAGAGGATATACAAATGACCCATAAGTGCATAAAAATATGCTTGACCTCATTAGACATTCAGTTTAGTTCAGTCGCTCAGTCATGACCCCATGAATCGCAGCACGCCAGGCCTCCCTGTCCATCACCAACTCCTGGAGTTTACTCAAACTCATGTCCATCGAGTCGGTGATGCCATCCAGCCATCTCATCCTCTGTTGTCCCCTTCTCCTCCTGCCCCTGATTGTTCCCAGCATCAGGGTCTTTTCCAATGAGTCAACTCTTCGTGTGAGGTGGCCAAAGTATTGGAGTTTCAGCTTCAGCATCAGTCCTTCCAGTGAACACCCAGGACTGATCTCCTGGGTGTGGGGAAATCCAAATTAAAACCACAGTGAGATACAACTTAACACTCTCTAAAATAGATACAATCAAAAGACAATACGAAAGAGTATAGAGCGTGTAAACAAACTGTAACTCAGATACCTTGCTGGTGGGGATATGAATTGTATAAAATGCTATACAGTTCCCAAATGAAAACTCTTAACAGTTTCTTAAAGTAATAAGTATAGATTTACCATATGACATAGTGGTTCGGCTCCTAGGTGTCTACAGTAGAGAAATGAAACATATGTCTATCCAGACTTGTATGCAAAAGTTCATAGCAGCATTACTCATAATAGCAGAAAAATGGAACCAATACAAATGCTCATCAACTGGTGAATAGATAAACAAGATATGTTATATCCATAGTGGAATACTATTCAACAATAAAAAGGTAATGAAGTACTAATATCTTCCTTCCACATGGGTGAGCCCTGAAAAGATTATGCTGAGAGAAGGAAGCCAGATACAAAAGACTACATATTGTGTGATTTCTTTTCTATTAAATGTCCAGAAAAGTCAAATCTATAGAGACAGAAGATAGGTCAGTAGTTGCATGGGGATGGGAGTGGAAAACAGAGAGTGACTGCAAAAAGAAATGTTCCAAATTAGATTGTGATAATTGTACAACTCTGTGAATCTAATAAAATCATTGAATTGTACACTTAAAATGGGGAATGTTATGTTATTTAAATTGTACACCAATAAAATTCTTTAAAAAGTTATTCACTACATACTCAAAACTAGTAACAAAAATATTTTAAATGAATTCTCCTTGAAATGAATATATCGGTGAATAACACAGCTGTGTAAGTAGTAGAACAAGTGAAAAGGGATATTGAAAATGCTGTAACATACATTCTCAAAACTAGAGTCACTTGAATGACTCCCACATCTGAAAAATCACTGTCACTGCTGGGGTCCATTGCATTCTCTTAATTTGCTCAATTAGAAATAGTTATCACTCTCTTCAGACACTGTGTAATGGAATGTGGAATGGGACATTTTGTTTTCTCAGAATTTCAGATGAAGCTTTAGAACTCAGAACAACTTCTGCAGTGCTGTAAAAATCCCCATAGTGGTGGCCTAACCCTACTGATGATCATCTGCTCCTAGTAGCTCATATAAAGGGAGGTAGGTGGAGTCTCATTAGAGAACAGGGCATCCGTGCACCTGTTCTCAATTCCTTAACAAAGACTTATTGATGGAGACACTTAAATATTGCAGCAGGTGGATAGTTGTCTAGAATTACAGCTGAGTGTTGATTTGTTCAACTGTCTTCCTGACAAACTCAGTCACAGAATGGAGGCTAGTTTCTTTTATGGCCTTATAGAATTTTTGAACCATACTTTGTTCATAATTAAGTTCCTTCCTCATACCACCAATAGGAACATTCATAAACTGTATATAGGGTTCTTTTTTTGGTTAGGTTTTTTTTTTTAAACATTAGAAAATCTGGCAGTTGTACACCATCAGCACAATTAGTAAATACAGGAGTTTTTTTCATACTCAAAAGTTTGAAATAGTCTTGAATTTTTTTCTACTGAAAAAGTTTTGAATTTTTACACCTTTGGAATTCATCAGGCTGCTTTAAACCACATCAAATGTCAAAGGAATTTCATCTATATTTGTTTTCTATAAAAGTTCAGAACTAAATTTTTTCCTAGCATTAGTCATATACCTGTGAAATCAGTGAGTCTCTTTTCATCAGCTGACATGTGCTGTTTTTCTGGCCCACACACATAGATTATTGCTGTTTGTAATCTTGAACATTATGATATTGATCCAGTAAAGTCATTAATGCTTCCATTGCTTTCCATCATTTTTAGGGGTGATATCGAACTTTCTAAGCTTTGAAAAATATCTAGTGTCAAATCCTAATTCCTTGTAGTTATGATCTCTTTATAGTTCCCTGTCAGGGGATGTCTTCCATGTCTAGAAGATGGAAATATGCCATTCATGTTTTTTCTAAGTCTTTATTATATTCTTTCTAAGCTATCACTCTACACTCCTAATACTCCTAATATCTTATTCTTTCTTGAAGTGGAAGATGCCACATGTGAACTTAATGTAGCAGTGACTGTCCTTTAGTGCCATGGAGTACAGTGGTAATAAATATGAATGTAGACGTTTTAAGGAGTTACTCAAACTCTATCTTGAATTAGCAGACTGTTGTTGTCATGTTTTAACACAAGGGGGCAGCAGCGTCATTTTTATTGTCACCATCACATGTTTAACATGGGCACCTTGGACCCAGGTAGGGAGGGTAAGATTTTATAAGTATGTAAAAACAGTATTCATCATCTAATAACGCTTCTAGGTATGATGGTGATGATTACTGAGAGAGACTTCAAGGACATTTCCTGTAGTAGAGGAATTTGTCTGCAAATATAAACCTCCTATAAAGAAAAATCTCCTGTATCCCTTCTGTTCTCAATACTCTCACTAGCACTTCTGTGACCACATGTGTGGGAGTTTTCTCACACCAAGCAATTCTCCAGCTCTCAAGTGGATACCGACTGAGTATCCCACAGTTTAACTCAATTCTGACACTATCTACCTGAACGTAGCATCAGAACCCACAGGCCTCACAAGACCTCTGCTTCTCTCACTTAAGAGGTTAGTCATAAATCCAACTTCTGACCAACTGGCTGTAAGTCAGGGTTCCCATGTTCCTCTCCCTGGCTTTGATCATTTGCTAGAATAGATCAAAGAACTCAGGAAACCTGTGTACTTACTATATTACTGATTTATTAGAAAAGGATATAATTTGGAAACAGCCATATTGGGAGAGATGGATGAGCCATGTTATGTAGGAATGGGCATGGAGTTTCCGTGAGCTACCCTTCTCTGCCCTCATGTGTTCACCAGTTCAGAAGCTCTCCGAACCTGTGTACTCTGGGGATTTTTATAGAGGTTTCATTACATTGGTATAGTTAACTAAATCATTGATCATTAATGTTCAATTTAACCTCTAGCACCTCTTCCCTGCCTGGAACTCAGGGGTTGGGTGGCTTTAAAGGTTCCAACTCTCTAATCACCTGGTTGATTCCCTTGGCAAGCAGCCCCCATTCAGAGGCTAATCTGGGAGCCCCCAGCTATTCAGTCATCTCATTAGCATATAAAGAGACACTTAGAGCCTTAGGGATTCCAGGGGTTTTAGGAGCCTTGTACCAGGAAACTGGGACGAAGACCAAATATATATTTATTATTATAAATCACAATATTACACCTCCTCTTTTGTTGGAGTAGTCATTGTAAAGACCCTGTCCTATTATGGTTTAGCTTTTTTAGTTAGCTTTGCTAATAACAAGTAAACACAGTGAGTTATGTGAAGCAGCTATTGATTTAGGAGGACAGCCTCTTATAAATGACTTATTTTGGTTTCCTGATGACTTTGTTGACTGAAGAAAAACATGTTTTATTCAGGAAACTTGCTGACAACTATCCAGCCCAGGAATAACATAAAAAAATTACTACTAATCACAAAAACCAGACCTCTCAAGTTAATGAATTTAATACTTACCTGTGTATGGGAAGATGTAAGAATCTGGGCTTATTGAAATTATTCCTTTGATATGATCTTAACTATTGAGACACATAGCCTATTTTTCTCCATCTAACTTCTCTCCAGGGTGCACCTTGAGGGGTGGTGATGGTGGTTTCTTTGGTCTGAAATATTCTTTGTTTACTAGAATTGTAGGCAACATTTTTGTTGTTGTTGTTCATAGCACTGCCTGTTGAATGTAAATTAGACCAAGTTTTAGGAGGCATTTCTCGACCAATTTGTCCCGTGGTTCTTGGAAGGCTAATTCCTAGATCAGATAAGAATTATGTTGATAGGCTGCTCAATGTGCTAAGTTTTGGATTAAGCACTGTTGATAACCTAAAATTTTCTGGATCTTCTGTTTTGCTAGTAGTCTATTATGGTCCGGGAAGTATTTTCCTTGTTGTTTATTCCCACATCTAGAGTTGCACTATTACAATTAATTCTATATAGAGTTAAATTTATGATTGACCACCTCAAGACGTGTTCAGTTCAGTCGCTCAGTCGTGTCCGACTCTTTGCGACCCCATGAATCACAGCACGCCAGGCCTCCCTTTCCATCACAAACTCTTGGAGTTTACTCAAACTCATGCTCATCGAGTCAGTGATGCCATCCAGCCATCTCATCCTCTGTCGTCCCCTTCGCCTCCTGCCCGCAATCCCTCCCAGCATCAGAGTCTTTTCCAATGAGTCAACTCTGCATGAGGTGGCGAAAGTATTGGAGTTTCAGCTTCAGCATCAGTCCTTCCAGTGAACACCCAGGACTGATCTTCAGGATGGACTGGTTGGATCTCCTTGCAGTCCAAGGGACTCTCAAGAGTCTTCTCCAACACCACAGTTCAAAAGCATTTATTTTTCAGCGCTCAGCTTTCTTCACAGTCCAACTCTCACATCCATACATGACCACTGGAAAAACCATAGCCTTGACCAGACGGACCTTTGTTGGGAAAGTTATGTCTCTTTTTTAATATGCTGTCTAGGTTGGTCATAACTTTCCTTCCAAGCACCTTTTAATTTCATGGCTGCAGTCACCATCTGCAGTGATTTTGGAGCCCCCAAAATAAAGTCTGACACTGTTTCCACTGTCTCCCCATCTTTTTCCCATGAGGTGATGGGACCAGATACCATGATCTTAGTTTTCTGAATGTTGAGCTTTAAGCCAACTTTTTTACTGTCCTCTTTCACTTTCATCAAGAGGCTTTTTAGTTCCTCTTCACTTTCTGCCATAAGGGTGGTGTCATCTGCATATCTGAGATTATTGATACTTCTCCCGGCAATCTTAATTCCAGCTTGTGCTTCTTCCAGCCCAGCGTTTCTCATGATGTACTCTGCATATAAGTTAAATAAACAGGGTGACAATATACAGCCTTGACACACTCCTTTTCCTATTTGGAACCAGTCTATTGTTCCACGTCCAGTTCTAACTGTTGCTTCCTGACCTGCATATAGGTTTCTCAAGAGGCAGGTCAGGTGGTCTGGTATTCCCATCTCCTTCAGAATTTTCCACAGTTTATTGTGATCCACACAGTCGAAGGCTTTGGTGTAGTCAATAAAGCAGAAATAGATGTTTTTCTGGAACTCTCTTGCGTTTTCAGTGATCCAGCGGATATTGGCAATTTGATCTCTTGTTCCTCTGCCTTTTGGACATATGGAAGTTCTCAGTTCACGTATTGCTAAGACCTGGCTTGGAGAATTTTGAGCATTACTTTACTAGCATGTGAGATGAGTGCAATTGTGTGGTAGTTTGAGCATTCTTTGGCATTGCCTTTCTTAGGGATTGGAATGAAAACTGACCTTTTCCAGTCCTGTGGCCACTGCTGAGTTTTCAAAATTTGCTGGCATATTGAGTGCAGCACTTTCACAGCATCATCTTTCAGGATTTGAAATAGCTCAACTGGAATTCTATCACCTCCACTAGCTTTGTTCGTAGTAAGGCCCACTTGACTTCAAATTCCAGGATGTCTGGCTCTAGGTGAGTGATCACACCATTGTGATTATCTGGGTCATGAAGATCTTTTTTGTACAGTTCTTCTGTGTATTCTTGCCATCTCTTCTTAATATCTTCTGCTTCTGTTAGGTCCATACCATTTCTGTCCTTTATTGAGCCCATTTTTGCATGAAATGTTCCCTTGGTATCTCTAATTTTCTTGAAGAGATCTCTAGTCTTTCCCATTCTGTTGTTTTCCTCTATTTCTTTGCAATGACCGCTGAGGAAGGCTTTCTTATCTCTCCTTGCTATTCTTTGGAACTCTGCATTCAAATGGGAATATCTTTCCTTTTCTCCTTTGCTTTTTGCTTCGCTTCTTTTCACAGCTATTTGTAAGGCCTCCTCAGACAACCATTTTGCCTTTCTTTTCCACGGGGATGGTCTTGATCCCTGTCTCCTGTACAATGTCACGAACCTCCGTCCATAGTTCATCAGGCTCTCTGTCTATCAGATCTAGTCCCTTAAATCTATTTCTCACTTCCACTGTATATTCATAAGGGATTTGATTTAGGTCATACCTGAATGGTCTAGTGTAGCCATCTAGACCTGAATAGTCTAGTCAAGATGTGTAGCCATCATTAATTTTGTCAGAGGCCTGGTTACACATTGGGTAAAAATTGACTTACAGTTGGGTTAAAAGCATGTATGCGCCTGTGTGTGTGTGTGTGTATTGGAAGGACTGATGCTGAAGCTGAAGCTACAATACTTTGGTCACCTGATGCGAAGCACTGACTCATTGGAAAAGACCCTGATGTTGGGAGAGATTGAAGGTAGGAGGAGAAGGGGACGACAGAGGATGAGATGGTTGGATGGCATCACTGACTCGAAGGACTTGAATTTGAGAAAGTTCCGGGAGTTGGTGATGGACAGGGAAGCCTGGTGTGCTGCAGTCTGTGGGGTCGCAAAGAGTCGGACATGACCGAGTGACTGAACTGAACTGTTTGGGGCCCTTTAATGTTGGGGATTGGTATGGGGGGTCCTTCTGGCCCATCCAACCTTAGATAATTGTTGTGGTCTGTGTGTGGCTTAGAAAAAAATTTCCAGACACAAAGTATTTCAGAAGAGAGTGAGTTTATTGAGAACAAAGAACGAAGATAGTGAAGGGTGCTGCAAACATAGCAGCTGACTTCCTGACAGACCAGGGAGAGCTGACCCATTTCACAGGCTAGTGGTCAATTTTATAGCCTCAAGATGAAGAAAATTCCTGCTGGAAGGGTGGCATTAGGTGATTGGTCAGAAAGCTATATGGTGACTATTTTACCTAATATGAAGTCAGGGAACAGGCTAATTTAAATTTAGGTCAGGAGGGCTCATGGTGACAGTCGCTATGGGGCTTGGTCAATTCCAGAGATTTTTGTCCTGTGACCTCAATATAGAGCTCCACAGTAGTTTTGTATCAAAATATTTTGTTTTAATCCCATTAATATCTATTTTCTTTGCCTTATTTCTTGATAACTATCTAAAGACTTTTATCCTTTTGGGATGAGTCCGTTTAAAATTTTCACCTTCTTATAAAGAAATCTATATAGTTTTTCTTAGGTTCTTATTTTCCTGTTACTCAATCAACCTAATCAACAATCTAATGTTTTTTATCCATGATCTAATTTGTTTTTCATAGGTACCAATAAAATGGCTGTTTATAATGAGAACTAAAAAATTGCCAATTTAGAAATTTCACCAGTTTAAAGAATCCATCCTCTGGCCATTGAGATATACCTTAATAGTGACTCACACCAAAAACATGCAAGAGCCTCCTGCACAAGAGAGTACAGAGGATGCAACCTTCACAAAATCTAGAAGGTTTACTCCCCAAAATAGTTTAAGAACATAAAGGACCTTGGTTGTACCGGTGGACACAATGAAAGTGATGATGACAGAGGCCCGTTATGGACAGCTCTTAATGACAAGTTTTCCTGAGAGTTGGCACAGCCAAGATGGACAAAAAGATTGCCCAGGATTCCAGTCTGTTTGGCTGCCAAATGTACACCATGTGTGTACCTTCTGGATGGTAGACCAAGGTCTCAAGCTGAGATTTTTAAGAACCTCATTTTAAATTTGCAGTAAAAATTTACAACTTAATTTTTTCACAAAGTTCAAGTATGTTAGAACAAGTCTTTAATATTAATAATAACAAGAGCAATAATAAAACAATAGACACAAATCACAGAGTGTGACTTAACTCTCTCTTTCTGGATTTTATATATTATTTGTTCTTCAACGATGTCCTGTGAGTTCTTATATGTCTTGGTGATAAGAGACATTGTAGAACATTATACATGAAGTGAAGTGAAGTGAAGTTGCTCAGCTGTGTCTGACTCTTTGCGATCCCATGAAGTGTAGTCCACTGGGCTCCTCTGTCCATGGGATTTTCTGGGCAAGAATACTGGAGTGGGTTGCCATTTCCTTCTCCAGGGGATCTTCCTGACCCAGGGATCAAACCCGGGTCTTGTGCACTACAGGCAGACTCTTTACCATCTGAAGCACTCTTTACCACCAGGGAAGCACATTATACATGGGACATGGTAAACATTGTTCTTTTTCTCATATAACTTTCTCCTTTAATGGCAAAATGAGGTGGGAAGAGCATTGTACCATTCTCTCTCTTAATATTTCTAACAAAGAACTGAATTTAAAGAGAAATCTGAAATTTTCCTCCTAAGAGAGAATTATAGAAAGTGTCTTGTGGTTATTTGTGTTTTTTTTCCCCACATTTCACTCACTTTTACTTGGGCATGTGTGACTCATGTCCAGGACCAGGGGAGCAACATTTCTTTATAACTCATGGGATTAAATGCTTACACACAGTTTTGCTGTTTTTTTTCCTCCTAAAGGGAAAACCCTACTAAGAACAGAATGTGATGGAAAGACTTGCAGCTAATTATGCTAGTTGTGTCAGTGCTGCAGCCCCAAGAATCCAGGTCTCCAGTTCCTGAATCATGACTGAAAATTTACACTGTGGTGTTTGGCTCCCTAAGGGATATAATTATTTTCTCCATGATATCCAGTACTTGAAATGACCTAAGCAAAAGCCTTTCTTTTCTCTTCTTCCCTTCTTCTGGTGTGTGGCAAAATAAGTTGCTTTTGTAGCAACTAGAAATTCTCGAGGTCTTGTCCTTGCTGGTGGATGGCCTAAGGGATGCTGCTGGTAGAAATCAAAGAGCTCAGTGGTTCTGCTGGGCAGAAAACACTTTGCCTCTTATCACCCATCTTCCTCCCACAAAATCCTGAGATGTGAGACACTATCAGTGGTTCCAAATACTAAGAGCGCCATCATAACCCTGAAAGGTACTGGCCTACCTTGTCCTCCTGGTGGCTGAGGGACCCAAACCAGAGTAGATGGATGCCTAACCCTCCTGAAGGACTGTAGAGTTGTTCCTAAAATACACACCCTCTACTTGGCCTCCAAAAAATAATCTCTCTGTCCTTCCACAGGCCTGATGTTTTCTTCCACTGTGTTTCAGGGCTCATCGTCGGGGTGATCCTGAGGTATGGCACCACTGCCACCAGTGGTCATGACAAGTCACTCAGCTGCACTCAGGAAGACAGGGCCTTCAGCACCTTATTAGTGAATGTCAGTGGAAAGTTCTTTGAATACACCCTGAAAGGAGAAATCAGCCCCGGCAAGGTCAACAGTGTAGAGCAGAACGACATGCTGAGGAAGGTGAGCTGTTGTGGTCCTGACATGGTCTTTGTTTTTTAATGCAAAACTCTTACTGCTTTACTTAATTAAAAACTACTGATGTGGTATTTGATTTTCCAATTCTGTCTTGACCTTGTGAAGAGAAATATTTTCAAATTCCTAGAACATCAGTAACATTCCTGGCTCTCAGTTTGGCTAGGAAGCTTTTGGACTGTGATGAAGAGAAGGAACCAGATTTGAACTTGAGCCTTTTAGCTTTGTCAGACTGACGTGGGCCACCAGTGGTGCACTGTGCTTGTACATCCCCATTCAGCTCCTCTCTCCAACTCCCATCTCTTCTTGACTATGTTTCTTATCCTTGTTATGGTTTAGGAATGAGATTGTTTCTTTCTGAAAATAAGATTGGTTTCTAATTTTTCTTTTAGCTTGTATATTCAGTGTTCAGAAATTATTCTTAGTTCTTCATGATTCTTTTTACCATATTCTACAATTTACATTTCCCAATTTATTGACTGCAATTAGTGATTGCGGTCATAGAGTGCAGCCTGCATTCTGAAAATTATTGTTCTCTGGATCTGCCATAATCCTTAAAGAAAATTATTCTCAACCTGGAACGTTAAACATGCCCATCATCTCTCTGTCCCTAATGGCAATTCTAGTGAGCTCTTTGCTTTCAACCCTTCATAAGAATGCATAGGATTTCCATAAAAACATTTGCGAAATTAAATGCAACTGAGAAAGATACCCAGTGTAAATATCACACTAATGACTGTTCTGAAATGGCCACCCAAGTCCTTCATACTAGAGAGGATGTGGGGGAAAGGGGAAGGACCCCAGCCCATTTCCATCTTTGAGTTTCGTAATAGAAGATGAAGTTGACTTTTACTCTGTTATCTTTAGAAAAACGTGTATTCAGATCCCTCCTTTTTAAACTTTTCCCACATAAAGCAAAGGTGGGAGAACAGACACAGCTAAGATTATTGTTGTCCGTTGAAGGGAGAAGAGGCCTGTTGAGGCAGCTTGGTTGATGCAGAGTATTAGAATGGGTGTCAGGGAACTCTTGTGCTGATTCATACATTTCTGGGTTTGGAGACTTCAGCAAGTCACAAACTCTTTGGCCCCAGTGCCCTCATATTGGATAGATATTGTCCAAGGCCCCTTCTCATTCTGATATTCTCTGCTTTTCAGACTACTTTTATCTTTAGCAAGAAGATAGAATAAAACATAATTTGAATTAAAACATACTGTGAATTAGGCTAATCAACAGTTTCAGTTTCTAAAGTGAAATGCTAATTTAATAATTAGAATTATTAAATATTTAATTATTAAAGATTTAATAATTAGAATGAAGATTTAAAATAATTAATTGAAATAAGAGCCAGTTAATCTACAAACATGAGAAATTCTTTAAAAGGGTTAGGAGGCTTTATAGAATGTTTAATTCTTTTCTGGATGTCATAAGACTTTGTTAATAGTTTCACACTGATTTCCCTGATTGTGCTGTGCTGTACTTAGTTGCTCAGCTGTGTCTGACTCTTTGCAACTGCATGGACTGTAGCCTGCCAGGCTCCTCTATCCATGCAGATTCTCCAGGCGAGAATACTAGAGTGGGTTGCCATTCCCTCCTCCAAGGGATCTTCCCAACCCAGGGATTGAACTGGGGTCTCCTGCATTGCAGGTGGATTCCTTACTATCTGATCTACTAGGGAAGCCCAGTTTCCCTGATTACCTACAGGTAATTTTAGTCTCCTTAGTACATGAACTGTGAACTTCCAGATGATTGAGCTGGATTTAGAAAAGGCAGAGGAACCAGAAATCAAATTGCCAATGTCGGTTGGATCATTGAAAAAGCGAGAGTTCCAGAAAAACATCTACTCCTCCTTTATTGATTATGCCAAAGCCTTTGCCTATGTGGATCACAACAAACTCTGCAAAATTCTGAAAGAGATAGGAATACCAGACCACCTGACCTGCTTCCTGAGAAATCTGTGTGCAGGTCAAGAAGCAACAGTTAGAACTGGACATGGAACAACAGACTGATTCCAAATCAGGAAAGGAGTATGTCAAGGCTTTATATTGTCACCCTGCTTATTTAACTTATATGCAGAGTACATCATGCGAAATGCTGGGCTTGAAGAAGCACAAGCCGGAATCAAGATTGCCAGGAGAAATATCAATAACCTCAGATATGCAGATGACACCACCTTTATGGCAGAAAGTGAAGAAGAACTAAAGAGCCTCTTGATGAAAGTGAAAGAGGAGAGTGAAAAAGCTGGCTTAAAACTCAACATTCAGAACACTAAGATTATGGCATCCAGTCCCATCACTTCATGGCAAATAGAAAGGGAAACAATGGAAACAGTGACAGACTTTATTTTTTGGGGCTCCAAAATCGCTGCAGATGGTCAGTGCAGCCATGAAATTAAAAGACACTTACTCTTAGGAAGAAAAGCTATGACCAGCCTAGACAGCATATTAAAAAGCAGAGATATCACTTTGCCAACAAGGGTCCATCTGGTCAAGGCTATGGTTTTTCCAGTAGTCATGTTTGGATGTGAGAGTTGGACTATAAAGAAAGCTGAGTGCCAAAGAATTGATGCTTTTGAACTGTGGTGTTGGAGAAGACTCTTGAGAGTCCCTTGGACTTCAAGGAGATCCAGCCAGTCAATCCTAAGGGAAATCAGTCCTGAATATTCATTGGAAGGACTGATGTTGAAGCTGAAACTCCAATACTTTGTCCACCTGATGTGAAGAACCGACTCATTGGAAAACACCCTAATTCTGGGAAAGATTGAAGGTGGGAGAAGGGGATGACAGAGGATGAGATGGTTGGATGGCATCACTGACTCGATGGACATGAGTTTAAGTAAGCTCCTGAAGTTGGTGATGGACAGGGAAGCCTGGCGTGCTGGAGTCCCTGGGGTTGCAGAGAGTCGACAACGACTGAGCAACTGAACTGAAAGACTTGATAAATTTCTGTTGATGTTCAGGAAGCCATTAACACCACTGGAGACTTTGGTCTAGGCCAAAATGGCTGTCAGTCAAAAGAGACTTAAATTCATTACAATTATATCTATAAATCATTAGGTGGTAGGATGCAGAAAATTAGTAAAGAATCATGCCCGCACCTTTTATTGTAGTTGAACTTTTGTAACAGTTTAATAAAAATCAAGATGTTTTCATTTGTTGTTTAAGAACATTGACCAGAAGCTTTCTGTTAGTTATCAAAATTGCACTGAATTGTTGTGTCTTAATACATATTTGACAACCCATCAAGAGTAGAGCACTGAAGTGCTATATGGAGAAGAACAGACCAGTGTTCATGGGAGCTGTGGCTTCTCTCCTGTGTGATTTTTCACATTTATGTCATTTTTTAAAATATTCAAACTTTCAGTTCAGTTCAGTCACTCAGTCGTGTCTGACTCTGCGACCCCATGAATCGCAGCATGCCAGGCCTCCCTGTCCATCACCAACTCCTGGAGTTTACCCAGACTCATGTCCATCGAGTCAGTGATGCCATCCAGCCATCTCATCCTCTGTCGTCCCCTTCTCCTCCTGCCCCCAATCCATCCCAGCATCAGGATCTTTTCCAGTGAGTCAACTCTTCACATGAGGTGGCCAAAGTACTGGAGTTTCAGCTTCAGCATCAGTCCTTCCAATGAACACCCAGGACTGATCTCCTTTAGGATGGACTGGTTGGATCTCCTTGCAGTCCAAGGGACTCTCAAGAGTCTTCTCCAACACCGCAGTTCAAAAGCATCAATTCTTCGGCACTCAGCCTTCTTTATAGTTCAACTCTCACATCCATACATGACTACTGGAATAACCATAACCTTGACCAGACGGACCTTTGTTGGCAAAGTAACGTCTCTGCTTTTTAATATGCTATCTAGGTTGGTCATAACTTTCCTTCCAAGGAGTAGGTGTCTTTTTAATTTTTTTTCATTTATTTTTATTAGTTGGAGGCTAATTACTTTACAATATTGTAGTGGTTTTTGCCATACATTGACATGAATCATCCATGGATTTACATGTGTTCCCCATCCTGATCCCCCCTCCCACCTCTTTAATTTCATGGCTGAAATCACCATCTGCAATGATTTTGGAGCCCCAAAAAATAAAGTCTGCCACTGTTTCCCCATCTATTTCCCATGAAGTGACAGGACCAGATGCCATGATCTTAGTTTTCTGAATGTTGAGCTTTAAGCCAACATTTTCACTCTCCTCTTTCACTTTCATCAAGAGGCTTTTTAGTTCCTCTTCACATTCTGCCATAAGGGTGGTGTCATCTGCATATCTGAGGTTATTGATATTTCTCCCAGCAATCTTGATTCCAGCTTGTGCTTCTTCCAGCCCAGCGTTTCTCATGATGTACTCTGCGTATAAGTTAAGTAAGCAGGGTGACAAACTTTAGTCAGTGGCTTAAAATATTAAGGAAATAATATGGCACCAGTTAGTATTAAATAAAAATTGCTTTTTTTAACTTTTAGGTAACATTTGATCCAGAGGTCTTTTTCAACATTCTGTTGCCTCCAATTATTTTCCATGCTGGGTACAGTTTAAAGAAGGTAAGGGATTTTTTTATGGAATTTTTTAAAGCATGGGAATCTCTGTGTTAAGTTATCTGCACAATTTTCTAGTTTTTTTACTTCTCCCGGATTGCTTATTACTATGTTCTGTACCCACTCAGAGACAGCAGCTGATTCATCATCATCAGTGACTCATCTCTGTTTTAAAGTCCAGAACTCTCATCCGTTGCTCTTGGGAATGTAAAATGGTACAGCCTCTCTGGAAAACACTTTCGCAGTTTCTTATAAAACTAAAGTTGAAATAACCATTTGGCCCAGAGATCTTAATTCTGAGGATTTATCCAAGAGAAATGAAAACTGCTATTTACACAAAACACTGTACATCATTATTCATAGCTACTTTATTTGTAATAGCCCATAACTGGAAACAATGTCCCATGATAGGTAAATGGTTAAACAAACATCCATACCGTGGGATACTTCTCAGTAATAAAATGGAACAAACCACTGATACACAAAACAGCCTGGATGGATCTCAAATGTGTTATGCTGAGTGCAAAAATCCAGTCTCAAAAGGTCACATACTATATGGTTTCATTTTATATAGCTTTCTAGAAATGAAAAAATTATGGGGATGGAGGACAAATTAGTGGTTGCCAGTGGTTAGGATGGTTGGGAAAAGAAGTGGGTGACTGTGAGTATAAATGGGTAGCATGAGGGAAATCTTCATGAAAGTGGAACAGTTCTGCATCTTGATTGCAGTGGTGGTTATAAGACTCTACACATGTGATAAAATGACATAGAATTATGCACACACATTGTACCAATATCAGTTTCCTGATTTTGATATTGTAGTACAATTATTTGAGGTATAACCAGTGAAGGTACCACAGGACTTCTCTACACTATTTTTGCAACTTCTGTGAATCTATAATTACTCCAAAATAAAATATTAAAAAAAAATCATTACTGGGACTTCTACAGTGGTCCGGTGGTTAAGACTCTGCCTTCCAATGCAGGGGACATGGGTCCAAGCCCTGGTTGGGGAACTAGGGTCCCACATGCTAGAGGGTGTGGCCAAAAATTAGAAAAAACAGAAGTAAAAACTTTTAAAAAATCTGTCATTTTTGAGGGAGGGTCATTGTGCTCAGCAGCAAGATTGGGTCTAAGCCTCTAAATGTTTAAAATACTAAATACCTTTATAAATAGTGTTAGTGGCTGCCTTTCTCCCCCACTGTGGGACTATTCTTTGAAAATTTAGTTTCCTAAAAGGCCTACTTCAGATAACAGCCAAGGAACTTGTTTTAGCTGTCTTTTTGAAAGGGGACTAGAGGAAACCTTTTCAGTGAGCCTAGAAATGAGAGATGTTGACTGCCGATAAAGCTCAATAACATCCTTAGGAAGTAGAGAATGCCTTCCAAGTTGATAAATCTCTAGATAGATCAATCAAGGTTAAAAATAAGGGAGGAAAGGAACAAATTACTTATATCAAGAATGAAAGAGGTGACATTGCTACAGACCCTTTACACATTAAGAGGACAATAAGAGTGTAATATGAACAACTTTGTACAAATAAATTTGACAACCCAGGTGAAATGGACAAATGGACAAATCTCTTGAAAGGTACAAATTACCAAAACTGACCCAAGAAGAGATGGAAAACTTGAACAGTCCTATATTAATGAAATAAATTGCATTCATAATTAAAAGTCTTTGTACAAGCTCAGATGGCTTCTTTGGTGAATTCTATTTAGCATTTAAAAAAGAAATAATACCAATCCTACACAAAATCTTTCAGAACATAGAGGGGGAGACAATCCTAACTGATTTTATGAGAAAGTGCTTCCCCATTAGGCCAGTTCTGTCAAAGCAACTCTGCAATTGTCAAAAGGTTTTTAAACTATTTCCAACCCACACAAATACAGTTATTTATGGAGCATCTGATATAAGGAATTTTGCATATATCCTTTACTTCTGTTTTTACATACATTATTTCTAATCATCATAGAAACTGTAAGAATGTAAGGGTGGTAGATTACCTCATACCCTTTCTCCCCCAGGTTTCCAACTTATTTATAAACAGACACAGGGAGCTAATTGGCAACTGAATGATCAATTTATGACCCAAAGTTCCTGGCAGTACATGTTAAATGATAAAGGTTAGCCCTTGGTAATGTGGCTTCTTATTACTAACCTCATAAATTGAAGCCACATGCCCTTTAGCCATCAGGTTGGTCATAGTCACAGGTGGGGAGGCTGAAATGGAAAAATCCTAGGAATAGCTGGGCCTGCCAAACGCTGCCTCTGTTGCTCATAGCATAGAGACTATGGGAGCAATAGTGCTCCCCCACTTTTTATAAGAGGGTCAAGGCTGCAAGTCAGGATCAAGCCCATCTCTCCCTTTATAGATCACATGGTTCTTCCTTACTGCATCCTCTTCAGGGAGAAGGGATAGAACTTAAGTTCCCTCTCCACAATGGATGGCTGTATTTCTGCACAGCAGCCCAGCACAAATGTACACTCACAGACATGTAGAGAATATCCTGTATTTAATTAATACTGATGAGGATGTCAAACTCAAGTGACATGTGAGGTTATGTAGATGGTTGAGGACTGAGTCAAGGTTATAACCTGTCTGTCTGACTGGAGGGACTAGGATTGTTCTTGTCCCTCTGAGTTACATTGTCTCTAGATTTAAGTTTTCTGTACAAAAAATGTATCTTTGGGCTTCCTTGGTGGCTCAGTGGTAAAGAATCTACTTGCCAATGCAAGAGACACAGGTTTGATCCTTGATCCAGGAAGATCCCACATGCTGCAGAGCAACTAAACCTGTACATCACAACTATTGAACCCATGCTCTAGAGCCATGGAGCCACAAATACTGAGCCTTCATGCCTCAACTGCTGAAGCCCCGACACCCTAGAGCCCATGCTCTACAACAAGAGAAGCCACCACAATGAGAAGCCGATGTACTGCAACTAGAGAGTAGCCCCTGCTCACCACAACTAGAGAAATGCCCTCACAGCAACAAAGACCCTGCAGAGCCATAAATAAAAAAATAAAACTTTTTTAAAGTATCCATTTTCTGAGTAATTTATGAGGTTGCCAAAGTAACCAGAATCTGTATGTCAGCTGTTGACATGTAACGAATAGATGATCTTACAGATATAAATGATGTTATTCTTTATTTAAATGAAGAATTTGGGAACCACTCTTCATATCAAATGCGTGATGAAGAATTTGGTATTTTAAATAACTTATCTTAATATATAATCAAGGTTATAGTTGCTTGAAAATGAAACCAAATCATTTGTTGTTAAAGTCACTGTAATGGCTGAAAAAAACCACCTTAGTGTTTGCATAACCTTTTCTTTGTCAGCTTCATTTTTTCAGAAGAACAAAACAAATAATAGGCTTTACCAGTTACCAATTTAAGTTGCTTTTGAAATGGTAGTTTTAAAGGTTATTATTAGCTATTAGTTTAGTCTCTTCCTTTTTGATCAGGCACATAAACAGTTGGTTCTTAGGTAGTTGCCATCTCTGATTAAATGTTTTCAGTTAAAATGTGTAATAAGTGTTTTACCAGTCGACTGCTGATGTGTAAACAGATTCATACCCCTTGACCTATGTACATGTAGTTGTCATTAAGACGCAGGCCTTTCTTTTTCTAACTTGAAAAAAGTACTATGGCCTTAGCTTTGATTTTGTACTACCATTCAGTTTGGTTACAGGGTATTAACAGGGAAAGAATTTGCCTGTAGAGACTTTCATGTTTTGTGAATTTCCCCCAGCAAACACACACACATCATGTTAAAATTTTTCAGGGGAATGGAAGGTGATAAGGTTTCCCAAGGAGTAGGAACATAAGACTTAAAATGGTACAACTAAGAATTGGGATTCCAAGGTAGATTTTCATTGAAAATCTTGGTCTGTTTTAGGTTTATATTCTTAATGGCATTACCAGGGCATGCCATCTCCTTTTGTTTCTTTTTGCCATTCTATAATGGAAAGAGAAAAGTAAGGGAGAGACTAAACCAGTCATGTTTCTGTGACCCACATGTGACCATGAACTGTTAAGGCCAAATTAGAAGATGAAAGATATAGGATTCCACGAGACATCTCCTGTTCTTCCTCCCTAAAAGGATGTGGTACAATGCCCTGGGATCAGCAGACTGGTTTCCAGTTCTGGTGCTTCAGTGTGGTGGACATGTGACTTCAGGCAACTCAGATCCCACTTTTGAGCCTTAGATGTCTCTCATAAAATGGTCCAAGGAACACTTTCATGATGGGATTGTTGTGAGAATTGGATGAGCTAATGTATGTGAAAGTACTTTGTAAAGTATGAAGTATGTAGTTGAGTACTAAGTGTAATAATATACAAATAAGTGGCATGTTACACCTTTTTAAAGTAAATTAAAATTCCAATTCACATCAGCTGATATGATTGGGGATAGGTAATTTGTGTGTACGGTGTGTGGTGATGTTAGAATATATCATGAATGCATTTTTGATAGTGGATTTTACATTTCTAATTTTCTGCTTTGGCTAATAACATGTATACAGATGTACTTAACATATTCAAACCAACCATGGGAATGATTACCAGAAGAAAGCCAAGTGGCAAGGGAAAGCATATCTAGGATTAAAATTTTGCTCATGGGTACTCTGCATTGGTTTCATTGGTCTCATATCTTCTTGATGTATTCCCTCTCTGGTTTAAGCACTTGATGAAACTTTTAAAGGCTCATAGTTTTTGAATTTTTTTTTTTTTGGAAATCAAACTGTTTTCCAAAACAGTGGCATGTAAATGCATTAGCATTAAAAAGATAAAGACTGAGGACAATGACTGATATAGGAGGCAAACATAATATGTGTATAATATGTGCAGGCAGTGCCTTCATTTGGTGACTTAGTGTGGGAAGCTTATGAAGGATTTTCTTCTGAGAAGATGGTATACGGGCACGAGGGATTCCTTGATGCCTTCTTTACAGCCTCAGAGAGGCTGGGGAGGACTGAAGCCAAGGTCTTAGATCCTCTGTCTGAAATGCAGGCCAGTGAATGCTCACAACCCTTTGTCTAGTCAGACTTCATGATGGCTGCTTGATCCAGGCCAAGTTCTTCTTGTGCCTTCTATTTCCCTGGTGGTGCACAGCTCACATGCTGGGGCTCTCCTGCTTTTTAAAATTTTTAGATGAAATATTCCTGATTCCTGTTTGACGAGAGTATTTAGGAGATATTTCTTGTACCATTTTTGTTACATAGTTCTGATTGTCCAAGAACAGCTTTATGCCTTGAAAAATAAGGATCATGGCTCAGGGTCCCACGAATGGGATTTTTCCCCATCATAATATCCACAGGCCTGATGATTTATGAGAAGTAAATCCGTGCATGTGCATGTGTGTACACCCTTATAAATTTGCCCATTTTAGATGAAACTACCTGTTTCTTGTTTCTCCATATCTGTCTCTATTGTCCCTCTTTCCCAGGCTCCAGAGATTAATTCACATGAATATCAGGAGACCCCTCGTTGCTGAGTTAAGCTGAAAACTTCTTTGCACTTTCATAGCTTATTAGTTTCAAACTTGTGTCTGTAATGTTCTTCTGAGTACCACCAGAACTGGAAGTGATTAGTTTAATCACTAGGATTAAATAGTTTGGGTTAAATCTGTGAAAATGTTCAATCTACTCACACACACTGTGATTTAATACAATCATTGGGTTAAATCTGTGTAAATGTTCAGTCTACTGTCTCTCTCTCTCTTTCTGACACACACACACACACACACACACACACACACACACACACACTGTGATTTAATACAATCAGCCAGAGTAGTTTTTTCTGAAATTTACTAAAGCCTTGCTTGCTTGCTCAGTGATTGGTAGGACAAAGAACACCTTAAAATCATGATGTTCTAAGACTAATTGCATTTTTCAGGAGTAACTTCAGTTGTTACTTGATTTGATGAAAGCAGTAAGTAAAGTTTCACTTTTTAGAGACTTTGGTGTTTCTAATGTTCACTGTCAAAATTAACAGCGTGGTTCCTGCTTTTTTGTTTTATTCAGAGACACTTTTTCAGAAATCTTGGGTCTATTCTGGCCTATGCCTTCTTGGGGACTGCCGTTTCCTGCTTCATTATTGGGTAAGTGAATGCTTTGTCATATAACCGAATTACCACACTTCCAAAGAGATGAGATCCACATGGGTCCACAGAATCGAATATTTTCCCCCAGCTTTATTGAGCTATAATTGACACATAACATTGTGTAAGTATAAGGTATACAGTGTGTTAATTTGACACATATGAAAATTGCCAAAGATTACCACTGGAGTCTTAGCTTCCACCTTCATCTGGTCACATGGTTACCATTTTTTTTTTGTGGTGAGAACATGTTAGCAACATTTAATTAAGTATATGATGCAGTATCATTAGCTGTGATCTTATGTTGTACATTAGATTCCCAAACTTGTTAATCTTATCACTGGAAGTTTGTACCCTTTGAGCAACACCTACCCATTTCCCCTGCCCCCAAGTCCCTGGCAACTACCAGAGTCCAATATTTTGATGTTTATGATGATTATAATTAAGAGTTATTTTTTTTCATTTATTTTTATTAGTTGGAGGCTAATTATGATACAATATTGTAGTGGTTTTTGTCATACATTGACATGAATTAGCCATGGATTTACATATATTCCCCATCCTGATCCCCCCTCCCACCTCCCTCTCTACCCAATCCCTCTGGGTCTTTAATTAAGATTTAGAGTTACATCAGCCAGTGTGGTAGCTTTTAGCCACATTGTGTGCACATGCATGCTCAGGTGTGTCTGACTCTGTGTGACCCTGTGGACTGTAGCCCACCAGGCTCCTCTGTCCATGGGATTTCCCAAGCAAGAATACTGGAGTAAGTTGCCATTTCCTCCTCCAGGGGATCTTCCCCACCCAAGGATCAAACCCATGTCTCCTGTGTTTCCTGCATTGCAGGCAGATTCTTTACTGCTTGAGCCATCAAGGAAGCACTAGCCACATGTGACTATTTAAATTGAAGTTAAGATTAATTAACATGAAATAAAATAGAACCTAGTCCTGGGATCTTGGTTTCTAATATCATTCTTCAATGTGAAAAGCCAAGGCCCTTTGCAGAAATGGCTGATTCTAGGCTGGGATAGCAAATATGCAGGATGACGATGGAGCATCTTGTAGTGCCAGAGAGTAAGGAAGTGCTCAGAAACAAGCAAACAAAGGGATACCAAAGCATGTCAAAGGGACAGAGAGCCAATCTGAAACCACCCCCTAATGACTAAAGAACAACAAAATAAATTACATTGTTTTGCATTACCATTCAAAGTGTAAAACAAGAATCTTTGCATCTATATTTATATAAAGGGCTCCCTGGTGGCTCAGATGGTAAAGAATCTGCCTGTAGCGCGGGAGACCCAGGTTCAGTCTCTGGGTCGGAATGATCCCCTGGAGAAGGGAATGGCTACTCACTCCACTGTTCTTACCTGGAGAGTTCCATGAACTGAGGAACCTAGTGGGCTACAGTCCATGAGGTTGCAAAGAATTGGACACGACTGAGCGACTGACACACACATACTGATATAAATAAATGATTGGATGAATAAATAAATGGGGGAGAAGTGACATATCTGTTAGAAGAATTCCAAATAATTCGTGCAGATCTAGTCCTCTTCAAGGAGATGAAGCTTGGCCCTTCCCCTGTTTGACTGTGGGCATAGTGACTTCCTTACAAAGAGTACAGCATGCAAAGAAAGAAGTAGCTTTACAGTGGAGAAACCTGACAAA
The DNA here is from genome assembly GCF_023699985.2 of Odocoileus virginianus. Lineage (NCBI taxonomy): Eukaryota > Metazoa > Chordata > Mammalia > Artiodactyla > Cervidae > Odocoileus > Odocoileus virginianus. The sequence continues at coordinate 22,612,588 of NC_069708.1, forward strand.
TACCACCTCAGCCAGGTGATCAGGATTAACACCCAAATTGGTAAATCATGTCGATAGTCGGTACCTTTGATATTTGTGGTATGAATGGCATTTACCACTGTGTCTTCCTCCTAAAATCAAAGTACCTTAGTCTAATCATGAGCAAAAAAATCAGACAGGTCTCAGATTCTACAAAATACCTGACTAGTACTCCTCCCAACTGCCAGGGTCATCAAAAACATAGAGTCTGAGAAACTGTCACACCAAGAGGAGAGAGAAGAGATATGATGACTAAATGTAATGTGGTATCCTGGATGGAATCTTGGAACAGAAAAGGGCTATTAGGTAAAAACTAAGGAAACTTGAATGAACTGTGGACTTTAGTTAATTTTAAAAAATTATCTGGAAAGCTGGAGATAAAAGCTGGAGCCTTTTATGCCACCAAAAAAATGAGGGGCTTGGACTTTGTCCTGTAAGAGAGTGACAGGATACTTTCATTGATGATGATGGGGAAAATGCTGCCAGAGAGAAGTCTATTGCTCAGGTCTAAGCTTGTGGTAGATAGAAGGAAATGTAGAGGAAGGTCTAGTTTTAAGAAATACTTAAAAGGTAGATGAAAGAAGCCTTGGATAAGCAACAAATAGCAAATCAAATCTATATCATAGTGTTCAGTAGCTTAGTCGTGTCCAACTCTTTGTGACTCCACAGACTGTAGCCCACCAGGCAACTCTGTCCATGGGATTATCTAGGCAAGAATAATGGAATGTGTTGCCATTTCCTCTTCCAGGGTATCATAGAGTTCCTGTGAATTGAAATATAACTGTTCAAGTGTCTGGAACGATGTTCAGCACACAGTAGGCAGAACTTGAAATTATAACTATTTATTCTCAAAAGGATTCAACTCTGCAAAAAGTTCTTGAGCTCCTAGATAATCAATCTACTGTTCTAGACACCCACGGTACAAAGATGAGCAATGATATGGTCTTGACTATTAAGAATCTTTTTACTGGAGATTGGCTACAGGGTACAATGAGTCTATACTGTGCCTGTTTATTTTTGGTTAAATCTATTCCTAAGTGTTGTAATCTTTTTGATGCCATTGTAAATGGGATTGTTTTCTTAATTTCTCTTTATTCTGTGGTTGTTTGTATTCCCCTAATCCCTACAGGTGCTGCCAACACACACACACACACACACACACACACACACACACCCCTTTAATAACAAGTACTAGGCATTTTAACACTCCTCACTCCCCCTAATTTGTGAACTGTCCTGTAGGAAATGTGATCTGCTCAAGGTGAAGTATTAACTTGATGGTCCTTCTTGGGCCATATCATATTCTGCACAGTGTGTAAGGAAGGCTGCTGCTAACCTGTCTAAGCCATGCAAAGAGTGAGAAGCCAGATATGTCAGTGGGTACACTGATATTTTAATGGAAGATTTTAAAGAGTTTTGCCTCTTTTCCCTTTTTTGTAGTAATTATTGGCAGAGAAGGTTGACCACTTGGATCATTGTGGCCATCCCATTTTTTTTCTCTCCACCTTGATCCAGTCCATTCATTTCCATGACTTTAAATGCACTCTCTCAGAATCCTGGGAGTTTTGTAGCAATTTATTACCCATTTTGCAGGGTTCTTTCTCTTCCTTTCTTCCCTACTACCTAGTTGCTTAAAATGCCCTAACTGTTGCTAGTTGAGGATCGAACTTTATAGTTGTAAGTACAATTTAAAAGTATGGAATGCTCAATATACCTCAGGAAGATGACAGTAACTGCAGACCATTACTTGGTGCCAAAGTCTTATTTGCACATGTTCCTGGTTAGTGTCCAAACACAGCAGCTGCCTGATGTTTCCACAGACCTCTTTGGAAGTACAATATTCTAGTATTCCTCTGCTTGTGTATTTGCCAGCTTATTCGAGTAGGTGGGTTTTCTTTTCTATTTTTTTCTTCTGACACAGTTTACCTTTTCTTGTTATAGAAATCTCATGTATGGTGTGGTGAAGCTCATGAAGATTGTGGGGCAGCTCTCGGATAAATTTTACTACACGGATTGTCTCTTTTTTGGAGCAATTATCTCTGCTACTGACCCAGGTATTTGCATATTTGGCCTTATTGCCATGATGTTCCATTATTTAAATCTTAAAAAGCTCAGAGCAATCATTAACTTTCATAAAAGTAGAGGAAGAGACCAGTAAGTCAAGTGGTCTAATGGACTTAGATGGCTTTTCTAAGAAGGGCCTGCCTTTCCCTTTTTAACTGTTCAGGAAAAGTTAATTGAATGGACAAAGTCAGATTCTTGATATTTTTCTTTCTTTCTCTTTCTGTTATTCTTTTATTTTCCCCACATTTTTAAGATACCTGTAACAGCAGTCTTCAGTCAGTGAATTGTAATTTCTCAGTCTATGTCCAATTGGAAACGGCTGTTGTGACCCTGTTCTCTTTGATTCCAAGGGTTGAGCTGTGAGGGGAGCAGCCTGTTTACTCCCTGCCTTTAGAAGTCACTTGCCTAGTCTGTCATCCCCTGCCTATCTCCACCCCCGCCCCCCACCGCCAGTACCTGATTGTCCACACCTGTAGTCCTCATCTTGGTCGGATACAGGGTTGCCCAGGAGGGCCATGGCAGACTTCTTGCCTTGCTTTCTAAGGTGATGGGCAGGGAGAATGAGAGATTGAAAATCAGAACAGCCAAGTTTAGACCAGTGCAAAGTGTTAATTATTAAAATTAATTATAAAGCTAGTATTTATCATCATAGATGAATGAGCTAACTGTACATTATATTTTTACTATTGGTGCAATAGTATTTTGGACTTCCCTTGTGGCTCAGCTGGAAAAGAATCTGCCTGCAATGCGGGAGACCTGGGTTCGATCCCTGGGTTGGGAAGATTCCCTGGAGAAGGGAAAGGCTACCCACTCCAGTATTCTGGCTTGGAGAATTCCATGGACTGTATAGTCCATGGGTCTCAAAGAGTCAGACATGACTGAGCGACTTTCACTTTCACAATAGTATTTTAGGAAAATCGCGTTTAAAAGTCAAAAGGACTTTTGAAAATTATGTAGCTCAAGCCTTCACTTTATTAAGTCTTTGAACTTTGCTGTGCATTGTTGGATGGCTTCTAGTTGCCCCTCCAGGTTTACACACCATCCTTCTCCACTGTCTTCTTGGCACTGGGAGGCTGACTTGTACAGAAGATTTCAAAGGTTCCTATGCCTTCTACTTTCCTATTGGATTTGTCCATGGGGCAGCACCAGTAAGAGACTGAAGTAGGGGTAGACATGCAGGGTTCCTGTGAGTTGCCTGTGTCCCTGATCAGAGGTCACAGCTCCTGTTTGAGTGACCCTCTCCACAGAGCTCCTGGTTCTGACAGTCACTCCTTCGGGCCCAGGGATGGCATAAAAGCTCTCTGTTTTCAGCTGCAGGTAACTGACCCCCCCTCTCCCATACACTCTATGTGCTTATGCTTAGTCATTGTGTCCGACTCTTTGCGACCCCATGGATTGTAGCCTGCCAGGCTCCTCCATCCATGGAATTTTCCAAGCAAGAATAGTGGGGATCTTCTCCAGGGGATCTTCCCACCGCAGGGATCGAACCCGGGTCTCTTGCATTGCAGCCAGATTCTTTACCATCTGAGCCACCAGGGAAGCCCTGTACTCTCTCTACACTTCTATAAATAATCCCTTTTTAAACACTCCTCAAATTGCTCATCTAGTTCTTGCCAGAACCCTTGCTGATAAAGTCCTGGGACCCAGGTTTCCTGGGCTGCCAGCCCTATGCTCTGCTCACTGAGATTAACCGACACCAGTCTTCAGTTCCTGAGTGAGTGACTGACTGACTGCTGTGAACAGAGGCCTCTGGTGCCAACCCCCAGTAGGTATACTGTATGAGTAATCAATAAAACTTCAGTCAGGTCCAACCACTGAGATTTTGGGAAGTTTGATACTGCAGCAGGAAAACAGCCCATCTCACAGGGCCTGTTTTCTCATCTCTAAATTGGGGGATATGATAATACTACCCACTTAGGGTTTTCATGAGGACTAAACAAGATTGTAAAATGTTTATCATAGTGCCTGCTTCCTGGTAAGACCTTAATTATTGTTGTTGTTATGATAATTTTTCTTCAACATTGGGCTCAAAACAAGACAGTTTTTATGTTACATAATAATAAACTAGAGTAACAATTTTATATTAGGGTTTTTCAAAGAAACAGAATAAATAGATATGTGTGTGTGTGTACATAGCAGGGAGGAGGAGAGGGAACAAGATATTAATTAATTATAAGGCCTTGGCTCATGTGATTATGGAAACTGTAGAGGTCCCAAGATCTGCAGTGAAATCTTCAACCAATTCAATGAGTCCCACCCTCATTGTGGAGGGCCATCTGCTTTACTCAGTCTACTGATTCAAATGTTAATCTCATCCAAAACCTCAGATACATCTACAATAGTGTTTAATCAAATATCTGGGCACCCCATGGCCCAGTCAAGTTCACAAATAAAATTAACCTTCACAGGTCTTATGTAAGGAGACACACATATTGTTCATGTAATAAATAATCCACAAAACAAGAACTTTTTTAGCCTAATCCCTAAAGATTTTTCTGGTTATGTAACTTGCTTAACTGTTTTTAGGGGTGGAAGAAAGAGATTGACCTTGTGTCTTGAAGATGTATTAGGAAGAGATTACATGTCTGTCTTTTAGAAAGTAGGCCTGCTGGTGATGCCCCATGTTGATGTCTGGTTCGCATCTGAATGCTTACAGTAGTGATTTTATTGCCTAGATTTATGATTATCTGGATCTGCCTTGTGATATAGTTGACATTTTTCAAATCCAAATTATTTTTTGCTTACTTTCAAATAAATGAATTAAACTTTTTGTAAAGAAAGGCACAATGAGGGGTAGATTGGGAATCTCCCTTAATCTCTATCAAAAATAGAGCAAGCAGGACAGCAAAAGAGAAAACAGACTGAACTAGCTGACAGAGTATCTTGATGAATCCCCTGATATCAACTGGTGGGTCAAACTACCCACAGCAGTGAAACTTTGGGATAAGAACAGCAGTTATGCTGGAGGAAGCAAAGGGAAGAGGGGACTGCTGGTTGTTTTGATTGTCAGGGCACCCAGAAATATCCTGCAAGTATACACACTCAAAAGAACGGGTTCCCACTGGGAGTCAAGAATTTTATGGTTCTGTCAGTTAACAATAGTTAATATTGGGAGGATGCCTCTCAGGCTCCCATTTGTGGGTGAGGGCAAGGAGACTGGAGGAGGTGTGAGGCTGCTGGAGGGACCTGGGTCCTCAGGGCTCTTAGGAAATCCCTTGTGGAAGATCTCTCTGCAACAACAGAGCTACTCCATAAAAATGACCTGCTTAGACCACTGACCTTGATTGAGAGGGCATTAGAGGAGAAAGAAAAGTCAGATTTTAATGGTGAAGGAGACCAGAGGAAGTAGATCTCAGGTTGAGGAGGTGGCTGTATTGAGGAGGTGGCTGTATTGAGGAGGTGGCTGCACCGAGAGGCCATATTTTTAAATATTTCAGTGTAAAACCAGAAGAGGGAGCCATAGAGCCATGAAACTAGGAAAGCTGTTCTGGGCTTCTACCCGCCTCACTCACTGTGAGCAGCAGAAATGGATTGAGGTTGAATTTCACATAAACAGAAGAAAAAGTGGGGATAACCTCTCTGAATAATAAAGTTACAGATAATGAAGTCATACCAGAAAAAGAGGCTCCCAAAGGAGATGAAACTTTATTAATATGCCAACAGAAGCTAAAGGAAGTTAATAAAACGATAGAAGTTAGAACTGTATACATCAGGGTTGGACAGTTAAGAAAAGAGAAAACTAAACAATAGGGCATTAGGAAAAGAGAGCTAACAGAAAGGAATGAAAGGGGGAAGTCATAGAGTAAAAGACATGTCAGTTCAGTTCAGTCACCCAGTTGTGTCTGACTCTGTGACCCCATGGACTGCAGCACGCCAGACCTCCCTGTCCATCACCAATTCCCGGAGTTTACTCAAACTCGTGTCCACTGAGTAGGTGATGCCATCCAACCATCTCATCCTCTGTTGTCCCATTCTCCTCCTGCCTTCAATCTTTCCCAGCATCAGGGTCTTTTCCAATGAGTCAGTTCTTGGCATCAGAGGGCCAAAGTATTGGAGTTTCAGCTTCAGCATCAGTCCTTCCAATGAATGTTCAGGACTGATTTCCTAGAGGATTGACTGGTTAGATATTCTTGCAGTCCAAGGGACTCTCAAGAGTCTTCTCCAACACCAGAGTTCAAAAGCATCAATTCTATGGCACTCAGCTTTCTTTATAGTCCACCTCTCACATCCATACACGACTACTGTATAAACCGTAGCCTTGACTAGACGGACCTCTGTTGGCAAAGTAATGTCTCTGCTTTTTAATATTGCTAATATGCTGTCTAGATTGGTCATAATTTTTCTTCTAAGGAGTAAGCATCTTTTAATTTCATGGCTGCACTCACCATCTGCAGTGATTTTGGAGCCCAAAAAAATAAAGACAGCCACTGTTTCCCCTGTTTCTCCATCTATTTGCCATGAAGTAATGGTACTAGATGCCATGATCTTAGTTTTCTGAATGTTGAGCTGTTAAGCCAACTTTTTCACTCTCCCCTTTCACTTTCATCAAGAGGCTCTTTAGTTCTTCTTCACTTTCTGCCATAAGGGTGGTGTCATGTGCATATCTGAGGTTATTGATATTTCTCCTGGCAATCTTGATTCCAGCTTGTGCTTCATCCAGCCCAGCATTTCTCATGATGTACTCTGCATATAAGTTAAATAATTAGGGTGACAATATACAGCCTTGATGTACTCCTTTCCCTATTTGGAACCAGTCTGTTGTTCCATGTCCATTTCTAACTGTTGCTTCCTGACCTGCATATAGATTTCTCAAGAGGCAGGTCAGGTGGTCTGGTATTCCCATCTCTTTAAGAATTTTCCAGTTTGTTGTGGTCCACACAGTCAAAGGCTTTGGCATAGTCAATAAAGCAGAAATAGATGTTTTTCTGGAACTCTCTTGCTTTTTGATGATCCAGCAGATGTTGGCAATTTGATCTCTGGCTCCTCTGCCTTTTCTAAATCCAGCTTGAAACATCTAGAAGTTCATGGTTCATGAACTGTTGAAGCCTGGCTTGGAGAATTTTGACCATCACTTTGCTATCATTTGAGATGGGTGCAATTGTGTGGTAGTTTGAGCATTCTTTGGCATTGCCTTTCTTAGGGAATGGAATGAAAACTGACCTTTTCCAGTCCTGTGGCCACTGCTGAGTTTTCCAGATTGCTGGCATATTGAGTGCAGCGCTTTCACAGCATCATCTTTTAGGATTTGAAATAGCTCAACTGGTATTCCATCACCTCCACTAACTTTGTTTGTAGTGATGCTTCCTAAGGCCCTCTTGACTTCCCATTCCAGGATGTCTGGCTCTAGGTTGGTGATCACACCGTCATGATTATCTGGGTCATGAAGATCTTTTTTGTAGTTTTTCTGTGTATTCTTGCCACCTCTTCTTAATCTCTTCTGCTTCTGTTAGGTCCATACTACTTCTGTCCTTTATTGTGCCCATCTTTGCATGAAATGTGCCCTTGGTATCTCTAATTTTCTTGAAGAGATCTCTATTCTTTCCCATTCTATTCTTTTCCTCTACTTCTTTGCATTGTTCATTTAAGAAGGCCTTCTTATCTCTCTTTGCTGTTCTCTGGAACTCTGCATTCAGATGGGTATATCTTTCCTTTTCTCCTTTACCTTTTGCTTCTCCTTTATTCACAGCTATTTGTAAGGCCTCCTCAGACAACCATTTTGCCTTTTTACATTTCTTTTCCTTGGGGATGTTCTTGATCCCTGCCTCCTGTACAGTGTCACGAACCTCCATCTATAGTTCTTCAGGCACTCTGTCTGTCAGATCTAATCTCTTGAATCTATTTGTCACTTCCACTGTATAATCATAAGGGATTTGATTTAGGTCATACCTGAATGGTCTAGTGATTTTCCCTTCTTTCTTCGATTTAAGTCTGAATTTGGCAATAAGGAGTTCATGGTCTGTGCCACAGTGAGCTCCCAGTCTTGTTTTTGCTGACTGTATAGAACTTCTCCATTTTTTGCTGCAAAGAATATTGTCAATCTGATTTGGTATTGACCATCTAGTGATGCCCATGTGTAGAGTCTTCTCTTGTGTTGGAAGAGGTGTTTTCTGTGACCAGTGCATTCTCTTGGCAAAACTCTATTAGCCTTTGCCCTGCTTCATTCTGTACTCCAAGGCCAAATTTGCCTATTACTCCAGGTGTTTCTTGACTTCCTACTTTTGCTTTCCTGTCCCCTATAATGAAAAGGACATCTTTTTTGAGTGTTAGTTCTAGAAGGTCTTGTAGGTCTTCATAGAACCGTTCAACTTCAGCTTATTCAGCATTACTGGTCGGGGCATAGACTTGGATTACTGTGATATTGAATGGTTTGCCTTGGAAATGAACAGAGATCATTCTGTTGTTTTTGAGATTGCATCCAAGTACTGCATTTCAGACTCTTTTGTTGACTATGATGGCTACTCCATTTCTTCTAAAGGATTCTTGTCCACAGTAGTTGATATAATGGTCATCTGAGTTAAATTCACTCATTCCAGTCCTTCATAGTTTGCTGATTCCTAAAATGTCAATGTTCACTCTTCCCATCTCCTGTTTGACCACTTCCAATTTGCCTTGATTTATAGACCTAACATTCCAGGTGCCTATGCAATACTGCTCTTTACAGCATTGGACTTTACTTCCATCACCAGTCACATCCACAACTGGGTTTTGTTTTTGCTTTGGCTCCGTCTCTTCATTCTTTTTGGAGTTATTTCTCCACTGATCTCCAGTAGCATATTGGGCCCCTACTGACCTAGGGAGTTCATCTGTCATTGTCTTATCTTTTTGCCTTTTCATACAGTTCATAGGGTTCTCAAGGCAAGAATACTGAAGTGGTTTGCCATTCCCTTCTCCAGTGGACCACGTTTTGTCAGAACTCTCCACCATGACCTATTGTCTTGAGTGACCCTACACGACATGGCTCATAGTTTCATTGAGTTAGACAAGGCTGTGGTTCATGTGATCAGGTTGGTTAGTTTCTTGTGATTGTGGTTTTCAGTCTGTCTACCCTCTGATGGAGAAGGATAAGAGGCTTATGGAAGCTTTCTGATGGGAGAGACAGACTGAGGGGGAATTGGGTCTTGTTCTGATGGGCGGGGCCGTGTTCAGTAAATCTTTAATCCAATTTTCTGTTGATGGATGGGGCTGTGTTCCCTCCCTGTTATTTACCTGGGCCAAACTATGGTGGAGGTAATGAAGATAATGGCAACCTCCTTTACAAGGTCCCATGCATGCTCTGCTACACTCAGTGCCCTCAGCCCTGCAGCAGGCCACCGCTGACCCATGCCTCTGCTGGAGACTGCTGGACACTTAAGGGCAATTCTGGGTCAGTCTCTTGTGGGGTCACTGTACCTTTCTCCTGGGTCCTGGTGCACACAAGTTTCTGTTTTTGCCCACCAATAGTCTGTTTCCCAGTCCTGTGTAAGTTCTGGCAGCTCTATGGTGGGGTTAATGGCGACCTCCTCCAAGAGGGCTTATGCCATACCCAAGTCTGCTGCACCCAGAGCCCCTGTCCCTGCAGCAGTCCACTGCTGACCTGTACCTCCACAGGAGACACTCAAACACAGTTCTGTCTCAGTCTCTGTGGGGTCTCTGGGTCCTGGTGCAGACAAGGTTTGTTTGAGCCTTCTAAGCATTTCTGGCCAGTGTGGGGTTTGATTCTAAACGTGATTTTGCCCCTGCTACCATCATTCTTGGAGAAGGCAATAGCAACCGACTCCAGTACTCTTGCCTGGAAAATCTCATGGATGGAGGAGCCTGGTAGGCTACAGTCCATGGGTTCGCTAAGAGTTGGACATGACTGAAGTGACTTAGCAGTAGCAACCATCATTCTGGGGCTTCTCCTTTGCTTTTGGACGTGGGGCATCTCCTCAGAGCTACTCCAGGACCATGCAGCCACCATGCAGCTGCTGCTCCAGCGCCTACCATCTTCCTGGGGCTTCTCTGCCCTTAGATGTGGGGTATCTCCTCACCGCTGCCCCCACGCCGTGCATCCACTGCTCCCGCAGATGGTGACTGCAGCCATGAAATTAAAAGATGCTTGCTCCTTGGAAGAAAAGTTATGACCAACCTAGACAGCAGAGACATTGAAAAGCAGAGACATTACTTTGCCAAGAAAAGTCCGTTTAGTCAAAGCTGTGGTTTTTCCAGTAGTCATGTATGGATGTGAAAGTTGGACTATAAAGCAAGCTGATCACTGAAGATTTGATGCTTTTGAACTGTGGTGTTGGCTAAGGCTCTTGAGAGTCCCTTGGACTGCAAGGAGATCCAGCCAGTCCATCCTAAAGGAGATCAACCCTGAATATTCATTGGAAGGACTGATGCTGAAGCTGAAACTCCAATACTTTGGCCATCTGATGCGAAGAACCGACTCATTGGAAAAGACCCTGATGCTGGGAAAGATTGAAGGCGGGAGGAGAAGGGGATGACAGAGGATGAGATGGTTCGATGGCATCACTGACTCAATGGACATGAGTTTGAGTAAACTGTGGGAGTTGGTGGTGGACAGGGAGGTCTGGTGTGCTACAGCCCTTGTGGTAGCAAAGAGTCAAACATGAGGGACTGAACTGAATTGAACTGAGATTGGGATGGAATATATTGTGAGGCACTTCTGTGGGGGTTGGCAAAGTGGCAGTTTCTTCCACTGGATGATGGTTACAAAAGTGGTTGGTTTATAATACTGCTAAATATCTGGGTGTATTCTAATTGTATCAGTAAGTAATGCGTTTGGTTGCAAATAACAGGATGGTCTGGCTAATGCTAACTTAAACAGAGAGCTGTTTATTTTGGCTAAGAGCTCCGAGCTGGTGCCATGGCTCCCATGACAATCAGGCACTCAGTCTTTCTAGTGCACTACCTTTGGATTTCAGACATACCTTAACTGCCCCATGGAGGCAAGATGACCACACTGTATCCAGTCTTCACCCTCTTCCACGCAGCAAGAGGTGGCACTCACCACAAGGGAAGCTAAAGAAGTGAGTTTAGTTTCTCAGTTTCTTATGGCAGAAACTAACAAAACAAAAGGTAGTTGAATGTGAGTGTTGCGAGTGAACCCCACCTGCATGTACAGATTAGAGTGGTGGTTCTTAACTGGGGATGATTCTGCCCCACCACAGCAGATGTTCAGCAATGTCTGGAGACATTTTTGGTTGTCAAAGCTTGGCAGGGGAGAGTGTGTGGTGCTACTGGTATCTTGTGGGTAGAGGCCAGGGATACTGCTAAACTATCTTATGGCACACCAGGTAGCCCCCACGACAAAGAGTTATACGGCCCCAACTTTCAGTAGAACCCAAATCCAGAAACTCCAATACCCTTTCAGGGTTCCATAAGGTCAAAACTGATTTAAGAATAATAGTAGTATATCATTAGTCTTTTTTGCTTACATTCATTCTTATAAGTGTACTGTTGAGTGGAGTTTTCCAGGGCTTACATAATTGTAACAGTAACTCCCTATTGATCAAATATAGAAACAGATGTGAAACCCATGTTCCATTACGTCAGATATTAAAAAGACCCGAGAAAATGTAAAACAGTAATTGTCTTTACACTATTTTATGGAAAAAATTATTATTTTTCAGTAAAAAATGTTAACATAGAATGGGTTTACTAGTAATTTAAATGAATAAATATTTAATTTTTTGTTTTACTCAATACAGTAAATATTGAAAGCTATAACCCACAAAACTAAAACTCTTTGCCAGCCTCAGAATTTTTTAAGGATGTAAAGGAGTCTTGAGATGAAAAGTGTGAGAGCTGCTGGTCTGGAAAAAAGTTGATTGTAAATACCTGTGAAATGTGAAACCCATGAGAAGTGTAATTATGTATAGTCTGTCTTAAATGAGGACTTGCATTATTTTACGGATCTTTAGTAAAGCCTTCTCTGTGCCCTGACCCTATGCTGGAATCTGGGAGCACAATGATCAATAAAATAGGGTTTCATTGCAGCAATGGGGATGGACCTAGAAATTATCATACTAAGTGAAATAAGACAATGAAAGACAAATAGCATATGATATCATTTATATGTCAAATCTAAAATACAACAGAAATGTACCTATCTGTGAAACAGAAACAGACTCACATAGAGACATGGAAAACAGACTTGTGGTTGCCAAGATGGAGGGGGGTAGGAAAGTGATAGGTTGGAAATTTGGGATTAGCAGATGTAAACTATTATATATAGAATAAATAAACAGCAAGGTCCTGCTGTATAGTACAGGGAACTATATTCAATATCCTGTGATAAACCATAATGGAAAAGGACATGAAAAAGAATATATGTGTATAGCTGAATCACTTTGCTGTACAGCAGACATTAACACAACATAGTAAATCAACCATACTTCAATAAAATAAAAAATAAAATAGGGTTTCTGCCTAAAAAGTGATTTCAACTTATCACTAGAGCCAAGTCACATTCATTGTGATTATTTTTAAAGTTCTGTAGTAGAAGTATTTTCAAAGTGTGATGGGATTACAGTGGAAAGCGCAGTGTTGTTAGAATCAAGCATCATATCACTCCTCATTCAGAAACTGCAACCAATTTATATGCTTTTGGCCCATCTTTTAGTGACCGTACTGGCGATATTTAATGAATTGCATGCAGACGTGGACCTTTACGCACTTCTGTTTGGAGAAAGTGTCCTAAATGATGCTGTTGCCATTGTACTGTCCTCGTAAGTAACAATATTTCTGCCTGGGAAAAGAGACTCTGGCTTTCTGAATGCTCTGGGCTAAAATCAGAGGCCCACCTTAAAAGTGTTAAATTTTGAATTGGGTGCTTTTCTAAATGAGGTTTATAGACTTAGTTGATAAAGTTATGCTGCTTTGTCCAGTGGGCAGTGATCAGAATGCTGATACCTTCATAATATGGTGACTGCAGGTTAAATTAAATGAATACACCATGGGGAGTGCTCCACAGAGTGTAGATACTTATGTTTGTCGATACTTGTAAGTACCATGGTGTAAAACCAGCCCAGTATTTTCTAATTCTCTCTCTCTTTAAACTCCAGGTCTATTGTTGCCTACCAGCCAGCAGGGCTGAACACTCACGCCTTTGATGCTGCTGCCTTTTTTAAATCAGTTGGCATTTTTCTAGGTATATTTAGTGGCTCTTTTACCATGGGAGCTGTGACTGGTGTCGTGACTGCTCTAATATCCTTTCTGTGGTTTCTGCACCCACCTGAGTATGATTATGTGACCTTGCACTTGTGAAAAGAAAGTTCTCATTTCCTCCTTTCAGAAATGAATCTTAAATTGGTTGTTCCACTGGGGGCTGGGGGCCCCTGAAATGTCACCCTTTGGTGAAACTTGACAGTCGATGGCCTAGTTAAGAGTCAGAAAAAATGTTTGAGAGTGTAGCTCTGGGCTTAGCTGTGTCCTCACCTTTGTGTTTCTCTTCTTCCTATAAACCAGTTGGAGACAGGAACTTGGAGGAAGCGTCATTTGGGGGGTGTGAGAGGCGGCACAGAAACAGTGGAAGAGCCAGGAGGCTGGGAATTGGAGACCACCTGTCAGGAGGCTGGAAGGAAGCAGGCTGTGAAGTACTTTAGCCCCAGACTAGCTGCTGTCATCCGCTGTTCCAGGCCATATGGGGCTAACATGGCCTTCACTAGCCAGGGGCTGTCTGTGGGAATTATAGCAAGGTGGCCTTCCTTAAGCCAAGGACTGCATGATATTGAGTTAAAAACCAACAAGCCAGTCAACCAACCAGCATAAAGCAAAGTGTTGGAATGAGCAGGCAAGCCTTCAACAGGTGCACTGAGTTCTTCATCAGATCTTCTTCCAATAGCATTTAGATCAGCAGGGACCAATACAGATGTAATGGGAGCCACAAATGTGAGCCTCATCTTTTCAGCCTACAGTAGATACACAGACTATTAATGGAGTTTATACAAGTTAGTGATGTGATTTTATCCCTTCAGGTTTTGTACCAAGTCTTTGGAATATGGTGTGTATTTTGCTCTTACAGGATATCTCAGTTCAGACTAGCCATATTTAAGTGTTGGGTAGTTACATGGGGCTAGCGGCTATCATATTGGGCCGTGCAGATGTAGATTGCTTTCTTCCTCAAGGCTCTCTGATGCTCTGAGGACTTATATTGCTCAGTGAAACCACTCATGACATGGTTCTAAGCTGCACTGCGCCACCCCCCCCACCCCCGCTGCCGCCACCACTCCGTGGAATGGCAGTGTGAGGAAGGGAATTGCCAATCCCAAAAAGTGACAGCACTTTGTAGTTATCCCTGGAGTTGTGCATTTCTACCTCCCTCTCTCCCTCATGTGTGCATTAGGCACCTGTGATGGACTCAGGCCTTAGTAGTCCACAGAGGTCAGAGTCTCCCTGCCTCATCTTCCGAGGCCTGCCTGAGGCACTCCTAGCACTGCTGGAACCCACCTGCAAGTCATACCTCAGGCCTCAACTGTGTGTCTCAGAAATATGGGCATTGCCAGGAGCATAGAGAGCCCATTTCCAGTTCTCTTGGAAAGCTTGATTTAAGAAAAAAAAAACAGCTTTATTGAGAGGAAATTCACATGCTGTACAGTTCACCCATTTGAAGTGTACAATTCATTGGTTTTTGGTATATTACGTTATTATTATTTTTTAATTGTGGTAAAATATGCCTAACATAAAGTTTGCCACTTTATCCATTTTAAATATGCAATTCAGTGTAATTAGGTGCATCCACTGGTGTTGTGTGACCATCGCCACCATTTCCAGAACCTTTCTCATCATCTGCAACAGAAACTGTGTGCCTGTTGAATAGTATCCTCCCTATCCCTGGACTCCTATCCCTCAGAAACCTCCATTCTACTGGAGAAGCTTCATTTTCTTTATATTCAAAACCATGCAGCAGCTTTGGGGCCCCAAAGGAAGAGTTGAAGTGGAAAGAGTAGCCCTTTGGGGAGGGGTCCTGGGCTAACAGAGAATGATTCTCAGTGACCGTGATACTCGTTGCTGGAGACAGTTCCTTGACAGGAGCTGACGTGACCAAGTTCACCAAGCTGCACTGCTTTCCCCTGCTGGAGACTGCACTCTTCTTTTTGATGTCGTGGAGCACGTTCCTCTTGGCAGAAGCCTGTGGGTTCACAGGTGGGTTTCCTCTGCCCTTGGGTCGCCTTTATCCTCACTGTGGCTGGAGCTGTGGGAGCTTGAGGGGAGGGCAAAATTCTTAATAGCTATGGCCTGGAGTTGATAAACCGCTCACAGAATGTCCATATGCAGGATTGCCGAGTGAGGCCTGTGTGCTGCCTTAGGAATAGTTTAGTTTCCCCCAAAGCTATATATTTTTTAAAGGATAAGCTTTATTGTTTCAAACTCAGTTACATCTTTGAGTACTCATTCTGACTACAAGTAGATGCCTAGCTGCAAAAGTTATTGAATATATTAATACCTTGTTTGTAAATTGAAAGTGAAAGTTGCTCAGTCGTGTCCAACTCTTTACAGTCCCATGGACTATACAGTCCATGGAATTCTCCAGGCCAGCATACTGGAGTGGGTAGCCGTTCCCTACTCCATGGCATCTTACCAACCCAGGGATCGAACACAGGTCTACCCGCATTTCAGGCAGATTCTTTACCAGCTGAGCCACAAGGGAAGCCCACCTTGTTTGTATCCTCCCCTGAATTGCTATGTTACTTTACAGACAGTAGTGATAACAAGCAAAATATATATCCTTTTAAAGATCATTTTGCATCTACTCAGATGAGTGTGAGCACAGTTTTTCCTTGTTTTGTGTCTGGTCTGTTTAATCACCACTTTTCAAGACTGTGTTTTTATGGTGCTAGATTCATAGATTATTAGTGTGGGTGATTGCGTTACTTCTTCACATTCTCTCATTAAAAAAAAACTTAATAATTGGATTTGTTCTGTTAGAAAACTCTAGTATAGTTGCTCTCTGTAACCCAGGTAATTAGGAAGTGCTTTTCATTATCTTTTCTAAATACTGCAATGTATCTTTATGTGACCTACTTCCTTTAAAACTTGACAACCATCTGTAAATATATAGGCAAAGCCCCAGGTGTGCTAGTTGTCTTGAACAACAAAATAATCACTATTAACCAGAAATCTAGATTTTTCAGGGCTGGGATAAATGGACTAGTACTCTGGATCCATTTTGTCTGAATCCCTGGACCATGCAAAAATACAAAGCATTGGTTTGAAATTAAATTCATTCATTCAGCAAACAGAGAGGAATATGACAACTGTGTGACCGGTACACCCTTCACAGTCTCTATGAGAGAGTGAATGCTAAATTCCACATCGAGATGGTCAATTCAGTAGGAGTTTAGAAGAGGGGAGAGAATACCCTTAAAACTGGAGGAAGGGGGAAAATTGAGGGCCTTGACTTTGAAGGAGAGCAGAGTTGGGAGAGGCAAAGGTTGATATGAGAAGTGGGGTCGGGGGCACTTTCAGTAATAGGCAACTTTCCAAAACTTTCAGGAAGTGGGATATGCTGGTTTTTCCTATCTTAACTTTTTGCTTCAGGGAGAGATTGTTTCCAGCTTCTTTCCCTGCCCCCTATAGATTTTTCTTGAATTCTCTTGCCAGGTGTGGTAGCTGTCCTTTTCTGTGGAATCACACAAGCTCATTACACCTACAACAATCTGTCAGTGGAATCCAGAAGCCGAACGAAGCAGGTGAGGGAGAGCCGTGTGTCCTCACCAGTGATCTGTAATACGAGGGAGCGGACCCATGGGGTTTATGGTTTGCTTTTCCCTTTCTGTGCAGCTCTTTGAAGTATTACACTTCCTGGCAGAGAACTTCATATTCTCCTACATGGGCCTGGCACTGTTTACCTTCCAGAAGCACGTTTTCAGCCCTGTTTTCATCATTGGAGCTTTTGTATCCTTTTTTGGTTCCACCATTTTCTACACAGAGAGATGACTGCTTCCAGGGAAGCTATAACAACAATTATCTCTGGTTTGGGGGGAGGTGACTGAACCAGCACTGGTTCATGGTGTCTTTATGATGAGAAGAAGGCTTAAGTGGTAATGTATAAAGCTAAAAGTATTTGATTTCAAGGACTGATGTTGATTCTAGTTGCCCTTTCCAAGTTTTCTGTGTTGATGTTGTTGTTTAGTGACTAAGTCTTGTCCTACTCTTTGCGACCCCATGGACTGCAGCATGCCAGGCTTCCTTGTCCTTCACCATCTCCTGGAGTTTGCTTAAACTCATGTCCATTGAGTTGGTGATGCCATCCAACCATCTCATCCTCTGTCACCCTCTTCTCCTCTTGCCCTCAGTCTTTCCCAGCATCAGGGTGTTTTTTCCAGTGAGTTGGCTCTTCACATCAAGTGGCCAAAGTATTGGAACTTCAGCTTCAGCATCAGTCCTTCCAATGAATATTCAGGGTATTGTTTCTAGTTAACTTTTTCTTCATTTTCTGTGTCAGATGGCCTTTCTGTTACACAGGTGGTTGGCAGGTGGTAGTTTGTTTTGTAAAGCATCTTTCCTAAGAGATCTAAAACTCGACAGCCCATATCTGCCTCCCAAATTGTTTTTTTCTCATTGGCACATGAATTCCAATCCAAGAGGTTAAGTTTCTGTGACCCTTGCTCTCAACTGCACGCCTGCATGTGGTGTGTGTGCTTTCACCCACACCTCCCCATGGTGGAAAAGATCCCCCTCCTTTTTTTTCAAAAAAGGAAATGGAGAGGAATGGAAGATAAAATGGAGAAATGCTTGGTTCCTTGATTTAGTCCCATTGTGACAGCAGTTTTTTGGACGAGAGACAGTTTGGGGGTTGGCTCCTCTGAAGTGAGGAGATACATGAATGCCCAGCAGTGCATTGATAGATGAGGGCTTTGCTCTCTTGGCCTCAGACCCTATTGTTTTCATTAAAGTGAACTCTTTTGGGCTTTGAAACTATAGCAGTTCAGCTCCAAACCCAGAGCAGGAGGCCACTATTGCTGCCTATTCCCTTTTGCCTTTTCTGAGGCCTCATGGGTATCCTTAGATCTTGGGATGTTGGCCCCCCAAAGAGGAGTGTTTTTCTCTTCTGAGCTTTTCACTTATTGTGGAGGAATAACTGATACTCACCAAGCAGCTAGAGAGAGAGACAGTGGCCTCATGCCATGCCAGACTCCTGCCTGTTAAGAGTATTATCTGCTTCAACTGGGCTCATTTCCTAGGTTTACACACTCACCAGACAAAGAGCTACAGATCTGGCAGATCAGTGTTTTTATTCTTAAGAAAGACCTTGCATGTCGCTGTGATTTGTATTCTTAGCATGGCATCCTGTGAGACATAGTGAAAGCATTGCCCTTGTTTATGGTGGGGGGCCTTGTTCAGGGGGGAGCCAGGGCCTCTGTGAATCCTGAAGGCCACTTCCACTTGAGGACTGCTCTTCCCTCCTGTTAAAAACAAAACAAACACAACAGTAGCAAAAAGGAAAAAAGGGAGAGAGATAAAAGAAGCAGAGGAGAAGTTCGAATTATATACTAGGGAAGGCAGAAGAGAGTCCCACCCTCACTTCTGTCTGAAACAGCTGCAGCTCCGGCAGCTGGTGGTTGCTCTGCTGAAACGGAAGCTCCCTGTTCCTCTGGCTTGCACAGTGATTTCCTGCTGTGAGCAGGGCAGTGTGCCTCTCTCTGTTGGGCTCTGTTCTAAACTCAGCAAGTGACGAATGACCAGTTTCCCTGAATTCTTTGGTTTGCGCAGTGAGTTCCTCTTCCACACTCTGCCTTTCCTCCATCTCTTACCTCCCCAAAGACATGTTAGCCACTTTGGCAGAGAACTCTCCCCAGGCTGATCCTTGTGAGGAATATGAATGTGTCTTCGTTGTATAAATACGGTAAGCTTCTCCACCTCTTACTTGTAGGCTCTTCCTGGTCATACACACCCCGAATGTTTACCAAAGCTTACAACCTTACCCAGCAAACCTTCTGTTTATAGTTTGACTCAGGTTAGTAATTTTTTTTCTTCTTACGATTTATTTTTCCTCCCAGTAGAGTCCAAACACACTCTTTACTTCTCTTAACTCTGTACCATAGTCATAGTACCTTAGCTTCTCTCTGGACTCATTTTTTTTTTAGATAGATCAGAGACTTGGTCTGTATCAGTTTAATCAGATCAAAAAGTTACAGCAGTGTGTTTAACAGGCCAGAAATTATCTCTGTGAGCTGGAGGTTGGAAAAATTGGCCAGTCGAATCCCACTTGCTGCTGAGACTTGTTTAGAGGCAAATGAGACAGCCTGCCTTCTCTGTTCAACTCTTCTGATCATAATAAAGTGTCATGGCATTCCTGAAATTCTCTGCTCAATCAGAGGTTGTGTGAAAATGCCATTTGGGAAACATGTTGAGCCCTTAACCTCCACCTGGTGGTCAGGTTGCCATCTTCTTGGGCAGAGCTGCCCACATCTACCCACTTTCCTTCTTCCTCAACTTGGGCAGAAGGCACAAGATTGGCTGGAATTTTCAACACATGATGATGTTTTCAGGTAAAAAAGTCAATAAAGTGAGTTTTATAAGCAGGCAGTGTAAGTATGATTAAAATGCAATCAATAAGAGTCATAAAAAGGCAGAAATTCAAGTTTCGGGTTCTTTGGGATCCCCTGCAGTGCCGAGTAGACAGACAGACATATTAAATAGAGCTGATACTGATTTTGTAAACCATACTATCACATGTGAACATTTTCCTCTAAAATATTTGCATGTTTATCTCTACCACCCAAGGAGATATATACCTGGAGATATATATGTATTTAGAGTGCTTGATTGTTTTCTAGTGGGTATTCATAACCCTTAATCTTCCAGAAGGGCTTCAGACCTATAATTAGAAGGAGAATAAGTCTTTAATGATGAAGAGTACAGGCCAAATTATTTGACACCTCCCAGCTTCAGTGTTCTCTCATAATGAAATTGAAATAATCAATTGAGATCCCTCCTAGCTCTAACTTTCTAAGATATAAAATATACTCACATTAGCAAGATGAATCCCAAACTGGAAGATAAGAGCCATGATAGTTCTGCTTGACTTACACTGTCTCCCAGATGCCCCCTGTTCACTATAAAGCCGAGAAAAGTGGAGAAGCCATTGAAGAGACAAAGGATAATAAAGAAATATGTGAAGGAAAAGAAAGGAGAGAGCAATTGGCATGAGCAGATGATTCAGTGAGAGTGGAAAACATCCAATTTTATAGACAAGACTCAAGTAAGAGCATCCCTGCAGAGCAGAGGGAGAAGATAGTGGGGCAAAAGGCCACTGTGACCCTTAGAGGTACCTCTGTCTGGAAAGGGGGAGGGGATGTACAAGAGGGACAGCAAGTGGCAGCCCTTTACTGCCACACAGTAGTTCTTGGAGGCTTCAGAGAGTCATACTGAAATAATATCATTAGGCACTGCTCAGCAAAGCAATTGTGTTGTCTAGTACTCCCTTGCATCTCCATTTAAGTACACAACCAGCCCTAAAGATTTCCTTTCACTCTGACACACGTTTATTGGGCATTCACTTCATAAAAGCCATGCTTCTAGGTTGTGGAGGATATAGAAACCAGCTCACAGTCCACAGGGAGCTCACAGTCCACTGAGGGGAGACGCTATACAAAAAGCTAACTTTCTCCCAAGAGAGGGTGGTGAATTGCACACAAGAGATGTGGCATAAATGTGGAGAAAAGGAGGGCCCAGGGCCATCTTCATCCAGTGCGTAGCCTTCCAACTGGGCTTGGATGCAGTGGCACTTCAGGAGGCAGCAGGTTGGAAGGGCAGGAAAGCGTTGATGTGTGTGGCCTTTTTAGGGAAGGGTAATAGTCTGGTTTAAACATGAGACACCCAGGCTAATGCAGAATGCGGGTGAGGTTGGAAAGGGAAATTTCATGTGAATTGGTGCAAGCCTTCAAGTTGCATGTGAATCACCTATTGGGCTGGTTAAAGCTGATTTCTGGGCCCTACCACCAGAGAGTGATTCTGAGGGAATGGAGTGGGCCCCAATAATTTGCAGCTCTAATATTTTCTCAGCTGTTGCTGCTGCTGATGGTGGTTTGAGGACCACACTTTGAGAATCATTGCTGGAGTCTAGACCACAGAGAAGCCCCAGTGCCATGCCAAAGAGTTGGGCTTTTATTCAAGAGCATCTGGGAAACATTAGAGGCTTCTCAGGAGGGCAAGACAGAGCAGAGCCTCCATACATATGATAAAAAATGCCAGTGGAAAAGAGGAAGATGAATTGGAGATAACTTGGTCACGTAGATAAAGTGTGTTCATCATCTGTGTTAAAGGACTGAGAGATACACAGTACTGTTTAAAGATATCTCCTATCAAAATTGTTTTCCTCAAGGCTATGAAAGAAATACCACTTTCATATCACTTACATTGTTTACCTAATAAAGAAAAATGGAGCACACATTATCACTCTCTGATCCTCAGGTTTTCTTCTTTGAGATAGCATCCATTTAAAGGTTGAAATATTAAGTGGTGTCATAGCTGGCTGTAGGATGATCTAGATGTGTGTCAGTATTTCAATAGGACAAATTAATAGAAAACATCAACCTTGCTCTGTTTTTTAATATAACTTTTATTGAGTTGCTCCAGTGAACTGCAGTGAAGTTCTCAGATGAATGAAATCATGAAATTGTTGGGAAAAGTGGGAAAATATACAAATAAATATAGTGAGTATAACTTTTCATTCTCATACTATACAGGCAGTCTTACCCATGGTGAATAGGAATTTATGCTGTGTACTGTGCTTAGTCACTCAGTCATGTCTGATTCTTTGTGACCCCATGGACTATAGCCCGCCAGGTTCCTCTATCCATGGGGATTCTCCAGGCAAGAATACTGGAGTGTGTTGCCATGCCTTCCTCCAGGGGATCTTCTCAACCAAGGGATCGAATTCAGGTCTCCCACATTGCAAGCGGATTCTGTACCATCTGAGCCACCAGGGAAGCCCAAGAATACTGGAGTGGGTAGCCTATCCCTTCTCCAGTGGATCTTCCCAGGCCAGGAATTGAACAGGGGTCTCCTGCATTGCAGGTGGATTCTTTACCAGCTGAGCTACTAGGGAAGCTCTTATAATAGGGTACTTATATATTACACTTATTATACTTTTGGTTTTTATCAATAAAATTTTGTGGAAATTTGTTTTTTTTCTCTTTTTATGTACATACCTACATAATATCCTTGATTTTTCCTCTTGGCCCACAAAGCCTAAAATATTCAGTATCTGACCCTTTATAGAAGAAGTCTTCATCCCCTGATATAGATCAGGTTATATTGTTACTTATCTGCCTGGCTTTGCTAAGGAAATGCTGTTTTGTACATTTCACATATTCATACCTAGCCTGTATCTTAAGTTTATAATGACTATATAGCACTTGGGTAGTGCTTGAATCACAGACTTGGAAAACTTATATTATTATTTATATTTCTTTTTATTTCATGTTACTAGCAGGAAAATTCTTTCAGTAATGAAAGAGTGTTATTATTCTAAGGGGCTTCCTTGGTGGCTCAGTGGTAAAGAACCTGCCTGCCAATGCAGGAGATGTGGGTTCCTGGAGAAGGAAATGGTAACCCACCCCATACCCTTGCCTGGGAAATCCCATGGACAGAGGAGAAGTGTCAGACATGACTGAGCAACAAAATAACAACAAGGCCGTATGCACATTTGGTTTGATGGGCAGTTGTATTTTTCTACTTTTTCTGATGAGTGGACATTGGTGCTTGAGTTTCTTGCTGATTGCCAGATACTAGCATCAGTGTTATTCCACGGGTATGGGATAAGCTTCACAGGTACTCTCAGCAGATCTATAAAAGTTGTTAATTTAGCCACACACCAAATTAGATTCCAGACTATGGGGTATTCACATATGGGATTCTCACAATGAGCTGTACAAAACAGGGCGGTAAATTTCTTATTGCCTTTGGGCATTTTGCAAAAGAAAACTTTAAATAGGAGGAAATCATTTAAATTATTTTAAGGTTCTTTCTATAGAAAACAAATTGACTCTTGAAGCATAAGCAGATACAATTTATTAGACCTGTGTGACTAAGCAGTGGGCCAGGGGACACATTGTTATTTATCTTTATGACAAGAGAGCTTCCTCTTTGGTCCCCACAGGCCTCAGGGGAGCAATGGCATTTGCACTGGCCATCCGAGACACAGCATCCTACGCACGCCAGATGATGTTCACGACCACTCTCCTCATCGTCTTCTTCACTGTCTGGATCATTGGTGGAGGCACGACACCCATGTTGTCATGGCTTAATATAAGGTTGGTTTGAAACAAGGCCAGTTTTGTGTCTAACTATATCACTATTCCCATGCAGAGGCTGCTACATACAGCTTAGCACATGGAAGCCTTTTATATTTTTTTTGTTTTATTTGGGAAGGATTAAAATTTTTTAAAAATAAATAAAAATTCAGAGTATTGAATTTTCCATGAAAAAAATCATTAAAATATTTGTGGGTACAAAAGCAGAGTAAGAAAAACCTGGACCTTGCTAACGCTGAGACATTAAGGCAGGAATTCAAAAAGTCTTAAAGCTACAGGACAGGGAATAGACATAGCTGCTGACAGTGTCTGGCATTTCATACTCCTCTGAAATCAAATCTATGGCCTTGAAAAATAAGCTCATCAGCTGGAAGTAAGGAGAAGCAATAGAGTTTTATTTTAGGAGGAAACTATGCTGCGCCTCTTCTTGCTTGCATGCACAAAAGAGGTGACATTTCCTGCATCACCCTCATTTCTTGCAGCCTCATGGACATCCCCTGCCTGTGGTTTTGTTAGCTGTGTCAGGATGGAGGAGCAACCCAAGTTTAAGGTTTTTTTAAGAGCATTTGAATTTCAAGCTGTGCTTGTGAGCTGGTCCAGCATCTTACGGTAAAGAGGACATTGAAATGGGTTGAGAGACCCATACACTAACTCTGGCCCTGGTTTAAGACAAGTTCCTCATGCCTTTGGGCCTCCATATGTCTTCACATTAAACGAAAGCATGCTGTCAGCTTTTCTCCAGGTCCCTCTAGCTCTGAGTGTGCACTCTACATCATTGGAGGTGCTCTCACCACCTGCTTCAGTTTCAGATCTGCAGAGGGTAAGCATGCTGGGGATGAGAAGACTCCAGTGGCACATAGGTATGAAGGATTCTCTGAAAATCCACAAGATGGCAATTTTTTTTCCCTTTCTCTGCTGGCTGCTGGTTTGTGTGGAACTGACAACTGCGGAGCACACCTAGTTTGGAGAAGAAAGAACCAACAAGGATCTTACAGTGATCCTTGGGGTCAGGGAGAAAACGGGTTTGAGAGAATAGTCCCTCCCCTCTGGAACTTTTATATTGATGGGAGGCAGGGGTTGCTGGGCATGGCCACCATTGGTTGTCACCAGGAGTTGTTGGTGCTGGCTGCACCATTTCTGAGCTACTGCATCTCAGCCTCAGATCTGGGTGGGTCTGCAGAACCTGGGTGGACTTATCAGTAAGAGTCTTCTAATAGCTAACACTTGTGCTGCAGCTGTTGTTTGAGATGCCAACACTTACATGAAGATAATCCTCATAGCATTCCTATAAGGGAGCTAATACTATTATGTTCATTTTAGAGCTGAGGAAACTGAGACATAGAGCAGTAACTTGCCCAAGGTCACAAAGCTGTAAGTGAACAAACTGAGATTTGAACCCTGGCATGCTCTTTACTACTGTACTATACTGCCCAAAAGGCTTGCTGTATTAGTAACTGTTTTTGTGTTAGAAAATCTGGGATGATTAGAATTTCAGTTTCTTGGTATGAATCTCAAGAGTCACATGAAGGAAAATAGTTCATCTATGGAAATAGAAATCTGAAGAAGAAAACGTACAGATTTTTGGCTTTAAACTTGAGACATAAGATGGTACCATCTCTGTTCTGTGTAGCAAAATAAGAGCAAAGAAGGTTTACCCTGCATACAGTTGAGAATCTGCATTTGGTGACCTCTCTGTGATTACTTCCTGCTCCAGTTTACCTTGTCACCCAGTAGATGCCCTGGATGCTCAGAGCCAGGTTAAATCGTGTTTTTCAGGCTATTTCATAAGTTCCTTTTCTGATGACCCCACCTCTCATTATATATAGGACCAAATAATTATACAATGAGAGTAGAGAGTTGACTTTTGACATTTTGCCCATTCTCAAACCCATTTCAAAAATTGGACCATTGAAATAGTTCTGCCCAGAGCTGAGAGCATGGGCCCCTTTCCCTGATGCACACAAGCTGTATATGTACACATATAATAATTGGATTGTTGTGAAAATATTACAGTGATATATAAATTAGCACTTGAAAATACCAGAGGGATTGGGAGGAGAGGGAGGTGGGAGGGGGGATCGGGATGGGGAACACATGTAAATCCATGGCTGATTCATGCCAATGTATGACAAAACCCAATACAATATTGTAAAGTAATTAGCCTCCAACTAATAAAAAAAATTTAAAAAAAGTGAAAAAAAAATAACAGCTCCTACATGATAAAAGGTCACAAAATGACTGTGTATATGAAAGATCCAATTTTTCCACATCCTTGCCAGCATTTGGTATTGACATTTTTATTTTACCTGCTCTAATAGGTATGTGGGGATACTTCATTGTGGTCTTAATTTGCATTTCTCATGGCTAATGATGTTGAATATCTATGGTGAAATATCTGTTCAAGTTTTTTGTCTATCTTCTAGTTGTATTGTTTGTTTTTTTATTGAGTTTTGCATTTGTTCTAGAAACTAGTCTGTTTTCAGATATGTGTTTTGTGAATATTTTTTCCTACTCTGTAGCTTGTCTTTTAATCCTTTTAACAGAGTCTGTCATAAAGCAAAACTTTTAATTTTGATGAGATGCAAGTTATCTTTTTTAAAATGCATCATGCTTTTGGTGTTAATGCCAAAGAACTCTTCATCAAGCACTAGTCCCAAAGATTTGCTTTTATGTTATCTTCTAAAAGATTTTTTAGTTTTATGTTTTACATTTATATCTGTGATCCATTTTGACTTAATTTTTAATATTAAACATGAGGTTCAGGTTTAAGTTTTATTTTGTCTGTTGCTATCCAGTTGTTCTGGGCTTCCCTGGTACTCAGCTGGTAAAGAATTCACCTGCAATGTGATAGACCTGGGTTCAATCCCTGGATCAGGAAGGTCCCCTGGAGAAGGAAACGGCTACCCACTCCAGTATTCTGGCCTGGAGAATTCCATGGACTGTATAGTCCATGGGGTCGCAAAGAGTCAGACTTGACTGAACGACTTTTTCTTTCACTTTCATCCAGTTGTTCCAGGACAATTTGTTAGAGAGACTGTCCTTATTCCATTGAATTGTTTTTGTTCCTTTGCCAGAAATCAGTTGGTGGTATGTATGCGAGTCTGTTTCTATTTGCCCTGTTGATTTATATGTATGTACCTCCACCAGAACCATACTGTTTTGATAACTATGGTTATATGTTCAACTTGAGCATCAGGTAGAGTGGGTCCTTCCACTTTATCCTTCTTTTTCAAAATTATTATAGCTATTCTAGTTCCTTTCCATATATATTTTAGAATGAGCTTGTCCACATCCTAAAAAAAAATTGTGCTGGGGTTTTCAAAGAAATTGTGTTAAACCTGATTTATCAGTTTGGGGAGAATTGACATTTTTACCTTGTTGAGTCTTCCAGTCCATGAACATGACATGTTTCTCTATTTATTTGATCTTCTTTGATTTCTTTTATCAATATTTTATAGTTTTCATTATACAGTGTCTGTGCACATTTTGTTATATTTACTTCTAGGTATTTCTTCTTCTTTTGAGCTATTTTAAATGTTATTCTATCTTCAATTTCAGTTTCCATATGTTCATTGCCAAGATATAGAAATATAGTTAGTTTTTGTGGGTTGATCTCATATCCTGCCACTTTGCCAAATTCACATATTAGTTCTAGGAAGGTAGTTTGCAAATAGAGACAGTTTTATCTTTTCTTTTCCAACCAGTGTCCCTTTTATTTCCTTTTCTTGACTTGTTGCTCTGATTAGAGCCATCAGAACTATGTTTTTTTTTTCATTTATTTTTATTAGTTGGAGGCTAAATACTTTACAATATTGTAGTGGTTTTTTGCCATACATTGACATGAATCAGCCATGGATTTACATGTGTTCCCCATCCCGATCCTACCTCCCGCCTCCCTCTCCATTCCATCCCTCTGGGACTTCCCAGTGCACCAGCCCTGAGCACTTGTCTCATGCATCCAACCTGGGCTGGTGATCTGTTTCACCCTTGATAGTATGCTTGTTTCAATGCTATTGTCTCAGAACATCCCACCCTCACCTTCTCCCACAGAGTCCAAAAGTCTGTTCTGTACATTTGTGTCTTTTCTTCTGTTTTGCATATAGGGTTATCGTTATAATCTTTTAAAATTCCATATATATGCATTAGTATACTGTATTGGTCTTTATCTTTGTGGCTTACTTCACTCTGTATCATGGGCTCCAGTTTCATCCATCTCATTAGAACTGATTCAAATGAATTCTTTTTAATGGCTGAGTAATATTCCATAGTGTACATGTACCATAGCTTCCTTATCCATTCGTCTGCTGATGGGCATCTAGGTTGCTTCCATGTCCTGGTAATTATAAACAGTGGTGCGATGAACACTGGGGTGCACTTGTCTCTTTCAGATCTGGTTTCCTCGGTGTGTATGCCCAGGAGTGGGATTGCTGGGTCATATGGCAGTTCTATTTCCAGTTTTTTAAGGAATCTCCACACTGTTCTCCATAGTGGCTGTACTAGTTTGCATTCCCACCAGCAGTGTAAGAGGGTTCCCTTTTCTCCACACCCTCTCCAGCATTTATTGCTTGTAGACTTTTGGATAGCAGCCATCCTGACTGGTGTGTAATGGTACCTCATTGTGGTTTTGATTTGCATTTCTCTGATAATGAGTGATGTTGAGCATCTTTTCATGTATCTGTTAGCCATCTGTATGTCTTCTTTGGAGAAATGTCTGTTTAGTTCTTTGGCCCATTTTTTGATTGGGTCATTTATTTTTCTGGAATTGAGCTTCAGGAGTTGCTTGTATATTTTTGAGATTAATCCTTTGTCTGTTGCTTTGTTTGCTATTATTTTCTCCCAATCTGAGGACTGTCTTTTCACCTTGCTTATAGTTTCCTTTGTTGTGCAAAAGCTTTTAAGTTTAATTATGTCCCATTTGTTCATTTTTGCTTTTATTTCCAATATTCTGGGTGGTGGGTCATAGAGGATCCTGCTGTGATTTATGTCGGAGAGTGTTTTGCCTATGTTCTCTAGAAGTTTTATAGTTTCTGGTCTTAAATTTAGATCTTTAATCCATTTTGAGTTTATTTTTGTGTATGGCGTTAGAAAGTGTTCTAGTTTCATTCTTTTACAAGTGGTTGACCAGTTTTCCCAGCACCACTTATTAAAGAGGTTGTCTTTTTTCCACTGTATATTCTTGCCTCCTTTGTTGAAGATAAGGTGTCCACAAAACTGTGTTAAACAAGAACGATGTGAGCAGAAATCCTTGCTTTGTCCCCAGTCTTAAGGGGAAAGCATTCAGTCTTTCACCAATAAATGTAATGTTAAGTCTATAGAGATTTTGTAGATGTTTGTCATCAATGTGAGGACATTCCCACTAATTGCTAGTTTTCTGAGGGTTTTATAATGAACAGATGTTGAATTTTATCAAATGCTTTTTCTGTATTAGTTCATATCATTATATTTTGTTGTTGTTTAGCCTGTTAATATGGTAGATTACATTGATTAATTTTAAAATATTGAACCAGCATTGCTTCTTTAAAACCAATCTTGGTTGTATAAATGTTTTACATATTGCTGAATTCTATTAGCTAATATTTTGTTAAGGATTTTTGTGTCTATGTTCATGAGGGATACTGATCTGCAGTTTTCTTTTCTCATATTGCCTTTGTCCGATTTGGTATCAGGGTAATCTCACCTCACAAAATGATTTGGGACACAAAATATATGATGGCCATTCTGACCAATGTGAGGTGATATTTCATTGTAGTTTTGATTTGCATTTTTCTAATAATTAGCGATATTGAGCATGTGATTGCTATTTTAAAACATGATGACAAAGTTCCCAAATTGCTTTCTGGTAGTAAACTACTACATGGGGGCTTCCCCAGTGTCTCAGCTATAAAGATTCTGCCTACAATGCAGAAGACACAGGAAACTCAGGTTCGATCCCTGGATTGGGAAGATCCTCTAAAGGAGGAAATGGCAACCCACTCCAGTATTCTTGCCTGGAAAATCCTATGGAAAGAGGAGCCTGACAGGTGCAGTCCATGGGGTCAGAAAGAGTCGGACACAACTGAGCAATAAACTATGTAATATTTTTTTTAGTCTCTTGAGCAAGTGTTGTTATTCACAAAGGTGTAATTTTGGCAACTTCAAAAAACCATCAGATGAGCAGATTCAGCAGATGAGCCTTGTATATGTCCTGAGCACATTTTGTTAACATGGTGGCCATCCTCTTGGAAGGCCCAGTTTCAAGTGACATGCCCATGACGTGGTGGTGGTGATGGGGGAATCAATGACATACACCCAGGCAGCCAAATGAACAGGAAAACCTTCATACCCCAGAGTGCAGCAACATAGTCACTCAAGGACAAGTAAGGACACTCTGCTAGGTATAATCCTGTCACACTGAGAGTTTAAGATAAAGCTCTGTGTAAGATAATTTAAGGAATAAAGGCAAGGAGAAGCTCTGAGCTCTTTATGTAATATCATTTGCATCTGGATATTTTAAAAGACTTTAAAGACGCCACCTTATAGTCAAAGGCAATAGCCTGTAAGTTGTAGCACTGCTGCTCTGGGTCTAACAGCCTCAGTTGCAATCTTGGTTCCTCCGTTTTCTACCTTTGTGACCTTGGGCAACTTGGGTAACCTCTCTGACTCTCAGTTTCCTCACCAGGTAATGGGGATGACAATGGTATGAACATAAAACGTGATACTAAATAAACGTGATAAAGAGTTCTCCCATTAAATGTACCATCTGGCATATGGAAAACATTTAGTATATTTTAGCTATAATATTATTAGTAATCATAGCATTAGAACTGCTGTTAGTACTATTACTAGTGAATTTTGCATTTACGGAATCCAGCTTGCTTTTCTGAAATTTGTTATAGCTTTTCAATACTATAGTAATATATAAAGTCTGGTTTAAGTCACATTCCCAACATGTGCCTAATTAAAAGTACCACCTTAGATTTCTTAAAAAACTGGAAATAGAACTGCCATATGACCCAGCAATCCCACTCCTGGACATACACACCGAGGAAACCAGATCTGAAAGAGACAAGTGCACCCCAATGTTCATCGCAGCACTGTTTATAGTAGCCAGGACATGGAAGCAACCTAGATGCCCATCATCAGACGAATGGATAAGGAAGCTGTGGTACATGTACACCATGGAATATTACTCAGCCATTAAAAATAATTCATTTGAATCAGTTCTAATGAGATGGATGAAACTGGAGCCCATTATACAGAGTGAAGTAAGCCAGAAAGATAAAGACCATTACAGTATACTAACACATATATATGGAATTTAGAAAGATGGTAACGATAACCCTATATGCAAAACAGAAAAAGAGACACAAATGTATAGAACAGACTTGGACTCTGTGGGAGAAGGCGAGGGTGGGATGTTTCAAGAGAACAGCATCGAAACATGTATATTATCTAGGGTGAAACAGATCACCAGCCCAGGTTAGATGCATGAGACAAGTGCTCGGACCTGGTGCACTGGGAAGACCTAGAGGGATCAGGCGAAGAGGGAGGTGGGAGGGGGTATCGGGATGGGGAATACATGTAAAACCATGGCTGATTCTTGTCAATGTATGACAAAAACCACTACAATATTGTAAAGTAATTAGCCTCTAACTAATAAAAAAAAAATTAAAAGATAAATAATAAAAATAAAATAAAAGCACCACCTTAAGAAGCATCATGTTCTCACTTGTATATTTCAGTGTATATTAGTAGCATGAGAATTTGGGCACTCTCTAGCACAATGCCTCTCAACCTTTTTTTCATCACTGTTCCTCTGAGGAACCTTTAAAGATGTTCTTTTTATCTGTTTCTTCCATTGAATTTTTTTAATACAACAGATCTATATATTATTTATATACTATGGAACTTTAGAGGGCTATAAACCACTGTAATATCAAAAAAAAAATTTGTCCCTAAATAACAGATTTTCATGCCCCTGGAGGCTGTATCACCCTCCATTGAGAATGCAAGATTTAGTGCAGAGGTTCTCATCTTCAGGTATTTTTGCCCTCTCAGGGGACATTTGGCAATGTCTGGAGACATTTTTGTTTGCTTCAACTGGAGGAAGGTGCTACTGGTGGTATGTTGCAGGTAAAAGCCAGGGCCCAAAATGTCAGCAGTACTGAGATTGTGAAATCCTGCTCATTAGAATAATGGTAAAATTCTAATGTATTCTGAATAACCTAGCAATTATTGAGGGAGGTGAAAATGGACTCTGTTAATTCTTGAGGCCATAAGATAAAGAAAATAGCCGAAGTTGGGTTCTTGACCTTTAGGTTGAACCCATGGATAATGTGATTACTTGTAGGAAAAAAGGCCATTTCATTTTCCGTTGTTGCCATTTTCAGTAATTTTGTGTTCTTTGCTCTTCCTGTCAAATATGTGTAAAAGTGTGTATAAACACTTCAAATATATGTCAATAGCTTTCTGTTTTCTAGTTTTTGTATGGATGTGTCTTGCATTGTGAAACAAATGAATTTGTGAAAAGTAGTTTGAAGTCATTTTCTATGAGTTGCATTTTTTCCCCTGATTTCATTGTATTTTGAGAGGCTTATCTTCATTCCTAATCAATCCTCATTTGACCTGGCTTCTAACACTGTTGCTTTCTACGTAAATTTAGCTCCCTCTCTGGATTTCAGAGAATGGGGACAATTTATGAGAGGGTACAAATTTATGTGTAAAGTGAGATGGCCTGGTCTTTGATGGATGTGGTCCAGGTCACGTGTCCAGAGCTCCCCCATGGTCCCTGTCAGACTCATGTTCCCTTCTTCTGCTGCCCAGAGTTGGCATCGAGGAGCCCTCCGAAGAGGACCAGAACGAACACCGCTGGCAGTACTTCAGGTGACACAAGGGCATCCTCAGAAGCAAATTAACTGGGCCTGGCTTTTTTCCCCCCTCTCTCTAACCTGAGATGTTTCTCTTTATGCTACTTGTCTCTTTCTTTCTTCCTGTGTGCAACAGTCCCTTGCCCCTTAAAGGGCAAGAGGTCTGGTCAAGTCTAATCGTTCTTCTACCCTTTTCTGAGTTGATTGATGTGTCAATGTTCCTGAGAGTCTGTCCCCTTCCTTCCCATTTTGGACAGTTTTTGTCAGCACCAAAGCCAGAGTTGATGAGTAGCTGCTTGACAGCTGAGCTTAGTGTCAAAAGTAGCCCATTTTCAGAGCCACAAACACTTTCCCCACCAAATCCTGCTTGTGATCTAGTAAAGAAGCCTTTTAAGTCATAAAGAGTACTCAAATTTTGTATTTCAGCTATGACTGGGATATGGTTTACATCATCTTAATTAAGCACTGATGCCGCTTTAGTTTTGAAGTATGGATTTTTAAGTTGTACCTTACCATGGTGAATCAAAAGATACAAAAACAGATTTTTCTTAAAAAACAGAAGATTGTGACTCTTCTAATGCAATTTGTTTCTCAGTGACCAAATTTATGACAGATTATGCTTAAGGGTCGTGATATTGGGCAATCAGAGTAAAGACTTTAATATTTCTTCTTCCCTTCTTGACCTTTTACTGGTATTTTTTCTTCCTGATCTGATTCTGGGTGCTGGTATATAAAGCAAATGCAAAATAGCCTTGAAGTCTGTTCTTCTCGTGAAAGTGTTTTACTCTATGAGGACAGTTGGTGAAAGCAACAGTACCTGTCATGGGACATGAATTTTGAGACATTGCCAGGCCCTAAATGTAAACTGTTAATGACATGCATACAATTAATTGAAGCATTTAAGATCTCTGGATTCACACTTTTTCCCTAAAATACACACACAAAGATGTTCATATTAGAGACCTGACTGTAGGTACCAGTTAAGTTTCAGAGGAAACCCTTTCCTTTGAAATATACAACCTTCAAGGAGGAAGGCCCTTCCAGCAAAGTACAAGTTATTACACTTGGAACATGAGAGAGTTCAGATTCTGATCAATTGTTTAAGATTTGATATGAATGCATGTGTCTCATATTCCCCAAATTTATTTAGGACCTCAGCCATTCAAATTTTAAAAAACCCATCTATTGATTAGAGTAGAATGCTTCTAAAATTTCTGAGATTTTTGTGGCATTTTATGTGGTGGTTAATCAGAATGTACATATATCAAAAGGGAAATGATTCATATTCTGTATTTATTCATTCTGGAATGAGCACATCAGTGTGATTGCTTTACTTTCTCATTTGGCATGGGATTACCACATTTGTCTCATTCTTAATGAAAATAAGGATAATTCAGTTCATTCTGGAAAGAAGACTGTTGGATGTGGTCAGATGAACTCAACCCTGATGTATCAGGGGACTGCTGAAATATGATGTAATAAACCAGCACAAAAGTTTTAGATTTATACCATGGCCTAAATCAAAAGCATTATAATAGGATAGGAGGGAAATGTATATTGTGGACTGTTGCCTGAAACTAGGAATTTCAGAAAGCTAGAGAGCTCCAAGTCTTCTGAGGCATTATACTTTAAATAATGTACCTGATCTTTCTTGCTATGCAGCACACCACCACACGCCCTGTCCCAAGGGTGAATCCCTTTGTAGGGATCTAGTATCATCCTGGGGGATTGGTCCAAGGGCTCCTCAACCCTGCCAGAAAAGTAATCATTCAATTGTCCTGAAGTAAACAGCCTCGAATGGGGAAAGAGCAGAACTCCATCTGTGTCACAAGGCTCCTGGTCTGTTTTCTTCTGGCATTTAAAACCCAGTAGTAAACCTTTCTCCTGTTCAGCACCCCTGTTCAGTAGCAGGGACCTCTGAGACTCTCTAAGGGGCCTTCCTGCATTTCTCTGTCTATAGGAGGGCCTTGGTGAGTCTTTGGAGGCTTTGTGTGGTCAGGCATAGGGCTGCATCTCAGTCAGGTAGTTGGTAGCAAGTGGCTACAGCAAGGATCAGAGCTTCCACAGCAGAGGGATGAAAGGGCAGGAAATGGGGGTGCTGGGTAGGACTCTGCTCAGAACTGTAGGTTTCCAGGGGATGTGCACAACCAGATCTGAAGATTAACCACATGTTCCAGTAACGTAGAATTTTTCTCCTCCCCTTCATTTTTAAGAGAAGAAGAAGCTCAACAAAAGATTGGAGGATTTATCTGGGGGAAAAATGTGTAATTGTTAGACTCTATATCTACCTATTTACCTATTTTAGCACCTTGCATCCATGATTCTTTACAATTTGTTGTTTTTAGACGCTGGACTAATATGAGATCCTGAATCATCATTATTAGTAAGTTAGATTAAATCAGAGAGACAGAAAGAGTACTCATGTATCAATATTTGTGAAACATTTTCACCAAAGATATAATTAAATGTTTGTTTTAAATTGTGGAAAATTTTAAATCTGCAAAAAAGCTGATAGAGCAATGAATATCCAAGTTCTAACCTGGATACACCAATTGTTAACATTCTGTCATTTTCTTCTCTCTCTCTTTCTCTCAGCCATTTCAGAGTGCTTCAGAGTACATTATAGACATCATGACTTTCTGCCCCTAAAATACTTCAGCATGTATCCCCGAGGAACCTAATCTTCTACATGATCACAATACTTTTAGTAAACCAAATTTTATATACACATGTATGATCCAGGATCCAATCAAAGTTTCCTTTGGCTGTCATCTCTTTTTTTGCTTTCCTTTTTCAAAAAAATTCAGTTCCATGGTGGCTCTGTGCCCTCTTCCTCTGACTGACTTGGTTGTCCTCTCTTTAGTCCTTTAATTGAGGATAATCCTACACTCCTCCTTTTGATCGCTTATGACATTCAGGTTTTGTTTTATTCTTTAAGGATTTCCAGGATAATTGTCTTGCATTCAGTTTAATTCAGTTCAGTTGCTCAGTCGTGTCCGACTCTTTGTGACCCCAGGAACCACAGCACGCCAGGCCTCCCTGTCCATCACCAACTCCCAGAGTCCACCCAAACTCATGTCCATTGAGTTGGTGATGCCATCCAACCATCTTATCCTTTGTTATCCCCTTCTCCTCCTGCCCTCAATATTTCCCAGCATCATGGCCTTTTTCAAATGAGTCATCTCTTCACATCATGTGGCCAAAGTATTGGAGTTTCAGCTTCAACATCAGTCCTTCCAATGAACATCCAGGACTTATCTCCTTTAGGATGGACTGGTTGGATCTCCTTGCAGTCCAAGGGACTCTCAAGAGTCTTCTCCAACACCACAGTTCAAAAGCATCAATTCTTCAGCACTCAGCTTTCTTTATAGTCCAACTCTCACATCCGTACATGACCACTGGAAAAACCATAGCCTTGACTAGACGGACCTTTTGTCTCTGCTTTTTGATATGCTGTCTACGTTGGTCATAACTTTCCTTCCAAGGAGTAAGTGTCTTTTAATTTCATGGCTGCAATCACCATCTGCAGTCATTTTAGAGCCCAGAAAAATAAAATCAGCCACTGTTTCCACTGTTTCCCCATCTATTTGCCATGAAGTGATGGGACCGGATGCCATGATATTAGTTTTCTAAATGTTGAGCTTTAAGCCAACTTTTTCACTCTCCTCTTTCACTTTCATCAAGAGGCTCATTAGTTCTTCTTCACTTTCTGCCATAAGGGTGGGTTCATCTGCATATCTGAGGTTATTGATATTTCTCCTGGCAGTCTTGTTTCTAGCTTGTGCTATATCCAGCCCAGCCTTTCTCATGATGTACTCTGCATATAAGTTAAATAAGCAGGGTGACTGTACAGCCTTGATGTACTCCTTTTCTGATTTGGAACCAGTCTGTTGTTCCATGTCCAGTTCTAACTGTTGCTTCCTGACCTGCATACAGATTTCTCAAGAGGCAGGTCAGGTGGTCTGGTATTCCCGTCTCTTTCAGAATTTTCTACAGTTTATTGTGATCCACACAAAGGCTTTGGCATAGTCTATAAAGCAGAAATAGATGTTTTTCTGGAACTCTCTTGCTTTTTGATGATCCAGCGGATGTTGGATCTCTGGTTCCTCTACCTTTTCTAAAACCAGCTTGAACATCTGGAAGTTCATGGTTCATGTATTGCTGAAGCCTGGCTTGGAGAATTTTAAGCATCACTTTACTAGCATCTGAAATGAGTGCAATTGTGTGGTAGTTTGAGCTTTCTTTGGCATTGCCTTTCTTAGGGATTGGAATGCAAACTGACCTTTTCCAGTCCTGTGGCCACTGCTGCTCTACAATCTGGAATTTTTGGATTTGTTTTCCTCTTGACTAGAGATAGAGAATCATTTTATTTTTGGCCAAAAATAACGTGAAAGGAAGTTATACATTTCTTGTTGCATCATGTCAGGTGGTGCGTCTTGTCCAGCTATCCCTGGTTATTAGTGATGTTCAATTTTACCACTTTAGACCCCAGGTCTTGCCACTTGTAAAAGCACTGTTTTCCCTTTGTAACTAAACAAGTAACCTGTAGGGACTTCCCTGGTGGTCCAGAGATTAAGAATCTGCCTTGAAATGCAGGGGACATGGGTTTGATCCCTGGTCAGGGAACTAAGATCCCACATGCCCTGGAGCAACTAAAGCAGTGTGCTCTATAGCCCAGTACACCACAACTAGAGAAGCCCACAGGCCACCACTAAGACCTGACGCAGCCAAATAATTATTTTTTTTTTAAAGAAAGCCTTTAACATCATATGAGTAGTTAGATTCCCAACAGCCTTTTACCCATTGGTAAAATCATATTCTGATGACCTTTGCTTGAAGCAATTATTACCCTGTGAGTGAAAAACTGGTAATTTTCTAATCCTGTTATTCCTTTCATGTTTTTGATGATTATCTATAGAGAAGAACTTTCAGAGAGTTTCAGTGTTCTTTTCTATGCTGGTGAAGTGAGAAGTCTCTCCAATGTCCAAGTAATCAGTTCAAGCAAATTTTTATTTAATATTTGTGGGACTACAGAGTTGTGTCTCTACAGGATCCCAGTAAGAATCTCAGATGTTGTCACTGAGGTAGCAGAAGGTAGCAGTTGTCATTTTTTCTGTAGAGAAAACAGTGATGCTAGAGAGACATAGCCAGAATTAGTATTGGATTGGCCAAAAAGTTCGTTTGGGTTTTTCAAGACACAAGCAAACTTTTTGGCCAACCCAGTACTTATTAGACTCTCTACTAATTCATTAGCCACTCATCACATGTGTCTGTTTGAATTTAAATTGTAATTAATTAACATGAAATAAAAGTTAAAATGCAGTTCCTCAGTCCTATTGGTCACATTTCAACTGCACAATGGCCACATGTGGCCAGTGGCCTCCATATTGGACAGTGTATATCTAGAAGACCACCATCATTGCAGAAAGTTCTACTGGATGATGTGCATCTAAAATCACTCTCAAGTTCCCCCAAGCAAAAATGTCAAGCAAGTTTGAGATGAGGTTAGGATGGGCCTAATTTTGTGAATTTATCAGTGTTTTCCAATGTTTTGTGCTCCACTGTTTGAATTCTGGCCTGGCCATGTGGGCACAGGCTAAATAGATGAATTCCTCTTACATTGCCAGGACTTGAATGAAAATAGTCCAAACCTAGTCTTTATAAGCGGGCTTGCCTGGTGGCTCAGATGGTAAAGAGTCTGCCTGCAATGCAGAAGACCAGGGTTCAATCACTGGGTCAGGAAGATCCCCTGGAGGATGGCACGGCAACCCACTCCAGTATTCTTGCCTAGAGAATTCCATGGACAGAGGAGCCTGGTGGGCTATGATTCTTGGGATTGTAAAGAGTTGGCCACAACTCAGCAACTAACACTAGTCTTCATAAGCAGTTCTTGTTAAGCAGAATTTATTTTAGTTCTCTTCTCCTAGAATAGGTTAGTGGAAAGAGTCGAGGTGTCTAGATTTCATCTGGCAGCTTTTATTATGTGTGGCTTTGTTTTCTTCATTGTAGGACAAGGCACACTTAGCCCTTTTCTCATACCCAGAGGCTTCCTATTTCATCTAGGCTGATAAAATCCATTTGTTCTGTCTTTACTGGTGTGGAAGCCACTTACAAAGGCTAATACACCTGTTTCAGAATTTGTGGTCAAGAAAGGAGAGACGATCTGGGTGGATCTGAACTTCTGATGCTCCTGCCTCCACAATAGCCTGTCCGTGGTTAGGCAGAGGGCTGCCGTGTCACTGAGCATTCTGGAAGGCTGTCTGGAAGACAGACTACTAGTAACCCATGTTCTGCCCCTCTCTGAGTCTTTACTAGGGAACTCATCTAAGTAAATGAGTCTGCCATGAAGTGGCTCCATTCACCAACAGAATCCACAGAACAAGGCCTAATATTGGACTCTTAGCTGTTGATCTTACAGATGCTAACACCATTTAGAGGACTTTTCTCTATGAAACATACATTAAGAGACCCTCAAAAATGGTGAGGGTTAAAGATCGACAGCTAGGAATCCAGTGTGACCTCTCCTCTGGTATGTCAGACTCTTCAGGCACATTGATGCTCTCTCGTGTGACCTCTGTGGGTAGCTAGCCCTGGTGCCTCAGAATTGGATTAATTTCACGTCCAAAAGTCTCTGAAAGGTTTGATGCTCAAAAGTCCCTGGCTAATGTCCAACTGTGAGGCCAAGCCTCCAGGCCTCAGAAAGCAGCCTCTAGACAAAACAGAGTCCTTTTAACTCACTACCAAAAGCCCATCAAACTTCAGGTCCCCAGGGAGGAAATCTGGTGCCAGGTACATTACAGGTTTTAACTAAGTGCTCAGATTAAGATCTGGCATTGTAGGCACTCAGTAAATATTCGCTGAATACTTGAATTCATCTTGTAGTTTTTAAACTTTGCCTTCAGCAAAATGTGGGGTAACTGTTCCCTTTCCTTCTGTACCTTCCCGCCTCCATCTGGGGGCACAAACCTTGGCCTAGTGCTCAGCAAGCCTGGAATAAGGCAGGGTAGAGGTTGCCTTTGAGAAAAGGGTACATCTATGTTGTCTTCTGTTCCTTCTTTGCATTAGTCTCATTTCTCAAGATCTATCCTGGGCATCACAGGTGGAGAAACGGGAGGGAGAGGAGAGAAAATAAGGCACACATGGGGCTTTGCATATCTACTGTCTATCGCAGTCAGCGCCCTGGTTCCAGACTGCAAATAAAACCCCTGGTCAGGGCCATTTGGAAGCTCTCTTCAAACTCCAATCAGATGTGCTGAAAGCTGTGTTTCTTGTATTCCTTTTATGATACCAGCCATTCTTTGCAATTCCTCCTCCAGGGGATCCTCCAGACCCAGGGATCAAACCCATGTCTCCCGTGTCTCCTGTATTGCCAGGCGATTCTTTACCTGAGCCACCTGGGAAGCCCCTGGAGGAGGAAATGGCAACCCACTCCAGTATTCTTGCCTGGGAAATCCCATGGACAGAGGAGCCTGGTGGGCTACAGTCTGTGGGGTCACAAAGAGTCGGACACAACTTAGTGATTGAGCACACATTCTTTGCAGTACTGGAGGGAGAAGTGAACTCCAGTTCCGTTTCCTGGATTCCAGGACTGTTTCCTGGCATCTTTGTTTTCTCCTCCATTGCCCCCATATTATCAATGTAATCAGTACTACTGTTCTCTGCCTTAAAATGAGGAAGTTTCAGGGATAAAGAATCAACAGATACATAGAGCAATAGTTGGTATGTTGCTGCCAAGAAAACAACCCTAGTGCTTTCATGGAATTCATTATTAGTGGATTTTGCCACCTTGCTTTTTCTTTCTGTCTTCAGTTATTGATCTCAAATTGTGAGTTCTCAGGTCAGGTGGAAGGGAGGAAGCAGCAGACAGGAAGAGGCAGGACCCGCCTTTGGTTACCTAGGACCGTCTGGTGCAAAAAGGCAGACAGACAGTTTCTTGCTTATATCATTCCCCAGAAGTCTTGCTTAAGGTGTTAGCATACAGATCAATTGCCCAGCCTACCCCTGGGTGGTACGACTACTTTCTCATAACTTTCTGCATGACAGCCTTCCCCTTCTTTTAGCTAACCACTCCTTCCACCTTGGGAAGGTGGTCAGCCT
Source organism: Odocoileus virginianus (assembly GCF_023699985.2). Lineage (NCBI taxonomy): Eukaryota > Metazoa > Chordata > Mammalia > Artiodactyla > Cervidae > Odocoileus > Odocoileus virginianus. Next base: position 22,652,858 of record NC_069708.1, read on the forward strand.
CTTAGCTGCTTTCAACTGGCCTGGCTGCCATGGTCCAAGCTAACACTCTATGTTTTTCTCTCCTTATCTTTCTCCCTGATGACTTACAGAGTTGGTGTTGACCCAGATCAAGACCCACCACCCAACAATGACAGCTTCCAAGTCTTACAAGGGGTAAGTCACAAAAGATGCTTCTTCGTGGGAAGGTGTTATTAAAAATAGCTAAATTTATTTGAGCATTTGCTACATGCCAAGCAGTTTACATGGATTCCCTCATTGTGATCTTGAGAACAACTTTATGAAGTAGGAACTGTTATGCCCAGTTTACAGATTAGAAGTTGAAGTTTGAGAGTTAAAGTGTGTCTCTGTGGTCAGACGATTAGAAAATGATGGAGCCAGGATTTGACTCCAGAGTCCCTGTTCTCAAACAACATATTAAGGGGCCAAAAAGAGCATTTAACCTGACTCTCCCCTTCCAAAAATGGATACATGGATACATTGGCAATTGGCTCATGGTAGCTTGTTCTGGGAAGTAGAAGGATGCGATCAATTTTCCAGTCCAGGGAGCATGAGCCAGAGAGAAGGGATGCTGGGTGGCGGCTGGCCCTCCTGCTCCTCCAGGGTCTGGCAGCCTCCATGGTCCCATAGTAGCAGAGCCGCAGCCCTCAGCCCCATAGACAGTGAAGTTTGCAGCAAGACTAACAGTTAAGGCTTGGGTGAGGCAGTGGCGGCAGTGACAGCCTGGAGCAGAGTGCCGAGGAGGGAGGTTATAGAAGCAGTGAGGGCAAGAGCCCTGTGTTTTATCTCATGTGATACAGGGAAGAGTTCCTGCTGCTGCAGAGAATCCTGATGGAGACTGTGCTGGGGGCGGGGGTAGAGGCTTAGGCTGGCCATTGGTTTTGCAATTGGCTCCAGTTACTCTTGCAGCATCACAAGGTGCCCCAAACGTGGGAAAGTGGAAAACAATTTCTCATCCACATGCATTGTCTAGGTCAGGAATTTGCAAAGGGCATAGTGGAGACAGCATGCGTGTGCTCCATGAAAAAAGCTGGGGTCAGTCAACAGCTGAGGGCTAGAATCTTCCAAAGGCTAGTTTGCTCTTGCGTCTGGTACCTGGGTTGGAGGACACAGACTAGGACTGGTGAGCAGGATGCCTGTGATGGCTTTTCCTTGGCCTCAGGGTGTGGGACTTCTTACCTGATGGCTCAGGCTTCCAAAAGCCCATGTCCCAGCAAGTGAGGTAGAAGCTTTGTGGCCTTTTGTGGCCTAACCTTGGGAGTCATACAACATCACTTTCAGAACTTTCTCTTGGTTACGAGTTGCTCAAGCCAGCCCAGATTCAGTGGAAAGAGATAGAGCCCATCCCCTCTGGACGGAACAAGCATCAGCAAAGTGGCAGTCATGTTCTAAAGCTGGAGGAAACTACCCAGCAACACTGCCCCCCTGCCTTTCATTGGACACTTTGGAAGAGTACCCTGTGGTTAAAGGTTCCATGGGACACAGGAATGTGTGCTTTTTGGATATGGGAATGGGAACTCATGGTTCGAAATTCCAGAGGCCAAGTCAATGGCAGCAGGCACCCGGGTGGTGCCAGATGCAAGAGAGGCAATGTGTCTGGAGGCGCATGCTCAGGGAAGCAGAGGCAGAGTATCACCCCTGCTTTAGGCCTGGTGGGGTGATTCTACCTCCAGGTTTTGCCCCTTTCCCTGGCCAGGCATGGTGGGGGAAAGGGAAATTATGATAGGAGTAGAAAGTTGCTTCCAAAATGTTTTTCTTTGGCCTGGGGAATGAAGAACTATTTTGTTCAGTGTTGAATACCCAGTGCTGAGCACAGTGCCTGCCCCATGGGGGCCTTGATTGGTATTTGATGGGAAGATTGGGGAGCAAGAGTGGCACAGGGTGTGGGAAGCTCTGTTGACCATGTGCATGTATCATCTGCAAAGCCGTATCAAGTGTTTCTTTTCTTCCAGTCAGCTTTGAATCACACTCACCATTGCAGTTAATCCCAAATCCAGTTTGCATATCTTAGATTCCCTAGGATCTTCTAAATGACTCCAGCAACCACATCAGATTTTAAAGTCTCACAAAATGTGGTGCTGTGTTGGGCCCAGGGGTGCCACCACAGCTTTCTCTGAGGTATTTCTCTGTGAGGGTAGTCACAGCCTGATGGGCCAGTCTTCAGTTGAGGCCCTATAAGGGACCTCTGAAAGTTCTAGGCATTTTGGGATGAACTTTCAGTGAGGTTCATTGGAGATTTGGTGCCCACTTTAATGGTACTCCAGAAGACCTTTGTGACTATCTTAGAATAGGCCATTGTGCCACTTGGGAATGTGTGGTGGTTCCAATGAGAAGTTCCTTTGGAAAAGTTGCTATTTGACTAGAGCTTTAAGTCCCTGGTGGTTCAGATGGTAAAGAATCTCCCTGCAATGCAGGAGACGGGGGTTCAATACCTGGGTCAGGAAGATCCCCTGGAGGAGGGCATGGTGACCCACTCCAATATTCTTGTCTGGGAAATCCCATGGACAGAGGAGCCTGGCAGGCAACAGTCCATAGAGTCACAAAGAGTTGGACACAACTGAGCAACTAATGCTTTCACTTTCACTTTGAGGACTTTAGAAAGTAGGAGTTCAGGAACTGTGCCTCTTGCAGCTAACTTAGAATCTAACAGTTTGGGTATCTCCAAACTTGGATCTGAGGAAAGCTGGGTGAAATCCGTAATAGACATCCTCATTTCACTGAAAGGAAAGTAATGGCTGTGGTAGGATACAGCACATCCTGCCTAGACCTGTGGCTAGTCAAGATTAATTTTGTAAGAAAAGCAGGTTACTACCAGCTAGATAGCCAGGGCTTGGGGCAATTTCATCTTGACAGTTCCAAACCAGTCAACACCCTTACCCCCCACCCCCCGCTAGCCCTTTTGCTGTTTTCAATTGCTCCTGCCTCTGGACTTAAGCATCCATCAAAGGAAATACGTGAAATGGTTTGATTGGTTCCATGTAGCTGAACTTACTGTATCTCTCAGAGACACTGGGCTTGTAGCTAGACTTAATAACAGACTTGCTGTGGAAGTGTTTAAAAAGCAGTGTATCCTAAGTGCTAAGGGTTTTGGCAGCGCATTTAGTCCATGTGGTGATAGCTAAGATAGCACCCCAGCCCTGGGCAGGGTGAGCCTAGGAAGCCATCCTTTGGGCCAGTTTTGACCACACATGTGACAGTCACTTCTGCTGTACTCCCAGGGGTGCCCCTTCACCTGGCCCTAGTCAGGAGCTGTGTCACACCTTCCCTTTAACTGGCTGCCTTCTAAGCCTCATACATATTATGCAGAAGGCCCTCAAAGGCAGGTCTGTTGGCATTTTGAGTTTTTCTGTCAGATGGGGAGAAAAAAGGTGAACTTCAAGCTTGGTTTCTCAGGTCACCTTCTGAAAAATGACTCATGCCCTTGTGCAGAAAGGGCCTCATTTCTCCACGTCCTCCTGGCCTGACCTTCTTGCTCCAATAAGCCATTAACAATAGGGCTGGGAGCACTCAGTGGTCATGAGAAACCCGTAAAACAGAGAAGTAAATGGGCTTCTCATTTTTGGGTGAAACCCTGGGTTCTCACAGCTTCCCCTGAACTGGATCCAGGTCACATGCTCAGTGTTGTCATGAAACTGAAATCAGAGATTGGGAAAGTCCAGATGTTTTTTCCCCATTAGAAAAGAAAGGGCACTTCTCTTTACCTCATTTCTAAATGATCTTGCTAAATGAACAAACATGCAAACAAAAAAGTGCTATTTGATGGGAAAGCACTTTTTATAAGGAGCACCATTTTCCTTACCAGTGCTACAAGCCTGAGATTATAAACAGAGTCATGGCTACAGAACCAAAGAATATTAGCTCATGTGGGTGAAGGAAGGGAGCTGTTGGCCAGAACTTTTGGCTCTGGGTGAGGGAAGCATAAGAATATTGTGGATAGACTTCAGCTTCATGTCCCTGGCAAGTTTGACTCATTAGAACAAAACAAAACAAAAAACACTGTTGCCTTGTTTCTCCGGAGGTCTTGGTGACTTTGCAACCAAAACAAAAACAAGCCCAGCTGGAGGCAAGCTGCCTGGGCCTGGGGATGGCCTCCCAACCCATTCAAGAGGGGATGTTTTATGCCAGACACAGCTGAGATTTATGTTGGCCAGACAGGCAGACACACCATTCATTTCCTTCCCCGAGTTTACAAAACCATGCTCATTGATGCAGCTGATGTGGAGTAGCTTGGAGCACGAATCTGAATATATCCCGCCTGTCATCTCCGCAGGACAAGGTCACAAGCAGGATATTAGTGGAATGTGGAGGAAGGGAAACTGCTATGTTTGTGGTGCGTGTGTGTGTGACTAAAAACTGCAAAAACTTAGCTGTTGCACTGACATATACCTTTCTGGGCAAGTTGGGTTTGTTTCTGGGTCCTTCCCCTAGCTTCCTTCCAGGCTGAAATCTGATAGCCAGGCCCTTACATCTTTAACTTCAAAACAGTTGCTCAAGTGCCTTTGCTCAGATTACTATTCTCTGACCCCTTTCCCCATGATGCTTTTTTTTTTTTTTGATTGCCTCCCATCATGGCCCCCGGATTCCCTTTCTTTTTTTTCCTTAGAAGTTAAAACTTGATTTATTCATTCATTTGACACATATTTATTGAGCATCTGTTATATTTCAGACATTCTTTCAGGCTCTGGGAGTACATCTGCAAACAAGACAGATGAATCGTTCTCCTTAAGGGCTTGGTGACAGTGTGATGAAGGATGAGGGTGGAGAGATCATAGAGGGTCTTGTCTGCTTCTCCACAAGGTACCACAGGCCTCTCCCCATTGTTCCAAGTGTACCCATGGATGGCAACCTGGGCATCACCAGAGAGCTTGTTAGAAATGCAGACTCTCAGGCCATATCTAGACCCGCAGAATCAGAATCTTCATTTTAGCAGAGGGCCCAGGAAGTTTGTGTGCAGTTTACAGTTTGAGAAGCCCTGGTGGAGGCAGTGTAGAGCATTTTGTTGTTCAGTCGCTCAGTCTGTCTGACTCTGCCACCTCATGAACTGCAGCATGCCAGGCTTCCCTGTCCTTCACTGTCCCCCGGAGTTTGCTCAAACTCATGTCCCTTGAGTTGATGATGCCATCCAACCATTTCATCCTCTTGTCATCCCCTTTTCCTCCTGCCCTCAGTCTTACCCATCATCAGGGTCTTTTCCAGTGAGTTGGCTCTTTACATCAGATGGCCAAAATTGAGCACTTAATTTCCTGTTTTTAAACCCTTTGTTACCCCTTCTGAGAAATCTTGGCCCCCATCATCATCAACTATGTACTCTAGTTTTGCATTAGTGTGTTATCACTGCTATAACAAATTACCACAAACTCAGTGGTTTAAAACAACACAGTCCTATAGATTTGTGAGTCAGAAGTCTGGTAAGCTCTACTGGCTTTCCTCCTTCAGGTTTCTCAATGCCAAAATCAAGGTGTCTGTGGGGTTGGGCTCTGGGGGAGAAGCCATCGCCAGGCTCATTCAGGTTGCTGGTAGAATTCACTTCCACGTACTTGTAGGACTGAGGTCCCTGTGACCTGTTTCCTTGCTGGCCATTGGCCGGGAATCAAGCTCAGCTTCTAGAAGTACCCATATTTCCTGACTCTTGGCCTCTCCACCCTCAAAGCCAGCACCAGCAGGGCAAGCCCCTGTCATGCTCTGAACCTCTCCTGCCTCTTCCCTCACCACATCTCTCTCACTATCTTGCCACCGTCCTCCCCCCCCCCCCCCCCCACTTATCAAGGTCCATGTGTTTATACTGGGCCTACCTAGAAAACCTGAAGTCCATCCACAAAGACCCTTTTGTCAAGTAACATAATACACTCAGGCTCCTGGGATTAGGATGTAGAAATCTTTGAGGGGAAGGGCAGTATTCTACTACCTCTCTGAAAAAAAAAAATAAGCTCTTCTTATTATTATAGTGACCTTAACATAAAAACATATATCTTTAACCATAAGGATGGAATGAAATATAACTTCCCAGAAATCATTATTCATTAATTCTAGAAAAATTATTTCAAAATAGGACCTTTGGCCACTGCCCAGGTCTTTAACCTGCTTTCTTTTTCTTTACCACACACACATCGGTCTGTCTGTCTCCTCCTCTGGAAATGTGCTTCTCAAGTGGCCGGTGTGGGGTCTCATTCCTCTTTGTGTTTGGCAGCAGTCAGCGTGGTGCCTGGCACACAATAGATGCTTAATGAATGCAGGAGAAAAGCCACGCATAGTTTTATGCTCAACAATTTGGTGATAAGCAGAGCTGGTGGTATTTGTTTGCTGGTGGGGATGGAGGTTTTGAGGAGGATGTGGTGTGAGAGCAAGTCCCTGCATATTTTAGGATCACCTGCACCCATACCGACCCTGGCTCAGAGCCCACAGCAAGGGCTCACCAGTTTGTCCATGGTCACCACCCAAATCTTGCTGGGAAACAATTGTTGGCTATCTTCTGGGTCAACTTAAATCAGTCCTGTTCCACACAGATCCTCCCTGATTTCCCCAGAGGCTTTGGGGAAGAATCCAAATTCCTCCTGTCCATAACCACTCTTCTGGTCCCTTCTCTTAGAATGAGAGGTGTTTAACACCCCTGTTGCAGAGCTGCACCTTTTATTTGCCCTGAATTTGTAACCTTTCAGGGTTGATTCTTAGTGTCTTACATTTCTGAAGTCACTTTATCTTATTTGTGGACTGCAGGCATATCGATTTGTAGGCCAAGGAAAAATTTGCTTAATTTGCCTTCAGAAAGGAACCTTTCCCTTACTTTGCTCATTTTCATTGTCCCTCTTGGGGCTTATTGAGCTTCCTTGAGGTGAGATGGCAAGAACTTAAGTGTTACAGGTGATGAGAATGCATTGTGGTTTGACAGTGCAGAGGTTAGGATAACGGAATAGGGGTTTTCCATTTTTATTGTTGTTTTAGTGGGAGAGAAAACAAAACTGACTTTCGGGAACTTGCCTTATGCCTGATGGTTTATAGCATCCTTCTGGAAGATGTTTATCATCTTGCTAGATTTGTCTTTAGTAAGATTCTACAGACAGAGCCAAGAACTTAGAGCCTGTCACTTGATAAATAAGCATTTAATTTCTTTGTAAAACAGTCATCTCTCAAAATGGTCATCTCCCACTTTTCCACTCAATCATGTGGTATTATGAGATATCTCTAGCATTGTTATTGGACTAGCAATTAGTTAGCTGAAGAAATGATCATTATCTGTAAATGGAGACATTCTGTGCCCCCTTTCCCCCGCATAATTTATTAAAATGTGAAATAAAATTGGTCTCTAGGGTCTCTCCTTTTTGTTTCCTCATCCACAGAAGGGCCCATTTAACTGAGCCATTTCCATATTGGTTATTCCAGCTTGGGGGGGTGAGGAGCCTGGAAAGTTGGTTTTACAGATGCTTTCTTTGGTATTCTCTAAAAATTAATTTTTACCTGTTAGGATCTAGACTACTTTAGGGTAATTAATCTGCCAAAAGGCACTCTGAGGAAAATTACAGTAAAAAATGCCAAAAGAAAGTGTGTGCTGCATTGAGTTGATCTAACCCCCAGACATAACCAAGCCTTTTTCTTTGGGGATTGATTGGTCTACCTTTGGATTTATTCAGTTTCTTTTAACACATTATTGACTGGGGGATTTTTGCAGAAACTAATGTCTATAATGTTAATACATCTCTGATCAATAATGTGTTAAAATATTACCTCCTGATATATCTTTGAAATTTTGGTGATACAGGAGGTTTGACTCTGAGCTCAAATCTCTAAAGACTGTGGTTAAAAGGGAAGCTTTCCTCCTTATTTCAACCTCCTTTCTGCAACTAAATATCTGTCTTCTTGTTTGTTCCTAGGATGGTTCAGATTCTGCCAGAGGAAACCGAACAAAGCAGGAGAGTGCGTGGCTATTCAGGCTGTGGTACAGCTTTGACCACAAGTATCCTTTTTAAGGGGCTTCCCTGTATCTGTGAAACACTGATGATGAAATTCTCTTGTTGGGTTGTCAGTGAATGACTTCTGATGAGTAAGGAAAGATGTGTGCTTGCTACAGATGCACCCAGTCCTCTCTTGGGACACATGCAATGGTCATTCAATCATAGGCAGTCATAACGAGCATCTCTCTAGCCAAGAGGAACATGCACATCATTAGGGTAGCCAGCCCATAGCCTGGTAGACTCACGTGGCTTTTCAGAGCTTTGCGTCCAAGGGAAATATGCCTATGTAGGTAAATTAGTTAAAATTACACTTGAACCATGCTGTGGTCAAGAATGGAAATGGAGGTTGGCCAGGTAATTCATGTGGGAAGGATTATTCCTATTGGCTGAACCAAATCTGGCCAAGTCTGATCCTGCCTTCATTGGACTACATGCAGGGCAGACTCTATTCTAGTAGATTATCTTGGCCCCAGGTGAGAATTAAAAACCAAAAAGTTATACCTTCATTGTTTCTTAAATTGACATAGTGATCAAAGGGGTAGGTAGCTTATATATGGTCTTTGCAGATTTTGAAAATGTTTAAAATTTTGTATTGACATAAAGGATACATATAGTAAAGTACACAAATCATAAGTGCTCAGTGAGTTATTACAAAATAGGTACACTCATCTATTACCAAACAAGTCACAAAACACAAAATTACCAGTTCCTCTCATGCCATTGGGACTTCCCTGTGGCTCAGTGGTAAAGAACCTGCCTGCCAATGCAGGAGACGTGGGTTGGATCCCTGGGTGGGGAAGATCCCCAGGAGAAGGAAAGGGCAACCCATTCCAGTATTCTTGCCTGGAAAATCCCATGGACAGAGGAGCCTGATAGGCTATAGTCCATGGGGTCACAAAGAGTCGGACACAACTTAGTGACTAAACAACAATAGCAATGGCATATCCACAGCTAACATCATACTTAGTGATGAAAAGCTGAAAACTTTTCCTCTCAGATCTGGAACAAGGCAAGGGTATGTATTCTTGCCACATCTATTCAACACAGTACTGGTAATTCGAACCAGGGCAGTTAAGCAAGAAAAAGAAATAAAATGCATACAAATCAGAAAGGAAGAAGTAAAATTGTCTCTGCAGATGACATGATCTCATATATAGAAAACCCTAAAGATTCTATCAAGAAACTGTTTAAAGTTTTTAAAGTAAATCATTAAAGTTGCAGGAGATATTATCAGCATACAAAGATCAATTGCATTTCTATATACTAATAATGAACTATCCAAAAAAGAAATTAAGAAAACAATTCCATTACAGTAACATCAAAAACAATAAAATGCTTAGCAATAAATTTAACCAAGGAGGTAAAGGTCTATATACTGAAAATTAAAGAACATTGATGAAAGAAATTGAAGAAGACACAAGTAAATGGAAAGATGCCTGTGTTCATGAATTGGAAGAATTAATATTGTTAAAATGTCTGTACTATCCAAAGCAACCTCAGGTTCAGTACAATCTCTGTCAAACTGATGGCATTTTTCATTGGAAAACCATCCTAAAATTTGTATGGAGTCACAGAAGACCCTGAAGAGTTAAAGCAATTTCGAGGGAAAAGAACAAAGCTGGAGGCATCACACTTCCTGATCTCAAATTACATTACAAAGGTATAGTAATCAAAAAAGTATGGCAATGACATAAAAATAGACACACAGATCAAGGGAACAGAATAAGAAGCCCAGAAATAAACCCTTGCAAGAACAATAAGGCAAGGATACACAATGGGAATAGGGCAGCCTCTTCGATAAATGGTGTTGGGAAAACTGGATATCCACATGTGAAAGAATGAACCTGGACTTCATCTTATACAACTCACAAAAATCAACTTAAAATGATTAAAAGACTTAAATGTAATACCTTAATCCATAAAACTCCTAGATGAAAACAAAGGGGAAAAGCTCCTTGACATTGATCTTGGCACTGATTTTTTTTTTTTTTTTTTTGGTCTTTGACATCAAGAGCACAGGGAGCAAAAACAAAAATAAATGTGGACTACATAAAATTTAAAAAATTTATGCACAAGAAGGGAAACCATCAACAAAATGAAAGTTCTAGGATGAAAAAAATTTTTCTGAGCTTAGAATTCTACACCCAAACTATTAATCAAAAATAAAAAAGAACGGTGGCTTTCAAACATGCAAGAATTCAGAAAGTTTGGCACCATGAAGCCTCTGGGAGAAGGGGGAAAAGTAGCATAAGGATTAAACAAAACAATATACAACTAAGGGGACGCCATTGAAGAAGAAGTGATTTGTTATAACCCGGAAGAAATAAAATCAAAAAGAAATTTTAAAAGATTTTTTTTTTGCAGGACACTCAAATTTTCACTTCTGACAGAGTTTAAATGACATTGTATTACATTTACTTTAATACTGTCCCAACCACTCTGCTTGGTTATAGTGAATAATATTCATAAATTGCATTATTTATTATAAGTGCTACTTATTGGTCATTAACATTAGGCTCAATCCATAGACAAAGCAGAGATTTGCTTATTAGTTACAGAGCACAAATGTTAAATATCTAAAGTATAAAATTAATTATAATAAAAATTAGGGAAAAATTGAAAAGAAGCAGGAATGTAAATGAATTAAATTTACCATCCTTCTTAAATGCTTCTGACTATAGTGCATAAATCAGGAAATAGGCAAAAAATGTATTCTGTAAAGTTGTAATGGTCAATTGCCAGAAAGACAGGGTGGAAGAGAGGTTTGATATTTCATTTTTGCCCTTCCAACAACTTGAATATTTAAAATCTGTCTGTAGATATTTTTCTCCTTTTAAAAAAACTTGTTAGAGGGCCTTTTATGTTTGGGAAGAGGCAGCTTGTCTTTGAACTGCCCGAGACAGGAAAGGCAGCCTCCAGCTTCTCTGGGACTCTTGTATTAGTCATTCTGCGATTCCAGCCAATGTCAGCTTCTGAGGTGAAGACACAAAAAAACTGATAGGCCTGAAGGGGCTCTTTCTAGGAATGAGGAGAGCAGGCAAAGAGAGCTTGTTCTGTTTATAAAGAATCCCAGCAGAGCCCACATATCTTCCTTTGGTGAGTAATTCCCAGCTGGAAGTTTACCCCAGGGTCGCCCTTCCATCTCCTCTGGTAGAGCATTGTTTTTTCTCTCACGCTGCTCTGAATGAAGACAGGAATTGCTGGTGCTCAGAGCAGTCATGCTCTTGAGTACAGCTGTGACTCCCCATCTGCCTTTAAAGTCTCTTGGCCATTCCTGTATCTGAAGTGATCCTGTTGGTCTCCACCTTTTCCCATTGCTTACACTGGGGATATCAGAAATGGTCCCACTTCCATCATAAAGTGATACACACTCCACAGTGCTTCCAACACAGGACTACGCATTTGGCAGCACACATATCCATAGGTTGGTAAACCCTGAGCCAATCTCCACAGAACAGTTGACCTTTGTGTTAGAGCAGGGGGCTCAATCGAGGACAAGTTTTCTCCTCGGGGGACATTGGGCAATGTCAGGAGACATTTTTGTAGTTACACCTGAGGGAGGGGTTGGGGGTGCTCCTGGAATCTAGTGAGTAGAGGCCAGAGATGCTGCTGGTCATCCTACAATGCAGGACAGTCTCCACAGCAAAGGTGATCTGGCCCATGATGCCAGTAATATCAAGGTGGAGAAACTGTTGGGAGAGTCTGGGAGAGAGGCAGCAGGTAGAAGGAAGAATAGTCCAGTATGGGAAGGTGGGAGATTGAGGTCTGAGTGACCTTCATGAAGCCATTTTGTCTTGTCCTCTAAGTTCCTGTCCACCTCGAACATTTCCACTGTGTGATCTCTGAGCAAAGGGGACCCAGGTGCTGTAACATCTCCATTCCAGCTACACTATTTCCTGTTTCCAAAACATGAGCTGGTTGTATGTCAAAAGCTGGAAGGTTGATCAAAACCAAAATTCTCATTCACCATAACAAAGAAGAGAGAAAGGTATTTTAATCAAGTATTCTTTTTAACTGAAAATGGGGAACTGTCAACGTGAATGTTAACAGTTAACACTTAAGGGTGATGGGGTATGGTTTATTCTTGGATTCAGATGTTTGCAGACTACAAGTACCATACTTTCTGTATTGTACTGGTAAAACGGGGGAAAGAGGGGTAGAATACCAGATGATTTATTCCTTGGGATTTCTGAACACATTTTGTTGGGTGTGTGTTCTCTTTACAGGCAGTTTTCCTTAACTGTATTTTTAAAAGTTACTTGAAGCCCATCCTCACGCACAGTGGCCCCCCATTAACCACCACTCTTCCAGCCTGGTGTGGCTTGCTCGCTCAATGTCTAACCAGTCCCCAGGTATATGAGGTAAGTACAGCATGGCCGAGTTGCCATGGTAATACTGCAGCTCTGCCATAGCCTTTGCTTTCAGTTGCCACCAAACATGGCAGAGAATGGCATCAATGTCTCCTTCACCAAAGACAGTTGAGCCTTCCAGCTTCCCCAGCCCCTCCTCATATAAAAATGAAATTCCTGTGCCACCTCTGATAAACTGTTTTTAAATTACAAAAAAAAAATATGGATCGGATGCCGAGAGCACCATTTCCCTGTGGTTTTGTAAAGTGATTTTTAATGCTTGTGGTGAGTTTTTAACGGAATATGAGCCTAGATAATAATGCTAATTATCTTTTATTTTGGAAGGGTACAGACCAATAGATTAAAAAGTTAGTTTTATGATTTACCACCCCATTTTATTTAATAAATCTTTTATTTGAGTGTGGAATACTTTGCTCAGTCTGGACCTCTGTGTAAAGTGACAGTGTGGGTCATTTGGATGTGTTCTGTCTTCAGAAACAAAGGGCAGTGACTTGATGTCCTGATCTCTTCTGCTGAAGAAGCTCTGACTGATCACACTGAGTTTGTTTCATTGGGCCTCCTTGTGTCTTGGCCTTCCAACTCTAGTGTCTTTTAAGCAATTTCTAAAGCCTTCATTCTTTCTTAGTTGTTACAAGGGTCACTTTTCATGTCTCTGTAATAGTAAAATAACTCACCAACTATTAAAACTTTATATACATCTTATCTAATTGGAAACTTACCAGCTATTGCCTCAGAGTAAACTCCATATACTTCCAGGCACTTAAATTGAAAGTGCTCCCCTCACCGCTTCAAGATTCTACCCAAGGTTTGCTTCCTGGGGTCATGTTTGGGCTGTTGACTCCCCACAGCCAACCCAAGATGAGGCGACTTGCTCTACAGGCTAGAACCACCCTCCATACTGCCTCTACTGCATGGAGCTGGGGTCCTGACTGGGGTCTCAGCTCTGGACATGGAGAGGCCTGCTGCTGAGAAAGTGAGAGCAGAAAGTCTTTGGAATTTTAACTCAGAAAGTCAGAGGTGACAGAGTGGAGTGGAGTACTGGCTGAGGGCCTCAGATGAGCCATTCTTTTGACTGTTTGACACACTGTTGGGTAGCCCTCCCCCATCACCTGTAGGACACTTTATACTTCACCAGGGTTCTTCGGGAGATATGGATGGTGTTCATTATTCCTTATTTGCCCTCACTCTAAATAAAATTTAGGTTTGAGAACCGCCTAGAAAACAGTGTTCTTCCACTTAATGAAAATGTGCACGTGTGGTAAGTTGCTTCAGCTATGTCCAACTATTTGTGACCCCATGGACTGTAGCCCACCAGGCTCACCAGAATCCCACCAGAATACCATGGACTCTCTAGGCAAGAATACTGGAGTGGGTTGCCATACTGCCCTCGAGGGGATCTTCCTGACCCAGGGATCGAACCCATGTCTCTTTCATCTCCTGTGTTGGCAAGTAGGTTCTTTACCACTAGCACCACCTGTGACTATTTAAATGCACACATTCCCACAACACTCTTGCTTGCAGGTGTCTGCAGGGTTATTTCATCACATTTCCAGAGCAGCCCTCACTGGAAACCCAAACCTCAGCTGAACAAAAATTTGTTGATCCTGTCGTCTGGAATTAGAGGGGGTGGGATGGTTTTATCATCTACATAGAACATTCCTTAAGCATCAATCTGGAAATCCTTCTCCACTGGGTTTTACTGTATCCCCGTTTCTGAGTGACCATTCCCAGGGTACTGTTTGTCTGGGCTTGTGGGTTTCGTTGTGGAATGGGTCACCATCCAGTCTTGTTTCCTCCTGTCTGTGAACTTTGGCCCTGCTTCCCACTGTGAGGGGTCAGAGTGGGCTGTCCCGGGGCTCCCATTGAGGAAGTCCGTGCTGCTGAGGGGGTGGCTTAGCTCCATTTGTGGAATTCCCTGTGCACGCAGTTGTTCTGTCTGTATTCCTCTCTGTCCACACATGACTCCAAACCTCAAAACAGCAAAATATGTGCCAGGAGAGTCTCCTCCTGAACACTGGGAGCTAAGGAGGCTGGGAGAGAGATTTTGACAGAGATAAACAAAAACATTACTTAGCATGTGGATGAATGGGAGACATGGAGCATGCTAAAAGCAGGGAACATGATGCCATCTGTTGTTAAGAAAACCATCACAGAGCAGATGGGGTTTCAGGAATTTCTGAACAACTAATGGAGATGGGAGAATGGGGCGGGTTAGAGTGAGTTTTAGAATTATACTCTGCCTGACTAGAGGATTTTTATTGAACTGTACATTTGTACCCTGCCTCATTCCAGTGAGGATTGGAGGCAGAAGGCAAGAGGACTTGTGTGCTTGCCTGTTAAAAGCCCTGGTTAAGTGGAGTGATGCTGTGGAGAGTGGAGAACCCAATGTCAGTAAGAATGCAGAAAACAAGCATGTGCTTGTCACCAGTACATGCCCAGAGATGGGCCAGGATAGGAGAGGTGAGGCAGGCAGAACCCAAGGGTCTTCCCTGGGCCAGTGCACAGAGATGAGGATCCCAGGCCTGAACATGGGAGTGTGACTGAACCTCTGGCTGAGTGGGGACCACATGGCTGTCAGAGAGGCAGATTCGGCATCCTACACCAGGGAGACCCTCTCAGGTAGAGGCCAAAGGATTTCTGATGTGCTTTGAAGGTAGGTCAGAAATAGGAAAGAAAGAACCATTTACCTGGAGCAGCTTGGAATCATGTGTTTGCCATTTAAGGAAGATGTTCCCAGTATTTGACAGCCTTGCAGGGGGGTTGGGGGGTGGGCGGCAGTGCAGGGAGTGAACCACTCCTCACTTTGCTTGTAAAACCATCCAGAGGGTGAAAGGTTGTGTCTGACCCCATGCAGCTTCCTGACGCTCTCCCTGTAGTCTTGTAGTTTCAAGTGGCTGCTACTTGGCTAATTTAGCCTGCTTTACTCAGCTTTGTCTGTTCTGTTACCACCACTGCTTAGCATGAGATGCCTGCCAGTCCTGTTCCCCAATGGGGTAATTTTTCACATCCTTTTTGTGGGGAGAACCTGTCTAGTGGCAGCATAAATCCTAACTCTGTTTCCAAGCAGCTGGACAACCTCAGGCAGATCCCATGGGGTCTCTCCAGTTTTCTTCTCTGTGACCTGAGTGTGTGTGCCCTTCACAGGGAAGGGGCAGGGATCAAATGAGAGCTTCTGTGACATTTGTGACAGGCGGACAATAGATGCTCAAGAAAACGTCCCCTCCCTCTCAGTTCCTCACTTCATCTACCTGAGGGCTTCCTTCTCATTAGGATGTTTCTGTGGGGATGAGAAGGAAATGCTAATTATGGCTCAACCTCTTCCTCAATTGCTTAGTAGGACAAAGAGCAATTCAAATGTAAACCGGATGGGTTTAGGATGGTTTGTGTAGAGCAGGAGCCCACCCCACCTCCCAGAATACTTTCCCAGAAAAGAGAAGGCCCAAAATCTAATTTGCAGGTTCACCCGAGGACCTTACCCATTCGTTTCTTATTGGGTTGAAAGTGAAAGTGTTGGTCTCTCAGTCATGTCTGACTCTTTTACGACCCCATGGACTGTAGCCTACCAGGCTCCTCTGTCCATGTGATTCTCCAGGCAAGAATGCTGGAGTGAGTTGCCATTCCCTTCTCCAGGGGATTTTTCCCAACCCAGGGATTAAACTCGCATCTCCTGCATTGCAGAATTCTTCACCACTGAGCCACAAGAGAGGCTGAAGATCCAGGCTAATCACCTTTTCTTCCCTTTTGTTACTTTTTGTCCCTATGCTATCAGGCATTTAAAATCAGAACTGCTCACTGGTCTTCAAAGTCCTGGTTCAGCAATAGTCTTACATGGACTAGCACTCTAGAGTTTACACCCATTTATCACACTAGAGGCTCAAGGCAGGCCAGTTTTATGATCCCCATTTTCAGATTAAGGAGTTGGGGCTGGCTTTGGCCCGGGAAGATATTGGTCTCCCATTTGTGGTTGATGTGGTTGATGATGTTGCTGTTGTTTGCTGCACTTTTCAGAACCAAGAGCCACTGAGAGAGGAAGACTCTGATTTCATCCTGACCGAGGGCGACCTCACCTTGACCTTCGGGGATAGCGCAGTGACTGCGAATGGCTCCTCAGGGTCCCACACGGCCTCCATGAGCCTCGAGGGTGGTCGGAGAATGAAGAGCAGCTCTGAGGAGGTGCTGGAACGAGACCTGGGAATAGGAGACCAAAAGGTTTCCAGCCGGGGCACCCGCCTGGTGTTCCCCTTGGAGGATAATGTGCGCCTTCCTGCCCAGAGCCCTGAGTGATGGGGTTGGGGAGGACCCACTGGCGGGGTGAGGATGGCTGCAAGCCCCAGCATTGTTGAGGTGGGGCCTTGACTGAATGGAACTAACACTTCTGTTTTATTGGGGTCTAAAAGATATCTTAACATTTAAAATTTCAGCCAAGATGCAGCTGGTGGGGTGAAAGTGTCTCTAAATCAAGGCAAATGCAGACCTATTCCCACTTTTTTCACATTGTAGTGCGCTGTTCAGAGTTAAACAAATAGCATGCTTTAACGCTGTCTTCATTCATTCACCTGCAGATCTGAACAAGGTGTGGCAGGTGCTGGGGGTTCCTCCCAGGAGAGGCTTCGTATCCAGACACAGCAGTGTAGGTTTCATTGGCTGTGGGCATACAAAGGGAGAACAGGCTAAGATTGTGAAGGATGACAGTTGCTATTGGACCTCCAAGGACTGTGAGCAACTGATGTTAAATGGACAGAAAACATGAGAAAGCAATTTGACTGGAGGCTCCAGCAACGAGGTTGTGTGACTGCACCCTCCTATCAGGATTCCTGCCCCTTTTTGACTCCCTGTGTTTCTTTTAGACTGAAGACTGGAAAATATGTCCATGAACATTTCAACATGGAGGAATGAATTCCAATTCCTTCTCTGGAAATCTCCATAAGGAAGAAGTTACTGGAATGTTTGAAACCAAAGGCAAAATAGTGTTATACTGTTGTTTTTAACTAATCTGAGGACAGGAAAAACTGTTTAGAAACTGATGGTGATATCACTGCAAAAATCTATAAGTTCTCAAGGTATTCCATATGAGCTGACTGCCTGGGAAATAATGAATAGGATTGGGTTCTACTGTGACTTTAGAAATAACACCATAATTTGTGGAATGCAGTCTTATCTATGAAAGAGAAAGCAGCAAGAAGCCTCAGAGGCAACAGGCTAGTATTCAGAGGGAAGAAATCTCACTGCAAACAAAATTAACTGCAAAGAAAATACAAGACAGTATTCTAATGACTGAGTAGAATTCCGAATTTTGAATTCATAAATGCATGAGATTTCAGTGGCCACATGAGGAATCAGAGGTGAGTCAATGGAAAGTTAAGCATTATTCAACCTGGTGGAAGGTTGGAAGGTTCTGTCGACTATAGTAGACAGCTTGAGAGTCTGGATATCTTGACATTGAATGCCATGTAGAGAAGGGCCATTTTCATGGTATCTGGGGAGCCTTATGCCAACTTAATGTGTAAGTGTGGTTTAAAGTTTAGGTTTTTATCAAGAGTTTGGGTTCTTTCTGGATGAGCTATTTCACCTGCCCATACCTGTAGTACTGAAATACTGAGAGAACTCTTAGAAACTAGGCTAGCAATTCCTCCTATGCTTCAGTGATAGCCTATTTTGAAAACCCAATTTCTAAAAAAAAAATGCTTTCATAAAATGTGGTAATTTTTCTTATTATGTCAGACAAAATAGTGGCCCAGTTCAGTCTACGACACTCATAATGAAATCAATCATTTAATCTTTTTAGCTGACATAATTTTTAAATAAGACATTGCTTGACACTTTTTGAATTGATAAATTGTGCAAACCAGGAAAAATTTGTTATTAGGCTGAGTCATATGAAATTGCTGATTTTTGACCATTTAAGAAAACAGAAATGGCAGTTTCATATGATTCAACATAATATAAATGAATCATTTTTATTCCCTTCTTTCCTTTGTATCTAAAGTCTATTTTGATTTTATGGTCCTCCATGGGCTTTGTCCTCTCCACTGCAAACATTTTATTCTAACCTGCTTAAATATAAATAAACAGAGATTTGCTGAGACCAAAACTTAGCTAGATTTGTAGTTATTTGGTTAGATTTTTCATTCAGTGAATCATTAAGTCACTGACCTGTGGTCCTAATTTTTGTTTGCAAGATGTGGAGATTAATCCTGACTTTACCAGGGGTCCTGGGAAGTGAGTTCACTCATCAAAAAACTTCCACTTCTCAGAAGTATCCTGCCTGCACTGAGTAACAAAAAAGTAATGTGCCACAAAGGCCGAAACCTCTTCACTCAAGGCCGAGTATTTGCTGCCAGTCCGGCAGAAATCAGATCAAAACTGCTAAGTAATGGTGCAGCCATCTAAAGAAAGATCCCCCGAGAGAGTAATCCCAAGTCATCGTAGAAACATGTTTGTTCTGAGTTGAGGGGTGGCATTTCAGCAGTCAAAAGCTCTAGAGTACAGGTTCTCATGCCTGGCTGCACATTAAGATTACTTGGCCAATTTTTACAAATACTGAACAGAGCCCTACCCTCAGAGATTCAGATTCAGTAGGTTGGTGCCTGGCTGCCATGTTTTGTTGTGGATCCTCAAGGATTCTAATGTGAAGCTAGGGTTGAGAGCCTCTAGTCTAGAACTTGCAGTGAACCCTATTTGGAACATTAAAGAAATGGTCTAGCAAAGAACATTTTAAATTGTTAGTCATGTGGAACAAACAGGGTTGATCAGCAATACAGAGAGGGTAGTTGTGAGAGTTTCATGCTAAAAATCTTTACAGAAGTCAAGAACATACTTTGTAAAATACAACTGAAAAGGTCACTTTTGAAAATCTTAGAGCATGAGAGGGAGAGATGGGTGATTGAGTGTATGTATGGGGGGGTTAAAAATTGTCATCTTTGCTCCCATTTGTTGGGGGGAAAGGGGGTTTTGTCTTAACTGGACTGCTGACTAGTCAAATGTGACAGTTTCTGAGATGCTATCTTTGCAGTTTAACCTGATATTAATAGTCCCTTTCACAGTCAAGTGAACTTTATCTTCACATTTTGCTTGTACTCATGCTTGCATCCACGCTGGACTCCTCGAAATAAGAATGGGCCCATTCATTGCCAGAGCAGGGTAACCATATTACTTAGAAAGTTGTGATCAATCTGCTGTCTCATGTGGCAGTGGTGTCAGTAGCAGGTAATTAAGGAGATGCAAACTTTTGTATAGCACCAACAGAGGAAAGAAAAAACCACCTGCAATTCCTTTTTATACTGTTTTTGAGGACAAGGAGAATTGAACTAAAGAAGGAAATTTGGAATTTAAAGAAGGCTGTATTTCTTCCTAGGAAACAGGCATAAGAAGGGCATATATGATTAAATGGACTCTGGCCATCAGGATACTTATTGGAGTGACCAGACAAACAAGCATTTATGTCCTACAGCCAAAAATCACACTGTGACATCAAATGTTTCATCAAGTAAACAGCAAGGAGCTCTTTAGGCTGTGTTCTCTAGACCTGAAAATATCCTTCATGGTTCAGTCAACAAATATCTCTGTAGAAACCTGAAAAAATGTTCTCTCAGCTATCCATGAACATTTCAGTCTAGGGCAAACAAGTAATATTTGTTTCAAAAACAGAAGTCTGTTTCACGCACACATGCCCAAGCCCCATCATAGCTCCCCCTTTCTTTGTCCGCAGCGGAAGTTAATGTTTTCATGTCAGCTATCTAATGTGAACAAAATGATTTCTAAATCTAGAAACACTGCTGATGCACTTAGGTGAAATTGCTGGCAGGGCAAACAAGCAACTCATTGCAGGGGAAGTCATCCTTTTGGAAACCTACCTTGGTACCCATTGTGAGCTCTAGGAGGTGGATCAGAAAGCTGATTTTCCCATCTGCTATAAAATGGAACCTGGTTTGAGGGCATCAGGAAAGTCAGCTTGCTGATTCAGTAACTATATGACTTCTTATTCTGCTTCACAAATGGGGCACTTGACAGGTTTCATGCTTGCTTTTTGATGTTGCTTCTGTAGATGAGTTAGTGAAGGAGCTAGTCTGTCAAATACTGTCATTGAATTCTGATTCCTTCTGTGTTTTTAACTGAGAATCTGACTCACCAGTGTCAATTGCTACGTTCTGATACAGGTACAGTAAATTGAGGGCATTTCGTGACCAAGACTTACAGTTTAGAAACAACCCACCTGAATGCTGCTTTCACCATGTGGATACCTGAAAAGACCTCTCCTCTCTCTAAAACCTAATAAGAACAGTCTACAGAGAAGTATTCTGGAAACCAATGCTAGTGTCTAATGGGGAAAAGCAAGTAGGCTCTTTGACAATCCTTTCAAAACAAGACCTAGAAATAAACCCTTTTTCTTCCAGTTCTGCGTTTCATGAGCAGAGTTTCTGTAAATTAACAAACCCATCTTGTCAGCCAGTGCTAACACAAATTGTAAAGAGCAAAACCAAAGTTTTTGATGTTTTATTTTTGTAAGGTTATACTCTAATCACAGCCCACATGACACACACAGGCAGCCAGTTTTCTGCTACATGAGCCTTGGAGAAAACAACAAGGAGGGCTTCCTGTTCTGCTGCCCTTTGAAAAGGTCTGCAACAGACACAAGAGTGCTTAGGAGAGGTCACTTTCTTACCCTGATGACCACCTTTTGGGAAAGCTTCACAGAACTGCCAAGTGTCATAGTCAGCTCGACTCTTGGCCAGTGGAAAATTATCTGGGTGGGCCTGTATGTGTTGGAGGAACTCAGATGGAAAAGGACTTGGAAATATCATGAAGAACTCTACATTTGCTGTCTAAAGCACTTCAAACAAGTTAAGATCCCAGTGTCAGTGGGTGAGTGTCTTAACTGCATGGACATTTGGGGGTCGACTTTAGTTGTGGTATTCCAGCTGTGAGCTTTGGAGAAGCAATGGGGTGGTTTTTCAGTCATGTGGGTATTATTAAGTCTATGGGTTTGGAATCTGTCACTGAAATCACTCATTCAAAAGTATGACTTCATAGTAGGGTCACTTAGGTTTGTTTTTAAAGAAAATACATCTGGTATTTCTTACTTAGGAAGTTTTACTATGTCCATTAAAATGATTAAATGGGGAGGCCACCAAGATTCATTTAATAGCTGAAAAGCAGTTTTTTAAATAGACTAGGATGAATTTAATTGGGGCTGATGTGACCTTCAGGGGAATTTTTTATAGACAGCCTCCATACTGTAATTGGGGAAATTTTTGTCTTTTACTTCCATTCAATAGTAGCAAACTGGTGGTTTTATAAAATCAACATAGTGTGTTATATAAACATGTTATATAAAATAATATTAAAACATGTCTAACTGTGAAAACGTGAAGATTTGGAGTTATCAGCAACCTTTATGTGCAATAAAGAAAACTGGAGTTAGGCCCCCAACGTGTTCCTTCTCCCTAGCATTTTACTTAATGTTTGCCTTTGTGTATATGTTTAGATTGATATTATAAAGCTAGCTACATGTTTTCCTCCCCTTTACTGATATTTAACACATTTTTCTCAAGGCCTTTTTTTCTTTCCTTTTTTTTTTAACAAAAATCAAAATAAAAAGATTAACTGGCTGAGCTCATCTTGTTTCATACTTTTAAAAGCATTGTCCATTAGTAGAAGAATGCAGTATGGGCCTGTTCTTAGTCTGTTTCTTTCCCACACAGAGAGGTTCTGTTCTGGGTGGAAACTATTCCTCTCCAACTTCATTTAAAACAGAGATGGACAAATTACAGTGACCCCTGGATCAAATCCAGTCTACTGCTTGCTTTTTTTTTCTTTTTTTTTTTTTTACTGCTTGCTTTTGTAAATAAAGTTTTATTGGCATACACTCTACTCACTCATTTTGTCTGTGACTGCTTTCACGCAGAGCTGAGTTGTAAGGGCACTGAACAACTAGCGCTCATAAAGCCTGAACTATTTACTATCAGAGTCTTCTCAGAAAAGGCTTTTCCTGACCGCTAATTTAGATGCTTGAAAAATTTTTAAAGATTGGATCTAAAAAATCACAGCAACACTTTTAGACTTTAAAAATGTGCCTTTGAGTTAAAATAAACACTTGAAACCTGTGACTTCTCCCAGCCTGCAAAAATCTTTAACAGGCTTTGAGTGTTGGTGAATTGCTAAGATTCTTGAGCTTCCTACAGTTTCTCTCATAGTCCTTGTATTCCTCTATATGAAGACTAACTGCTCCCTAAATCATGCAATTGAACTATATCATATAAATATTTGGCATGAAAGTAAAAAAAAAAAAATTGCTCCCTAGCAAAATCAAAAACAAATCTTGTCATTAACAGTGACTCCAGAACCATTTAATAGTATAATTACAAAAACATCAGATAGAACAATTTAAAAGCAAACATTTCTTTCAGTTCATTAGGGTTTTCTCACCCCAGGAAATTACTTTTAAAAAATCCATTTAGGGGTGGGGGCCAGGGGAGCTATTTGAAGAAAAGCTGGATGAGTCAGATTTTAAAATACACCACCCAAATCTTTTATTTAATATTAAGTGATTTAATCAAGATACATAGGACTGCACTTGGCCCGTCTTCACATTGATGTTTTGTCCAGGCACCTGCTGATGGGAAACAGTACCAAATCACATCTCTTCTTTGTTCTGAGAACGCCCTGTTGAATTGGCTCCAACAGAGGCAGGGTCAGGCTGGGAACTAAAGCTCTTCCTAATTTATTGCCATAATTATCTGCATTGCACTGTCACTTCCTTACTGGAAACTTCATTTCAACCAATGTGTCATTCATTATTTAACAGCCCATGATATTCCTGCTCCAACTGCACAGCAGTTGGTACCAAGTCAAGCCCCAGTCTCTGACAGTGTGATAGATTGCCTCCACAGCGTGGCTTCTTCCAATGCTGGGACAACATGCTGAGTGTCCCGGTTTATGGTGACTGACCTGGAAGGAGAGAAACAAAGGATGTTTGAACTTCAGAACACAGAAATCCATAGATGGAAAGCCTGTTGAACTTGGACAATATAAGGCCTCTTAAATATGAAACCTGTAATCTTCCTTACCTAAGCTGCATTATCCAATGCTGTAAATCCATACAGAATCAGTATTTATAATTTCTGCTTGTGACCCAAGAGGTGTTTGGGGAGGACAGACAGGAAAAAGATGGGGGCACCTCTTCTAGTGTGACTGTGCTTTCTGCAGCTGCTGCTGTGGACTGCCTGTTGAGGAGAACTTTCTGAGACCTGCTGGGTAGAGTGGGGTAAGGGCTGGGACTGAAGCTGTATGTTTAGGCACCAACCATGTAACCATCCAGGGCTTCCCTGGTGGCTCAGAAGGCAAAGTTCCATGTGTTATATAGTAGGTCCTTGTTGGTTATCCATTTAAATATAGCAGTGCATACATGTCCACCTCAAAAACCCTAACCATCCCTTCTCCCCATCCTTCCTCCTGGCAACCATAAGTTCATTCTCTTAAGTCTGTGAGTCTCTTTCTGTTTTATAAGTTCACTTATATCATTTCTTTTTAGACTCCACATACAAGGGGTGTCATACGATATTTCTCCTTATCTGTCTTATTTTAATCAGTATGACAATCCTTAGGTCCATCCATGTTGTTGCAAATGGCATTAAGAAGATATGGTACATATATAAAATGCAATATCACTCAACCATTTCAAAGAATGAAGTAATGCCATTGACATTATTTTCTAGTGTGATGAAACTTAATAAAACTACTGATGCAGTGTTTGGGTAAGAAACACTTTCAAGATGATTAAAAATGTGCAGTAAAGAATCATACTAAGCATTAGGAAAGAACTGATTTCATAAATGCCTTGAGGCCTGTCTAATGACCCTTAGCATTCTGTTAGTACAGGTTATTTACATAAAGCCCCAGCATGTCAAATTTCAGTATAATTAAGTTTAATAAAAACCAGTCTTCAGATGGGCTGACTATGGTTCCAGGTGAGATAGAATAGATGCATTTCTCCTTATTCCTCCCACAGAGTATAACTAAAATTCTTCCCAAACATGATTTATAAAATAAAGAAAAGACTCTGAAAGAAAGGGAAAAGAAGGTAGACTGATTGGGGATGTTGGGAATTGTGGAACAACACAGCCATGAGTTGCCTGGGTTTTCTCTTTGCCTCCTCTATATCCTAAAATGGGTGCTGAAGAATCCAGCAGACCAGAAATGTCAATGGCCATAGACCATAAAGCCCCCATGAAAAGCCTGTTTTCTCTAGCCAAAGGAGAGGGAGAGGGTCAGTCTAGAAAGACAAAACCCAGCTACCTCAGAAAAAAAAAAAAACCTCCTGTCAGTAGAGGGCTTCCCTAGTGGCTCAGATGGTAAAGAATCTGCTTGCAATGTGGGAGACACAGGTTCAATCCCGGGGTCAGGGAGATCTAGAGGAGGGCATGGCAAGTATTCTTGCCTGGAGAATTCCATGGACAAAGGAGCCTGGCAGGCTACAGTCAATGGAGTTGCAGAGAGTTGGACATGACTAAGCGACTTAGCATGCGTGCACACATTCCGGTCAGCAGATGCCTGGTGGGAAGCCAGGGCTCCTGGACTACCCCACCCACCTGGCAATAACCAGGTGATGCACCCCTTCTACCAGTGCACTGTCAGTGGAGGGCTAAAATAGAAGACTTAAATAAAATTCAGAGATTCATAACATATTCAAATATACAACTAATGTTCAGGATACAATGAAAACCACCTGTCAAACCAAGAGCCAGGGAGATTTTGACTTAAGTGAGAAAAGACACCTGACAGATGCCAACACTGAAATGACATGGATACTGAAATTTTCCAAGAAGGATTTTAAGCCACCATCATAAAAGTACTTTCCAAATTAGCAATTATAAACACAACTTGAAAAAAAAAATCCTGGCAAAGAAATATAACAAAAATGAAAAAAGAACCAAATGGAAAATTTAGAACTGTAAAATACAATAACCAAAATTTTAGGGCTTCCCTGGTGGCCCCATGGTTAAGAATCTGCCTGATAATATAAGGGACACAGGTTCAATCCCTGGTCTAGGAAGATCCCACATGCCATGAGGCAACAGTCTAGGAGCCACAACTACTGAGCCCACGCTCTGGAGCCCAGGACATGCAACTACTGAGCTTGCATGCTGCAACTACTGAAGCCAGTGCACGCTATAGCCTATGTTCTGCAACAGGAGAAGCCACCGCAATCAGAAGCCTGCACACTGAAACTAGAGTAGCTCCTACTCGCCATAACTAGAGAAAGCCCTCAAACAGCAACAAAGACCCAACAGAGTCAAAGATAAGTAAATAAAAATTTTATAAAATTTAAAAGCTCACTGGAGGGTCCCAGTTGTAGAATAGAGATGACAGATAAAGAATTAGTGAATCTGAAAACATAACTATAGAAACTATCCAATCTGAACAAAAGAGAGTCAATAGAGTAAGAGGAGATGAACAGAGCATCAGAAACCTGTGGTATTACAATAAGTTATCTACTGTTCATTTTTTAAAGTTTCTAAAAAGAGGGAAAAGAGATTGAGGCTGAAAAAGCACTTGATAAATATGGCTAAAAATTTCCCATATTTGGCAAAAGACATAAAACTACAGATTCAAGAGACTGGGTGAACCCCCAACAAAACCCCAAAGAAATCTACACCAAGATACACATAATCAAATTTCAGGAAAGTAAAGACGAAAACATCTTGAAAACAACTAGAAAGAAATGATACATTATTTATGGAAATGATGATATGAATGTCAGTGGATTTCATATCTGAAACCATGGCAGCCAGAAGGAAGTGGCACATTGTTAAAGAGCTGAAAGAAGATAACTGTCAACTCAGACTTCTATATTTCATGATATCCATCAGAAATGAAGGTGAAATAAAGACACTCTCAGATGAAGGAAACTAGATTTTGTTGCCAACAGAACTGCTAAAGAAGTTCTTCCAGCAGAAAGTAAATGATAAAAGAAGGAACTTGAAACATCAGAATGAAGAAGAGGATAAAATACAAGTAAACTTAATAGACTGTTCTTTTGAGTTTAAAAAATTATGTTTGATAGTTGAGGCAAAAATTATAACATTGTATAACGTGGTTCTCAATATACAGAGAAAATATTACAAGAGAATTATAAAGGGCCCAGGATAATGGAACATAAATGGACATAAAATTTCTACACTTCACTTGAGGTAGCAGAATGTTGAGAACAGCAGGTTATTAGTTACATAGGTGTAATCTAAAGAAGTCACTTTTGCACAGCAAAGCAAACCATAAAAAGACATCCAACAGAATGGAAGAAAATATTTGTAATGATGTGACTGACAAGGGATTAATTTCCAAAATATACAAACAGCTCATATAGCTCAATATCAAAAAATCAAACAATCCAGTCAAAAAAAATTAGCAGATCTAAATAGACATTTCTCCAAAGAAAATATATAATGGCCAACAGGCACATGAAAAATTGCTCAACATCACTAATTATTAGAGAAATGCAAATCAAAAGTACAATGAGGTATCATCTCACTATGGTCAAAATGGCCATCATCAAAAAGTACAAATAATAAAATCTGAAGAGGATGTGGAAGAAAAGGAACTCTCTTATCTTTTTGGTGGGAATGTAATTCGTACAGACACTATGGATAATAGTATGGAGGTTCCTTAAAAAACTAAAAATAGAGTTATCATATAATTCTACAATCCCACTCCTGGGCATATATCCAGAGAAAACTATAATTTAAAAAGATCCAGTGTTCAATGCAGCATTATTTACAATAGCCAAGACATGGAAGCAACCTAAAATTCCATTGACAGATGAATGGCTAAAGAAGATGTGGTACACACACACACACACACACACACACACACTGGAATATTACTCAGCCATAAAAAAGGATGAAATAATGCCATTTGCAACAACATTGATGAACCTAGAGATTTTCACACTAAGTGAAATAATCCTAAGAAAGACAAATATCATGTGATACCACTTATATGTGGAATCTAAAAAAAAAAATAACGTACAAATAGACCCACAGACATAGAAAACAAACTTATGGTTACCAAAGGGGAAAGAGAAGGGGTAGGGGAGGGATAAATCAGGAGGTTGATTTATACACAGTACTATATATAAAATAAATAACCAACAAGGACCTACTATATAGCACAGGGAATTAAATATTTTGTAATAACCTATTAAGAAAAAGACTCTGGAAAATATAAGCCCTATACCATCAATAATTACATTAAATATAAATGGTCAAACCCCACAAATATGGTATACAAAAAGACCAACAGAATGGTTTTTT
Source organism: Odocoileus virginianus (assembly GCF_023699985.2). Taxonomy (NCBI): domain Eukaryota; kingdom Metazoa; phylum Chordata; class Mammalia; order Artiodactyla; family Cervidae; genus Odocoileus; species Odocoileus virginianus. Next base: position 22,680,479 of record NC_069708.1, read on the forward strand.
AAAAATGATCCATCTATATGCTCATATAAATATATATATATATAAAATTCCAAATATGATATAGTAGATTGAAAGCAAAAGGATGAAAAATATAACCAGACAAATATTAATTAAAATAAATGAGTAGCTTTATTAATATGAGATAAAATAGACTTTAGTAAAATGTTCAACCCACCAAGAAGATGATAGCAACCCCAAATGTGTATGTGTATAGCAAACAACAGAACTTAAAATTCCTTGAAGCAAAAACTGAAACAGAAAGGAGAAATAGACATGTCCAAATTTACAGTTAAAAACTTCAATACCTCTTTCTCAACAATTGATAGAATCACTACACAGAAAATCAACAATGATAGAGAAGAACAAAGCAATACTATCAAACGTTTGAATTGCCATTTGTATACCATTCCACCTAATAACACTGTTCTTCTCTTTAAACATATATGAAATTATATGAAATTCTTTTTAAACATATATGAAACATTCCCTACACAAACCATATCCTGGTTCATAAAACAAAAACAAACCTGAAAAAAATTGAAAGGAACTGAAATAACAATACAGAGTGCGTTCTCTAATCCTGATGCAATCAAACTAGAAATCTATAGCAGAAAGATAGGGGGAAATTCTCCAGATGTTTGGAAATTAAAGAATATATTTCTAAACATCCACTTAGATGGACACATAAAATGCAGCACACCAAATTTTGTGACACATGGCCAAAGCAGTGCTGAGAGGGAAATTTACAGTATTAGATGCTTACATTAGAAAAAAGGAAAGGTCTCAAACCAATAATTAGAGCACCCACCTCAAGAAACTTACAAATTTAACACATTGACTAAATTTAACACCCATTCATGATAAAAATTCTCAGCAAACTACAGATAGAGAACTTCCTCAACTTAATATTTAAAAATCTACATAAACCTACATCTAACCTCATTACTTATAGGGAAAAATTGAATATTTTCCCCTTAAGATTTGGAAGAACACAAAGGGATCTGCACTTAACATGTGTATTCAACATAATGCTAGATGTTCTAGTCAATTAAATAAGGCAAGAAAAAGAAAAACCATGTTTTTGGAAAGGAATAAAACTGCCACTATTTGTGATTATATTATTATGTACATAGAAAATTCTAAGGAATGAACAAAACAAACTCCTGGAACCAATAAATGAATTCAGCAAATTTGCAGGTTACAAACTCAATATTAAAAAATCAATTGTATTTATATATACTAGAAATGAACATTTTTAGAGCAAATTTTAATCCTCATACTATTTTAAATGGCTCTAATTAAATACTTAGGTATAAATCTAACCAAAGAACTAAAGGACTCATATGCTAAAAACTACAAAACACCAAGAAAAGAAATCAAACAAGATCTAAATCAATAGATATAACTATGTTGTAGATTGGAAGATTCAAGTAAAGATGTCATTTTTCCTAAAATTGATTTATAGGTTTAGTAATATTCCTATCAAATTCTATCAATGACTTTTACACATATAGACAAACTTATTCTAGAATTTACATGGAAAGGCAAAGAAATCAGAATAGCTAAAAGCTTTCTGGAAAAGAATAAAGTAGAACTAGGGCTTCCCAGGTGGTGCTAACAGTAAAGAACCCACCTGTCAATGCAGGTAGATGTAAGAGACATGGGTTCAATCCCTGTGTCGGTAAGATCCCCTGTGGGTCACAGCAACCCACTCCAGTATCCTTGCCTGGAGAATCCCATGTACAGAGGAGCCTGGCAGGCTCCAGTCCATAGGGTTGCAGAGTCAGACACAACTGAAATGACTTAGCAAGCTAGCAAAGTAGGAATAATCACTCTATTCAATACTAAGCTACATTTAACTATATTAATCACATGTGATGCTGGTGAGGGCCAGATAGTTCAGTGAGGGGAAAAAAAAAACCCAGACACAGACATATGTATGTGTATAGCTAACTAAATTTTGATGAAAGTGCAAAAGCAATTCATTGAAGGAAAGACAGTCTTTTCAACAAATGGTGCAAAAGCAGTTAGACATCCATAGGCAAAACAAAACAACAAGAAAACCTTGACCTGAACATGATACTTTATACAAAAATTAACTCAAAATAAATCAGGATTAAATGTTGATATAGATAAGCTTATCCTAAAATTTATAAGGAATGGAAAAATAAAAAATATATAAAACTCACACAAGAAAACAGGAGGAAATCCTCAGGGCCCCAGGGCTAGGCAAAGAGTTCTTAGACATTACATCAAATGCACAATCCACAAAAGAAAAAATGATAAATTGGATCTTGTTTAACTTCTGCTCTTGCAAAAGGTCTGGTTAAGAAGATTAAAAAAAAAGATACAGTCTGAGAGAAAATATTTGCAACCACATATCTGACAAAGGCCTTTTATCTAGAATATACAAATGACTCTCAAAATTCAAGAGTAAAAAACAATCCAGTTAGTAGAGGGGAAAAACATCTGAATCAACATTTTTCCAAAGAGCAGATATGGATGGCAAATAAGCACATGAAAAGATGTTCAACATCACGGCTGCTGCTGCTAAGTCGCTTCAGTCCTGTCTGACTCTGTGCGACCCCATGGACAGCAGCCCACCAAGTCTAGCCAGTGGGAAAAGGGAGATGAAAACCACCATGACATACAACTTTATACCTATTAAAACAGCTAAAATGCAACATAGTGACAAGACAATACCATGCTGATGAGGCTGCAACAAATTTCCTTCTCAAAGATTGCTGATGGGAATGTAAAATGGTACAACCACCCTGAAAAACAGTTTGGTATTTTCATATTCTTTTTGGTAGTTTTTTATAAAACTAAACATACATATATATACTATACAATCCAGCAATTGCACTTCTGGGCATTCATCACAGAGAAATGAAATTTTACATCCACATAAAAACCTATACACAAATATTCATAGCAGCTTTATCTGTAATAGTCCAAAACTGGAACCAATCCAAATGTCCTTCAGGGTTAATGGTTAAACAAATTGTGGTACATCCATATTATGGAACATCACTCACCAATGAAAAGGAATGAACTATTGATCAGTGGTTCAGCAGTAAAAAAAATTCGGCTGCACTTAATACTAGAAAAATAAATGACCCAATCAAAAGATGGGCCAAAGAACTAAACAGACATTTCTTGAAAGAAGACATACAGATGGCTAACAAATACATGAAAAGATGCAAAACATCACTTATTATCAGAGAGATGCAAATCAAAACCACAATGAAGTACCATCTCATGCTGGTCAGAATGGCTGCCATCAAAAACTACAGACAATAAATGCTGGAGAGGGTATGGAGAAAAGGGAACACTCTTACACTGCTGGTGGGAATACAAACTGGTACAGCAACTATGGAGAAGAGTGTGGAGATTCATTAAAAAACTGGAAATAGAACTGCCATATGACCCAGAAATCCCACTGCTAGGCATACACACTGAGGAAACTAGACTTGAAAGAGACGCGTGTACCCCAATGTTCATTGCAGCACTGTTTACAATAGCCAGGACATGGAAGCAACCTGGATGTCCATTGGCAGACTAATGGATAAGAAAGCTGTGGTACATATACACAGTGGAATATTACTCAGCTATAAAAAAGAACACATTTGAGTGAGTTCTAATGAGGTGGATGAAACTGGAGCCTATTATACACAGTGAAGTAAGTCAGAAGGAAAAACACCAATACAGTATATTAACACATATGTATGGAATTTAGAAAGATGGTAACAATGACCTTATATGTAAAACAGCAAGAGAGACACAGATGTAAAGAACAGACTTTTGGACTCTGTGGGAGAGGTGAGGGTGGGATGATTTGAGAGAATAGCATTGAAACATGTATACTACCATATGTGAAACAGATGACCAGTGCAAGTTTGATGCATTAAGTAGGGCACTCAAGCCAGTGCTCTAGGACAACCCAGAAGGATGGGGTGTTGAGGGAGGTGGGAAGGGGGTTCAGGATGGTGTGACACATGTACACCCATGGCTGATTCATGTCGATGTATGGCAAAAACCACCACAATATTGTAATTAGCCTCAAATTAAAATAGATGAATTAATTTTTTTTAAAAGTCAAGTAGTCCCCTAAAAAAAAAAAAAAAAAAAAAAACGATAGGCTGCAATGCAAGAGCAGCAGGAAGACACAGGTTTGATTCCTGGGTGGGGAAGATCCCCTGGAGGAGGGCATGGCAACCCACTCCAGTATTCTTGCCTGGAGAATTCAATGGACAGAGGAGCCTGGCAGGCTATAGTTCATAGGGTTGCAAAGAATCGGACATGATTGAAGTGACTTAGCACATTGATAACATGCAACAACCTGGATAGATCTCCAGAGAATTATGCTCAATGAAAACAGACCATCTTAAAAGGTTATATATTATGTGATTATAATATATAATTATATAGTTATAATTATACAATATAATATGTGATTATATATGATTATATAATGAATATTATATATCATGAATATATATGATTATATATATTATAATCATATAATATTATATATTATAACAATCTTAAAATAGTACATTTGCAGAGATGGGGAACAGATTAGTGTTTGCCAGGGAAAGTAAGGTGAGGTATGTGACTATAAATGGGTAGCATAAGAGAGTTTCTTTTTGCTGATGGAACCATTCTGTATCTTGACTGTGATAGTATTTATACATATGTGATAAAATTAGACAAATCTATGCACATAAATACACACAAAATAGTGAATGTAAAAACTGTTGAAAACTCACTAAGGCTGTAGATTGTACCAATGTCAATCTCCTAGTGTTGATATTGATCTACATCTAAGATGTGTAAGACATTACCTTTGGGAAAAGCTGGGTGAAGGGTACACTGGATCTCTCTGTACTATTTTTGCAACTTTCCATGAATCTATACTTATTTCAAAATAAAAAGCTTTCCTCAATCACTCTTTATGCAATGAGTTTAGCTCTCCATTGGGGTCATTTTAAAGATCTGAGAACAACCTGGCAGTAACTCGGGGTGGCTGTCTATAACCAACAAAGTACTAAATGTTGCCTGATCAGATCCCATGTCTCGACAGACATTTATGGAGATGCTATCAGTCCAACCTCCAGACCCATAAGTACTCTTAAATCCTTTCATTAAAAACCTTCTTTAAAGATTTTTTTTTTAAATCTGCCTGAAAAGCTGCTTTTCTTTAAAAAAAAACAACAAGAACTCAGTTTTTTATTTCATAAAGGAGATAGAGAAAGCTTCTGACACAGGAATCAGAAGGGGACAGAAAGAGTACCCCGCTGCTTTTCATAAGTTCAGATTTTTTATAACATTGCCCAGCATTACAAGGTGGGAGGAGAGAGAGTGTGTGTGTGTGTGCTCAGTTGTGTCTGACTCTGCAACTCCATAGCCCACCAGGCTCCTCTGCCTATGGGATTCTCCAGGAAAGAATACTAGAGTGGGTTGCCATTTCTAATTCCAGGGGATCTTCCTGATTCAGGGATCGAACCCACATTTCCTGCCATCTCCTGCATTGGCAGGCGGATTCTTTACCACTGCACTACCTAGGAAGCCCATAGAGAAGAGACAGGTGCCCTCAAAGATCTAGTACTGCTTCTGGGCTATTTGAAGAACAGTTCTGAAGTCCTGCTAAGCCAGACGGGGCACAGGCAGCAACCCCACCAGGCCCTTTCTTCACATTGGAAATGGATTCCTATCTTCTGGGTTTGGTCTCAATTTCTGAATGTCACTTGCACCAGGGCAGGGTGGCTCAAATACCTTGCAGTTCTGACTTCACCTCCAAGTAGATCCTATAAAAACTCTCAGTTAATTTCCTACCATTTTTCATTAATTTTTGGATGTGTTTAAAACATAAACATGTCCATGAATTCTTAGTGTGATGTTCCCCCAAATTCTTAAATCCTTTAGATATAGGATTAAGAATTTAACTCCAGACCCCATTCTTCTTAATACTATGGGGACTGATTTATTTAGAGTGATGAAGTATTCAAGTTTTTGTGCACAGTTTAAAACTGAACTCTCAGGTTATCAGCCAGTTACAGTTACCAAGAATATAGCTTTGCCCTTTCCCCCAACTGCTAGATGTTTAATCATGTAGAATTAAAATTTAAGGTACTATATTTCTTGATTAAAATGATTTCCACTTGCCCAACATCTGGGGAGAATGTTTGCTACTGCCTGAGCCACCTGCTATGGTGTAGACCCTCTGGTCACTCCTAAGTCAAAGCTCTTTAAAGACCTGTGATAAGAAAGAGTAGATAATTTTAAAAAACTATCTTAGTGAAATTAATTTCCAGAATTACAAAGACTTCCATATATTGTTTTGTGATGCATCTACAAAAGGTTCTTTTAATATGTGGCACTGAAGTGTTGTCATTCTTTAATACTCAAATTAATTCACAAATTCACTTGCACTTTTAAAAAACAGACTGTTCACTTAATGATAGAAAGTCATACTCCCATGAGTTGGGTGTATTTTATCTCCTTTGCTACAGTTCCCTTCAATATTTAAATAACCAGCCAGGCCCTAAATACAGCTGGTTGACCTACTAACAGCCTCACTGCCATCAAAGGGAAATTTTCATTCCAGGCTGCAATTGCTTGCATTTGGCTTGGCTGACGCTCCCTCGGTGGAATAACTCAGGAAGACACTCTTAGCATTTTAATCATACTTTTTTCAGCCTTCGAAGCTGGGATGGGGAGGAGGAAGTAACAATTTCCTGCCGGCTTTCAAGGTTGACAACAGAAGATTCGGCCAAATGAATCTGCCTCTCTCTGGCCTTCCTGGCCCATTTCACGTTAGGTACCAAGCCCTGGGTGTCCCCAGTGGCTCTGCCAACCTGCGTGGGCACCTCCCTCCCTTCCTTGAATTGCACTAGTAGATTTCTCTTCACCCTTCTTTCCTTCCAGTTTTTCTTGGTTTCATTTATCCCTGCCTACACACTTGTGCCAGTTAGTTGCCCTGTGTTCCCCACCAGGAGCCACTTCACAGATGCTAAAGACGTCAGTCCTGGGACTTGGCACTTGAGCTGAGGGAGCTGAGGTTTCCGGGTATTCAACCTGTCCTGTTATCATGGGGGGATCATTTTCCAGCCTATTGTAACAGCCTTCCTCCCAGACCTGCTGCAGAACAAACGGGCTGAGGATAGGCCTTCAGCCTCTTTTTCAAGGGCGACGGGTTCTTGGGTGGGGTGGGGGAGGTCATCTTCTGATATCCTATTCTAGAACCGCAGCCTGTGGGTGATGTTACCATCTAAGCTTATCTGTTAACCTGGGTTAAGCTTTCTTCACCTTCCTGTTTTCACCTCAAATCAGTGAGATGCAGTGCCAAGGAAAACGGAAATAACTGATAGTGTTTGTGACAATACAGCCATTAAGTTGTCTTTTTTTTTTTTTAAGGGAGCTGTCTAGGGATAATGTTAAAATAATACTTGAAATACCAGCAATGTCAAAGTGCAAGCATTCTCTCCCTGTGATTGTGAAGCAAAATGAAATAGGAAACACTGAGTTTGCAAATATAACAGCACACCCCCCAAATAGCCTAGAAAAGTACTTTAAGCAGTTTACATGCTATAAATCATTTCCAAACTTTTAATCTGAAAAATTAAGTGGCAGTGGCAGGGGGCACCAGTCTATCTGCATTAGTCAATAATTCAGTCCTACTTAATACAACTCTCCCTTCAGGTGAAAACAGACTTTTTAAAAACAAGCCAACAAAAAGCCATGAACAAATAAAACTCTTGCCTGGGGAGTAAAGGGAGAAACTAGGGGAAAAGCCACCAGCCCATGTCCAAAGCCACACCCCTGCCCCTCCCTACTCCCAGTAGGAGAAGAGGACTCACTTCTCTACTCCAGAATTCAGAGTAAAACCTCATTCCATGTGATTCATTAGCCAAACCCCAGAGTCAGCCAGTGCAGAAATGAAATGGCCATTATGAGAATAAAATAATGTTATCTTTTATCTTTTATTTATTTATATTTTATTTATTTTATCTTTTATTTCCACATTTATCATACCCACCACCAGCTAAAAATTTCCCAAATTTTTTTAGCAAACTTCAGACCAGCAAACTCCAAACCAGCATTAATAAAACTTGGCAAGAGGTGAGTTTGCCTCATTGACTTGGGGTTTTCCTGTTCTTTGAGCTGCTCTGAGGCACAATTTTAATTAGCATACATAATTGCTTTTGTGAGTCAAGTCATCCCCAACTCAAATAAAGGAACAGGAGTCAGTATTTTATACTATCTATTTGCCCACTTGCAGATGTTTGCCATCTACCAAGCAGGGGTGCCAGGGGCTAGGAAGTGCCCAGAGCTTGGATCTGTCATTCAGGCAGCCCTTTAGTCCCTACAAGGCTATCAGTCAATGGAGTGGGGGGCACTAGGGCTGCCCCCACCATCAGCTTCAGGATTCACATGTTAGAATAGCTAGTCAGGGTACAGAGTCTTTGGGTCAGCCCAAGTCTAGCCCATCATTTCTGGTTCTCTCTCCCTGCTGAGAGATCAAGGCACCACCCTTTCCTAGAACTGCCTACAGTCTGGTGGGGATAAAATGTCACCATGACCAAGTGCAGGTTCACTCCCAAAGGACATTCTCTCCTGGGCCCACAGGCTTGCCAGAGATTGCCATACTTAGGAGCAGGAGACAGATTTTTCCTGAACTCAGAATAATTTATCATCTCCTTTGACTGTGGAGAAATAAAAACAAATCTAAAAGGCATTTAATAATACTGGGAGTTTTGTTGTTCTTTGGGAGGGCTCTGTGTGTTTATTTTTAGCCAACCATCTCCTTTTTTGCAAAATGGTCCCCTTGGCAATCCTCAGCTTGGGGGATGGAGTGGGGGAGGGGAATGGACAGAAAGGCAACAAAGTTTAACTTTTTTATTGTTTGCAGAACCTGAAAAATATATTGTTTTCCCTCCTTGCATCCCTGTTAGTGATAATCCTTTATTAGAGGAAGAGAGAGCATCTATTTTATTGCTTCTAAAATCTGTATATTTAACATATGCCAGCTCTAGGGTGTTTGAAAGGAAGTCCTATTTTTAAAACATTATCTTGATGTTAGTGTTTTTGGCTTGCTGTTCCCATAACCTCTCTAAGGCAGTAATGAGTCCTTTTTGGTAATGTCTCGTCTCAGTCATGGGCAAAGTGACCCTCAAAGCCCTGAGACATTTTTTCCTTGATGTTCACCTGAGCTGTATGTATGTCAGGACTGCTTCAACCTAGTTTGCAGGAGGCTGCTCATAACTTTTCCCAGTCCATCATCTTTACAGAAGAACTCAGTTTCCAGCCCCCACCTGCTCCCCATACTTTACAAATGCTTCTGTAATGCTCTATTTCAGCCTTTCAGTTATGCTGGTTTCTCTGCTTCCAGCCTGCTGGTTACCAAGACCAAACCATCTTAATCATGCAATATTAATCTGTCCAAGCCAGCCCTCTATGCATTTGGATTTCAGGCCAGATTTGGGGCTTCTTGCTGTCAGGGCCCAGAGATCTCTCTATGTCCTCACAACACTCCTGTGCCTTCTGGGTCTCCTTCTAATGCTGCTGCCTGAAGGTAACATTTTAACAGAAAGGGCTTCCATTCCATGAGTAAAAAATAAGTCCACAGACTTGCCAGGACTTCCCAGGTGGCACTAGTGTTAAAGAATCCGCCTGCCAAAACAGGAGACATAAAAGACGTGGGTTTGATCCCTGGGTCAGGAAGATCCCTGGAGGAAGGCACTGTGACCCACTTCAGTATTCTTGCCTAGAGAATCCCATGGACAGAGAAGCCTGGCAGGATACGGTCCATGTGGTCCCAAAGAGTCAGGTACGACTGAAGCAACTTAGCACATGGACTTCCCAGGTGGTCCAGTGGTTAGGACTCTGCACTTCCACTGCGGGGGTGGGGCGGGGGCACAGGCTTGATCCCTGGTCAGGGAACTAAGATCCCCCAGGGCACATGACAAAAAAACTCTACCTCAGTGGCTATCTTTGGAATGTGACTCTACAGCCAAGCCCCCTACTGCATGCATTCCAGGGGAGGGGAATCTGCTCACTCTGGTCATCACTGAAGTCAAACAGGGTGGTCGTCTTCCACTGCCTCTTAACCCCCGAATTTCAAAACATTCACTATCAGCTGCTGCTCCAACATCTTTTCAGCACCCAGCATGACAGCCTCTCATGTGCAGAAGGCCAGATGCCGCTGGCTTGGTGCCTGTGGGCTGGAGCAGAGCTGAAGGCTTCCTGTTCCCATGAAGACATCACTGAGCTTGGTAACTTTTCTCCAACTGAAACTGCTTCCTGTCAGTTCTCCAATAGTTCTCCACTTCCCTGTGCTCTTGAACTTGAGCCAGCGCTTTTTCTTAGTTCCTACTGTTCTTTTTTTTTTTTTTTTTTTAATACTGCACCTGAGCAGAAACCTTTTTTTTGGGGTGGGGGTCATACCATGGTGGTGTGCGGGCTCTTAATTCCCCAATCAGGAATTGAACTCGTGCCTGTAGCATTGGTAGCATGAAGTCTTAACCACTGGACCCCAGGGAAGTCTAGTTCTTTCAGTAGAGAAATTTCCTTGAATTCCACTATGAAGCGAGAGGATGAGGGGCCAGAAGACCCATGGAGACAGAAGTTCATTTATTAATCACCTTTTTTGACTAGACACATAAAAGGAAGGCCCATTTGGCTTTTTTTAGTTCCAGTCTTTCCTGTGCTGCTTATGCTGAGAGCTGAGAAAAGAAGTACTGAGGAATTTTAAGCCAGCTGCTTATAAATGTTTTTTAAAAGCATCACCCCCAACTATTTATATTCCATTTGTATTCATGGGAAACAAATCCCTGCCCAGACTAAAAAAAAGCCTCTTTGAAAAACCCCTCTGAACCCTGCCTCAGCAATGTCAATGGGCACTTCTGCCTGCCACCCCTGCCCCACACAATAAAGAAGGCTCTCAGGAATACAGTGAAAATGTATAGAGTTCAATTTTATTTAAAAGCAGCCTCAGTTCCCCAGTGATAGTGTCCTGAAATAGCTGAAGTTCAAGTCACTAAGTACAATCCCCTGTAGCAGTACTGGAAGGTCAGCTTAATAAGAAGTTTGCTACAACCTGATAGCCTGTGTAAGTGTGGTTTTATAAATGGATGACATAAATATATTTATCTTTGGCTGTGCTGGGTCTTTGTGAGTGAACACAGGCTTTCTCTAGTTGAGGTGAGCAGGGGCTACTCTCTAGTTGCGGTGCATGGGCCTCTCATTGCAGTAGCTTCTCTTGTTGCAGAGCACAGGGTTTAGGGAACATGGGCTTTGTACTTGTAGCACGTCAGCCCAGTAGTTGTGGTCTGTGGGTTCCAGAATGTAGGCTCTAGTGCATGGGTTTAGTTGCTCCATGGCATATGGGATCTTCCCAGACCAGGGATCGAACCCATATCCCCTGCATTACAAGGTGAATTCTTAACAACTAGACCATCAGGGTATCCCAGGATGATCATTTAGATTTCAAAACATGTCCAGTCTTTCAAAAGAATCACAGAAATGACTCTTTGCAAATACAGGTGCATTGAAGAAGCACTAAGAAGTGAATTTCATCTTGGCATCTGGTTATCTCAACCTGAGGTTTGCAGCAATTATTCACTGTCTGAGATGAACTGTAGGGTCAGAGAGAGCCAGGGTGCTGGGAAAAGGATTCTCCATCCATCATACTAGCCACATTGAAAAAAATGGAAAAATTGCTGAAAATTGTTGCTGAAAGTCTAAGAAACAGACACTCCAAGAAACAGCTGGTGGGGGTGGAAGCTGGTGCAACTTTCATTGCAGTAGCTTCTCTTGTTGCGGAGCACAAAATGTAAAGAAGCCTATATACCCTATAGGTACACACACACACACACACACACACACACACACACATGAATATATGAAGTGAAGTGAAGTAGCTCAGTTGTTTCCGACTCTTTGCAACCCCATGTGCCATAGCCTACCACGCTCCTCTGTCCATGGGATTTTCCAGGCAAGAGTACTGGAGTGGGTTGCCATTTCCTTCTCCAGAGGATCTTCCCAACCCAGGGATCAAACCCCAGTTTCCCACATTGTAGGCAGACACTTTACCGTCTGAGCCATCAGGGAAGTCCATATATATATGTGTGTGTGTGTGTGTGTGTGTATACATATATATATATCTCCTATATACTCATTCTATACTGTAGAAATTTTTCTTACAGATGTACTTACATGTACATTAAAATGTAATTAAAATTAAAAATACAATTAAAAATGTCACAATGAAATGTTGGGACTAGGAACTAGTTAAATATGTTACAATACTTTCTTACAATGAAATACTAGATAATCATTAAAAAGAAGATATGGCAAGTTTTTTTTTAATTTTTAGGTTTCATTAGTTTTATTTCTGTAAACTTTAAATCACACCCCATGAATTAGATTTTGTCACAACTGGATTTAGGGATGGCAGAGGTATCAAGTTCACCATTTTCTGAAACACTGACACAAAAAAGGGGAAGGAAGAATTACTTAGCTAAGGTTATTCACAAAACACCATCACAAAAATCCCTAAACAAAAGCTAAATACTTAATAATTAAGTTTAAATGCTAATCGGTAAAGGATTCTAAATCAATTCACTGGCATAAAGTTTCTTGTTTAAGTCCACAAATCTTTCTCTAAACATTACTGATCCTTTGTCAAAGGATAAATGGATGATTTCAGCAATATCTTATGACACAGCTAGCTGTTGGAATATTCCATAGGAAAACGGAAAATAATTCTGTAAGAATGTGAAGGCAACAATTAGCAGCCAATATTCTCAGTTCAGTTCAGTTGCTCAGTCATGTCCGACTCTTTGCGATCCCATGGACTGTGGCACACCAGGCCTCCCTGTCCATCACCAACTCCCAGAGTTTACCCAAACTCATGTCCATTGAGTCGGTGATGCCATTCAACCACCTCATCCTCTGTCATCCCTTTCTCCTCCGGCCTTTAATCTTTGCAAGCATCAGGGTCTTTACAAATAAGTCAGTTTTTCATAGCAGGTGGCCAAAGTATTGGTGTTTCAGCTTCAGCATCAGTCCTTCTAATGAATATTCAGGGCCGATCTCCTTTAGGATGGACTGGTTGGATCTCCTTGCAGTCCAAGGGACTCTCAAGAGTCTTCTCCTTGCTTATAGTTTCCTTTGTTGTGCAAAAGCTTTTAAGTTTCATTAGGTCCCATTTGTTTATTTTTGCTTTTATTTCTGAAATTCTGCAAGGTGAAAAGACAGCCCTCAGATTGGGAGAAAATATTAGCAAACGAAGCAACAGACAAAGGATTAATCTCAAAAATATACAAGCAACTCCTCCAGCTCAACTCCAGAAAAATAAATGACCCAATCAAAAAATGGGCCAAAGAACTCAACAGACATTTCTCCAAGGAAGACATACAGATGGCTAACAAACACATGGAAAGATGCTCAACATCACTCATTATCAGAGAAATGCAAATCAAAACCACAATGAGGTACCATTATACGCCAGTCAGGATGGCTGCTATCCAAAAGTCTACAAGCAATAAATGCTGGAGAGGGTGTGGAGAAAAGGGAACCCTCTTACACTGTTGGTGGGAATGCAAATTAGTACAGCCACTATGGAAAACAGTGTGGAGATTTCTTAAAAAGCTGGAAATAGAACTGCCATATGACCCAGCAATCCCACTTCTGGGCATACACACCGAGGGAACCAGATCTGAAAGAGACACGTGCACCCCAATGTTCATCGCAGCACTGTTTATAATAGCCAGGACATGGAAGCAACCCAGATGCCCATCAGCAGACGAATGGATGAGGAAGCTGTGGTACATATACACCATGGAATATTACTCAGCCATTAAAAAGAATTCATTTGAATCAGTTCTAATGAGATGGATGAAACTGGAGCCCATTATACAGAGCGAAGTAAGCCAGAAAGATAAAGACCATTACAGTATACTAACACATATATATGGACTTTAGAAAGATGGTAACGATAACCCTATATGCAAAACAGAAAAAGAGACTCAGATGTATAGAACAGACTTGTGGACTCTGGGAGAAGGCGAGGGTGGGATGTTTCAAGAGAACAGCATTGAAACATGTATATTATCTAGGGTGAAACAGATAACCAGCCCAGGTTGGGTACATGAGACAAGTGCTCGGGCTTGGTGCACTGGGAAGACCCAGAGGGATCGGGTGGAGAGGGAGGTGGGAGGGGGGACCGGGATGGGGAATACATGTAAATCCATGGCTAATTCATTTCAATGTATAACAAAAACTACTGTAATGATGTAAAGTAATTAGCCTCCAACTAATAAAAAAAAAAAAAAAGAGTCTTCTCCAACACCACAGTTCAAAAGCATCAATTCTTTGGTGCAATGGCTCAGATGGTAAAGCATCTGCCTGCAATGCAGGAGACCTGAGTTTGATCCCTGGGTTGGGAAGATCCCCTGGAGAAGGAAATGGCAACCCACTCCAGTATTCTTGCCTGGAAAATCCCATGGTCAGAGGAGCCTGATAGGTTATAGTCCATGGGGTCGCAAAGAGTTGGACACGACTAAGTGATTTCACTTTCAGCTTTCTTTATAGTCCAACTCTCACATCCATACACGACTACTGGAAAAACCATAGCTTTGATTAGACGGACTTTCATTGGCAAAGTAATGTCTCAGGTTTTTAATATGCCGTCTAGGTTGGTCATAACTTTTCTTCCAAGGAGCAAGTGTCTTTTAATTTCATGGCCGCAGTCACCATCTGCAGTGATTTTGGAGTCCAAAAAAAGTCTGTCACTGTTTCCATTGTTTTCCCATCTATTTGTCATGAAGTGATGGGACCAGATGCCATGATCTTAGTTTTCTGAATATTCTCAGAATTCCAATTACCAAAAGCATATACAATTTTAATCTAGGAAAGCCAACTTTATAAAATTAAGCTTTTAGATTCAAAAGCATCCCACTTTAACTGGCACAAAGATACTGAAAATAGTTCCTAAAAATCTCACTAAACAATTTTTAGAAAGAAAAACATGCCCTTATATTTAATAAATGTAGTTGGTACTGGATTCTTCAAAACAGGTGATATACATGCTTTTAAATGCTGACCAGGGACTGATGGGTGGGTGACTGAGAGAGGTGAACATATTCAAAGGCCACATTCTCCCCATTGCTCAGTTTCAAGTACTTGTCCAAGGCAGTGATTACCTTGTTATTTAGAATCTGGAACTTGTGAATTTGAATTCTCTCTACCATCTTCTTCAAAGGCATGTTTTTGATAACCTCGTCTTTGCCGTCATGTTTGTGGACTCTAGATAGATGACAGCAGAAATCCAGTATGGCAAAGCACCTCTCCTGGTAACCCAAGAATGGTGGGAATGTAAATTGGTGAAGCCACTATGGAAAATGGGATGAAGGCTACTTAAAAAGTTAAACATAGTACTACCATATGATCCAGCAATTCCAATCTTGGGTATTTACCCAAAGGAAATGAAGACAGATATCTCAAAAAGGTATCTGTATCCCCATGTTCACTGCAGCATTATTTACAATAGCTAAGATATGGAAATAACTATGTGTTCATCCATGGATAAACGGATAAAGCAAATATGGTATCCAAGGCATTACTATTCAATCATAATAAAAGAATGAGACTGCCATTTGTGACAACCTGGATGAACCTTGAAGGCATTATGTTAAGTGAAGTAAGTCAGAAAGAGAAAGACAAATACTGTATAATCTCAGTTATATGTGAAATCAAGCCCTCTACTTCCCTCCCTAAAACCCATGAACTCATAGATGCAAAGAACAGACTAGTGGTTGCCAGAAGCAGAGGGTGCAGGGGGCAGAGGTTGAAATGGCCGAAGGGGGTCAAAAGGTATAAACTTCCAGTTATAAAATAAATAAGTCATGAAGATGTACAGCATGGTGACTAAAGTTAATAATACTATTTTTTGTGTGTATATACACATACACACACAATGACCATGTCACACGGCTTGTGGGATATTAGTTCCCCATCCAGGCATTGAACCTGGGACCTCAGCAGTGAAAATGCTGAGTCCTAACCACTGGACCATCAAGGAATTCCCGTATACTTTAAAGTTATTAAGAAAGTGGATCTTAAAAGTTCTCATCATAAGAAAAAAAACTATATAACCATGTGTGGTGATGGATATTAACTGGACTAATTGTGGAGATCTTTTGCAATACATATAAATACTGAACCATTATGTTGTACAACTGAAAATAATATAAAGTTATGTCATATCTCAATTTAAAAATTTTAAGGAATTAAAAAGATTTAAGTACAAAAGGGCTTTATATTTCTGTTTGAATTTGCATAAAACATTCCTAGACATACAAGAAACATAGTGGTTACTTCTATGAAGTGAGCCTGTGTGTGTGCTAAGTCACTCAGTCGTGTTTGACTCTTTGCAACCCCATGGACTAGCCCGCCAGGCTCCTCTGTCCATGGGATTCTCCAGGCAAGAATACTGGAGTGGGTTTCCATGACCTTCTCCATGGGCTCTTCCCAACCCAGGGAGTGAACCCATGTTTCTTTCATCTCTTGCATTGGCAGGCAAGTTCTTTTCTACTAGCGCCACCTGGGAAGCACTGAAGGAATGTGAGAGGGTGATATATAGAGCCATGATTAATTTAAGCTGTTTTTCCTATTTCCATATTAACAGCTGTGTGGTATTTCACAGCTCCAAGTTCTTCCACATGAATGACTGTGTCAGACAGTTCACTGCTCATTCACACCCTTTTAGTCCCCATCCTGATCTTGATCCAGTGGCAACAGCTCAGCCCAGGGCATGAAGCAAGACTGGTCCAAGTTGGTGACTCTCAACTTTGGCTGCACTGTACAATCCCCTGGGGAGCTTTTAAAACATCCTAATAACTGGATCCCACCCCAAACCAATTATATCAGAATCTCTGTGGATGGAGCTCTTTTAATAGTGACATTTAAAAAAAAAAACTCAAAAAACTCCTCAGGTGAAGGCAATGCTCAGCCAGGGCTGAGAACCCACTGGTCTAAGCCAGTCAAGAGGACGACTTTCCCTTTCACCAATTACTGGGTTAGGTCAGACCGCATGACCCAGTTCTAGCCAGTGAGACATAGAAGGAAGTCAGCTGGGGTAGGGGCTTCTGGAGAAGGTTTTATAACCAGATTGAAGACAAGAGAGACACATGAGGGAAAACTGCACCCCTTACTAACCAGCTTCTTTCTTTTCTGCATTTTCACAACCCTGCATAGTTGGGTGACAAAGTGATGCTTCTTGCTGAGGCTACCATCTTGTGACAGTGGGAAGATAATTTGATGAAGGAAAGCCAAGAAGATGGAAAAGATGGAATGGGCCTGGCTCCTTGGTGACTTGGTTTGTTGCTACAATTCCCGCCCAGACCTGGAAAAAAGTGCACTGGCCCCCCACCCTGCCAAATCCTGGCTGTCAGGTCTGGAGCATCCAGAAGTCACTCAGGTTAATTCACTGCTGAGCCGGGGGCATGCTGCAGTGTCCCAGGTGAAGGACAGCCATGGGGAAGATGGCCCTAGCTAGAGTCACAGGCTCCTGTGTAGCTGCTGTTGGCAGTGCTCAGGGATATTTTATTAGTTTTTTCAGTATTAGTAATAAAGCTAAATGTGGTTCTCACCCTAGACTAGCCACTAAACCTGGCTGTGGTGGTGCCAAAGGTGTGCCAGGAGATAGTAAGGGGGGGGGGCGGCGCAGATGAGGGTGTGTTATAATGGAGAGATTCTGAGCTCTGGAGTCTAACACCACTGCTGCCTGACCTTCAGCAGCCCAGGTGTGACTTTGGGCAAGTTATTTGATTTATCGGAGTCTTTGATTTCTCATCTATAAAACTGATAACATGCCATGATGAAAGAAATGCTCACATATGGAGGTATGGGGAAGTCCTTCTGGTTTACACATGATTTAACTAAAATGTGATGCTAACTAAAACAGCCTGTTTGTGGCCTATCAAACATACACTGTTCATCTACTTTATTAATGAAAAGGGCATAGAAGTAAAATATTGTCCATGTTAAAAATAAAAATTAAATGTCTCCCTTCCTGGGACACCAATGCTGGTGCTCCTTCCATGATAAGACTCACTTCCCAGGGGCTGAGGCCATACTGACTGTGTAGGTGCTGATTTCTCTAAACCTGGACAGAATGGATTCCTGACTTGCTTAGTGTTCTTTGTTCTGACAAAATATAAAACTGGGCTGAAAACCATGTTTCTCTGGAGAAGTTCCTCAGAGTCATCCGCCTTCCTGTCTTCTGGGCTATAGTCTTCAGTTTGGCTCAAATAAAACGTTTTCTATTCCTATTATAGATTGTTTATTATTTTTGTTGGCAGTCATAACAATGATATAGCCACTATGCCTAACTCAATGCATTGGTACCTAAGGATCCATCCCCTTCCCATCCATAGAGTGCAATGTGACAGACTTTTGGAAACTCATCAGTTGGCCAATAACATTATCCTTCTAGGAACCAGGAATACAAGCATTTTAAGAAATCCACTGATTGGTGGTGACATAGTGCATGCCTGATAATTCCAGCAGAAAGGCCAGAAGAAGGGTTCAATCACCAGAGAATGAAAGATCTTAAAGCTTGTTCCCAGATGTCTCTGCAAGCCTGCAAAGGAAGCCCCAATTGGATCTTCCAAACTCCAGCACCAATGTCTGGCCCCATAGTCACTGCCACACACACAGACTCTAACCTGCTAGAGGATGAAGACTTGTGGCCTCGAATCCTCCTCTCAGTTCACTTTCTTACCTCACCCCAGTTAGTGCCACATGTTAGTAAAAATGAAAAAAAAAAAAAAAACAGTAAAAGTTTCTGGGAGACTGTCAGCTCTTAAAGCCATAAAACACTGCAGCAATTTGTCCTCAAGAGACGGCCCCTCAGACCTGTGAATGAGGGTTGGGAACCATTATATTACTTACATCTGAAAACACAGGATTAGCAGATGAAAGGATGTTTTTGTTAAAAAGTGACAAGTTCCAAGTCACCCGATGCCTATTACCTTCACTCTGCTTAGGAAAGAACACAGACTTCCTAAGCAATTACAGAAACTAAGAAAACCACTTGATCACTGGGAGAAAAGTCAGCTTCCAAAATCACTCTGCAACTCTGGCTCTATTAACAGCAACAAAATTCATCTTCATTAACATCTTCAACTTTGTCCTCAGAGCTTCATCCCAGAGGAATACTGAATTACACTGTAAACTAATGAATGGAAACTTAAGTCACTTCCGCCCAGCCCGCGCTGCTTTTCCTCCTCTGGACTGCACCCTTCCAACTCATACAAAGTTTGGGGAATCACATTCCTATTCCACTCGCTAGACTCCTGAGGTCAGCATCATGCACAACAAACTTCCCTCGGCCCAACGAACAGGCCATAGGCTGACTCAGACACTGAACACATTTTGAGATCATTTAAGCCCCACTTTGGCATCTTAGGATAGCTTTGGATATATGCTTTACACAGAAAGAACAAAAAAAAAAAATGGAGAGGGGATATCTTTTCACAAAGATCCTTCTGCAGTCACAGCCAAAGATGTTAATGTCCATCCGAGGTTCCATCTCTCAAGGGGATGGGGCAGAGTTGGGGAAGCCCAGCCCAGAGATTCTGTCTGCATTAGAGGAAGCAGACCAGGCAGCTTTTGTGAGCTGATGTGAACGGGATATGGTCAAATATCCTGTGGACTCCAGCAATTGGGGGCGGGGGTGGGGGGAGTCACCAGGGGAAATCAAAGTCCATTCCCGGCCAATATACCAGAGCCTCACACACACACACACACACACACACACACACACACACACGCAAAACTGTCGCAAGAGAGGCCTGACTACGCCTATCTGCTTGGTAAATCCGAAGGAAAGACTCGGAGTCTGCAAATCAGAGAGGCAGAGGCAGAGAAGAAACATGAAATGGATTAGGGGCAGGTAGGATAACAGTGAACAACTTTCCCTCAAATCCTGCTTTTTGGTTTTCTCTGTGCCTGCAAACACTGCTTCAAAAGGTTTCCCCATAGGACAGAGTGGCCTCAAGATGAAATGATAATGGTCCTAGAAATGGTCCACGAAATCCTATACTTTTCATGTCAATTTCCAATCTCGAGCTTCACTGTGACTTTCAAACATTCTCTATTCCTCTCAGACCCCTCCTCCCTCTCCTTTCCCCACTCCCTCATTCTCAACAGACCATACTACCTCTTACTTCAGAGAGGAAACAGAGTGCAGAGGCTTGGGTCCCACCTCAGCTATTAACCTCTACCTTCTCAGGGTCTTCCTCTGAGAAGGCAGGTGTCTATTCTAGAGATCCAGATGATGCTACCAAAGGCTCCCAGCTGGGCTAACCCCACTGCTCGGATCTATTTTCACCCGCTGAGATCCATCTGAGACAGCATCCCTCCCCTCCCCCTGCAGGCTGATCCTAGCTCCCTGAAGAACCTTTCCTGCCCCTTCTCTGCCCGGGGGCCACCTTACCCGGATCCGTCCCGCGGTGGCCGGCTACGTGGCGTCGTCCTCCTCGGGCTCCGGCTGTGTCTCCTCGTCCTCAGGCGGCTCGACATCGACGTCTTCCCCGCTACGAGGGTAAGCCAGCAGGCGCATGGCTGGGGCGCAGGCAGCCTCCACCTGGTGCACCTGCTCTCGGCTCAGGCGCTCGCGCCAGGCGTGCACGGCCTCGCGGGCATCGCGCGCCGACAGGTGGAAGGGCCGGTCAGCGCCATAGGCAGCCCCGCGCGTCATGTTGAGCGCGAAGGCGTCGAGGGCTGCAAGCGCGCGGAGCCCGGCAAAGCGTTGCAAGCGGCGCAGCTGGGCGCGCGGCTGCTGCACCAGGTCCTCGTAGCGCAGCCTTAGGTAGCGGCGCCGCAGCCAGGTGGGAGCGCCGCGCGCGAACAGCAAATCGCGCATCCAGGCTTCGCAGATCACCTCAAGCGCACCGGTCAAGAAGAAGTCGGCACGCGGCGCGGCTGGCAGCGCACGGGACGCTCCCCCGGGGCGAGCTCCTACGCCGTGCGCCAGCAGCACACGGTGGAAGCGGTCGCCCCTTTGGCGGGTGCGCAGCACCTGGATGCTCTCGCGCAGCAGCCCCTGCCGGGACTTGAGACGCGAGTTGTGGACAGCTCGCGGGTCGCGGAAAAGCTGCACCACCTTCAGGTTGAGGCCTGGGTCGCGTAGAAGGGGCACCAGCACGCCCAGGTCGAGGAGGCGCACGTCCTTGATGACCACCACCGGATACTTGCGGCACTCGGCCTCCAGGGCTCGGAGAGCCACGGGTGGGCAGCTGCGTTCGCAGGCGGCGTCCTCTACAAGGCCGACCTCGGCGCGGGCCCGGGGTGCGCCAGGGCACAGCGGCGGCGAGCAGATGACCTTGTTGGTCCGCCAGCGAAAGAGGGAGGCCGTGGTGAGATTGGCCGCGTCCGGGGGGCGCGCAGCGGGGTCACCGGGCGGCGCGTACAGCTGCAGGACTGAGAAGTCGCAGCGGAAGAGTGAGCGCAGCATGTCTCGGAGTGCGCCCTGCAGACTCTCGGCGTCGCCCGGATACAGCGCCTGCCACAGATGCCACATGGGCTCGTACAAGTAGAAAACGTCCGGGTGCTGGTTAAAGAGCTCGCCCAGGAACGATGAGCCGGTCCGCCAGGTGGCATGCACGTAGATGTGCTGCTTTTCGCGAGACGCGGCCTCCCCGACGGCGCTGTGGAGGTTGCCCGGGGACCTAGGGGACCCGCCAGCGCCCCCCTCCGCAGCTGGCCGCGCCTCCGCGCCCTCTTCGCGCTCGCCCGCCGCCGCCGCCTCCAGGCTCCACACTCCCAGGCTGCGCTGCAGGCCCGGGCAGTGCCGGGCTCCCTTGTCCCCGTCGCGGCCGCCGTCCAGGACCGAGGGGATGAGCAGAAGCACCAGCGTGTATAGCACCAACAGCAGCGCGAACTTGCAGTACTCCCGGCGCCGCCGCCGCCGGCCCTTCATCGTTCACTTAACCACTCCAGAGCGGGTGGAGCGCCCTTGCTCTCCCCTTTCTCGGAAATTCCGTCCGGAGTCCGCTCCTCCGGCCTCTTGAGACCCCTCTGCACCGGGAGGAGCGGAGTCACCGAGGCCGTGCATCCACAAGGGAAACTCGGGAAGCGGTGGTGCTGCGTCCCTGCCCTTTCCTGGCTCAGCCCTGGAGAGCCGCCTATTGGCCGGCTTGAAGCGGCCGGCCCCGCCTTCCACCCGGCAGCTTCTCCCCGCCTCTCTCCCCGCTTGGGCTAACTCTGTCAAATCTGGGCGTGGTTGCCCCGGGGTGGGGGACTCCAGCTGGGGCGCTTGGAGCCAGGCCCCACCTTTCCCCACCCCCTCCTTAATGAAGTCAAGTCTTCATGAATTGACTGCAGGCAAGGAAGGGGCCCGTGTGTACAGAATGTACCCAGTGACAGGACATGGACCCCACCCGGAGAACTCCACTGCCTCTCCTGTTTTATGTCCCCTGCTTGGCCATCCCTGTCGTAAGCAGACACTCCTCCACACTGTTTAGAATGGGGTCCCTGGTCACTATATACATCTGGCGCCCCCATCAGCCACGGGGTGGGTGTTACTGAGTGCTGGATGTAAGTACTTCTCTAGGATAAAGACGGAGGTTGCATAGTGCATCATGGCCCAGAGGAATGGGAGGCCCTACTTGCACTCACGCAGAGTGTTTACTTGTTTAGGTATACCCTGTGTGGAAATGTAAGTGTTATGTCCCTAGGATTTTGCCCAGTGAGGGCCATGTACATTTTACAGACACCCTGAAGATCAGTTTCAGTTCAGTTCTGTCTCTCAGTCGTGTCAGTTGTGTTGGACCCCATGGACTGCAGCATGACAGGCTTGCCTGTCCCTCACCAACTCTTGAAGCTTGCTCTAACTCATGTCCATCGAGTTAGTGATGCCGTCCCACCATCTCACCCTCTGTCATCCCTTTCTCCTTCTGCCTTCAATCTTTCTCAGCATTAGGGT
The DNA here is from genome assembly GCF_023699985.2 of Odocoileus virginianus. Taxonomy (NCBI): domain Eukaryota; kingdom Metazoa; phylum Chordata; class Mammalia; order Artiodactyla; family Cervidae; genus Odocoileus; species Odocoileus virginianus. The sequence continues at coordinate 22,703,475 of NC_069708.1, forward strand.
CTTTTCCAATGAGTCAGTTCTTCACATCAGGTGGCCAGAGTATTGGAGTTTCAGTTCCAGCATCAGTCCTTCCAATGAATATTCAGAACTGATTTTCTTTAGGATGGACTGGTTGGACCTCTTTGCAGTCCAAGGGACTCTCAAGAGTCTTTTCCAACACAACAGTACAAAAGCATCAATTCTTCAGCACTCAGCTTTCTTTATAGTCCAACTCTCACATCCATACATGACTACTGGGAAAACACATAGCTTTGACTAGATGGACCTTTGTCAGCAAAGTAATGTCTCTGCTTTTTAATATGCCATCTAGGTTGGTCATAGCTTTTCTTCAAAGGAGCAGGCATCTTTTAATTTCTTGGCTTCAGTCGCCATCTTCAGTGATTTTGGAGCCCCCCAAAATAAAGTTTCTCACTGTTTCCATTGTTACCCCATCTATTTGCCATGAAGTGATGGGACTGGATGCCATGATCTTTGTTTTCTACATTTTGAGTTTTAAGCCAACTTTTTCATTCTCTTTTACTTTCATTAAGAGGGTCTTTAGTTCTTCTTTGCTTTCTGCCATAAGGGTGGTGTCATCTGCATATCTGAGGTTATTGATATTTCTCCCAGCAATCTTGATTTCAGCTTCATCCAGCCTGGCATTTAGCATAATATATTCTGCATATAAGTTAAACCAGCAGGGTGACAATATAGAACCTTGACGTACTCCTTTTCCTATTTGGAACCAGTCTGTTGATTCATGTCCAGTTCGAATTGTTGCTTCTTGACCTGCATATAGATTTTTCAGGAGACAGGTAAGGTAGTCTGGTATTCCCATCTCTTTCGGAATTTTCCAGAGCTTGTTTTGATCCACACAGTCAAAGGCTTTGGTGTAGTCAATAAAGAAGATGTAGATGTTTTTCTGCAATTCTCTTGCTGTTTCGATAATCCAACGGATGTTGGCAATTTGATCTCCGGTTCCTCTGCCTTTTCTAAATCCAGCTTGAACATCTGGAAATTCACAGGTCATGTACTGTTGAAGCCTAGCTTGGAGAATTTTGAGCATTCCTTTGCTAGCATGTGAGATGAGTGCAACTGTGTGGCCGGTTGAACATTCTTTGGCATTGCCTTTCTTTGGGATTGGAATGAAAACTGACCTTTTCCAGTCCTATGGCCACTGCTGAGTTTTCCAAATTTGCTGGCATATTGAGTACAGCACTTAAATGGCATCATATTTTAGCATTTGAAATAGCTCAACTGGAATTCCATCACCTCCACTAGCTTTGTTCATAGTGATGCTTCCTAAGGCCCACTTTACTTCACATTCCAGGATGTCTGGCTCTAGGTGAGTGACCACAACATCGTAGTTATCTGGGTCATTAAGATCTTTTTTGTATAGTTCTTCTGTGTATTCTTTTTTTTTCCATTTATTTTTATTATTTGTAGGCTAATTACAATATTGTAGTGGTTTTCTTCTGTGTATTCTTGCCACTTCTTCTTAATATTCTTCTGTTTCTGTTAGGTCCATACCATTTCATACCATTAGATGGGGAAACAATGGAAAAAATGAGAGACTATTTTTTTTTTGGCTCCAAAATCACTGCAGATGGTGACTGCAGCCATGAAAGTAAAAGATGCTTGCTCCTTGGAAGAAAAGTTATGACCAACCTACACAGCATACTAAAAAGCAGAGACATTACTTTGCTGACAAAGGTCCATCTAGTCAAAGCTATGGTTTTCCCAGTAGTCATGTATGGATGTGAGAGTTGGACTATAAAGCAAACTGAGCACTGAAGATTTGATGCTTTTGAACTGTGGTGTTGGCTAAGGCTCTTGAGAGTCCCTTGGACTGCAAGGAGACCCAACCAGTCCATCCTAAAGGAAATCAGTTCTGAATATTCATTGGAAGGACTGATGTTGGAGCTGAAACTCCAGTACTCTGGCCACCTGATGCAAAGAACTGACTCATTGGAAAAGACCCTAATGCTGGGCAAGATTGAAGGCAGGAGGAGAAAGGGATGACAGAGGATGGGATGGTTGGATGGCAGCACTAACTCGATGGACATGCGTTAGAGCAAGCTCCGAGAGTTGGTGATGGACAAGGATGCCTGTTGTGCTGCAGTCCATGGGGCTGCAAAGAGTCAAACATGACTGAGCGACTGAACTGACTGACCAAAGATGCTTGAAGAAAATGTGGTAAAAAGCTAGGTAATGTTGAATATTACTACAGATTATTTAGCCAGCATGTGTAATTTTTCTTTCTTCTACTATTCTTTCAAATTTGGAATATTCATTTTACAAAATTTCCAATTTTTTTCTTAATATATATATTTCATTAAAGTATAGTTGATTGACAATGTTTCAGGAGCACAACAAAGTGATTCAGTTATAGAAATGCACATATATTATTTTTGAAATTATTTTCCATTATAAGTTATTACAACATATTGACTATAGTTTCCTGTGCTATACCTGTGTCTCCTGCATTGAACCTATGTCTCTTGCATCACAGGTAGATTCTTTACAACCTGAGCCACGAGGGAAGCCCTAAATATCCTACTCTATCCCTATCATTTATACTTGCATTTCCATCAGAAAATGTCTGTATGTCACAACGTTATTTAAGGCTAAAAATTCACTTTTTTTTACAGTGTGAGTCTCACAGAGCTATTCTTGTGGGTCCAAAGGGAAATGTTTGGGTGATCTTGTATTTTATCCCCATCCCATCTTCAGAGGGGATATGAGTCTAAATGAATTCTCAGCTCCAAGTTTTAAAAATCTGAAATTTTTCATCAGAGGGCAGACAGAAGAAGCAAAAAGAACCAAAGTACCACAGCAGCTAAAAAAAAAAAACTACATTACAGAAAGTTCATTAAGATGAAAAAGCAGAAAGTTATGTCCCAGATGAAGGGACAAGATAAAACCCCAGAAAAACAACTAAATGAAGTGGAGATAGGCAACCTTCCAGAAAAAGAATTCAGAATAATGATAGTGAAGATGATCCAGGATCTTGGGAAAACAATGGAGAAGATGCAAGAAATGTTTACCAAAGACCTATAAGAACTAAAGAACAAACAGATAGATGAATAATGCACTAGAAGGTATCAGTAGCCGAATAACTGAGGCAGAAGAACGGATAAGTGACCTAGAAGACAATGGTTGAAATCACTGCCACAGAATAGGATATGGAAAAAAGAATGAAAAGAAACAAAGACAACCTCAGAGACCTCTGGGACAACATCAAATACACCAATATTCACATTATAGGGGTCTAAGAAGTAGAAGAGAGAGAAAAAGCACCTGAGAAAATACTTGAAGAGATAATAGCTGAAAACTTCCCTAACATAGGAAAGGAAACATTCAACCAAATCCAGGAAGCACAGAGTGTCTCAGATAGGATAAACCCGAGGAGGAACACATCGAGACACATAGTAATCAGACTCTCAAAAATTAAAGACAGATAAAATATTAAAAGCAACAAGGAAAAAATGACAACATACAAGGGAACTTTCATCAGGCTATCAGCAGATTTCTCAACAGAAACCCTACAAGGCAGAAGGGGATGGCACGATATATTTAAAGTGATGAAAGGGAAGAACCTACACCCAAGAATACTCTACCCAGCAAGACTCTTGTTCAGATTTGATGGAGAAATCAAAAGCTTTCCAGACAAGCAAAAGTTAAGAGAATTCAGCACCACCAAATCAGCTTTACAACAAATGCTAAAGGAACTTCTCTAGGCAGGAAACACAAGAGAAAGAAATGACCTACAGAAAATAAACTCCAAACAATTAAGAAACAGTATTAGGATCATACATATCAATAATTACCTTAAATGGAAATGGATTAAATGCACCAACCAAAAGACATAGACTGCTGAGTGGATGAAAACATGTGCATGTATGCAATTCCACCTACCACATCACTCTGCTTGACCCCCCAAATATTGTTAGGTTTATCTTGTTCCCAATATGGCTTGCAATTGTAATTTCTTTATTGTCTGGCTATTGATTTTGAAAACTATTCTTTCCTTGACTGTGAAAACTAATAAACATCTTTTACTATTGTGATTATGTAACTATTACACACTTAATACCATTGTATCATGATTGCTCAACAGAAAAACAATAGAACTCTGTATCATCAAAACTGCAATTTAATAGAAAAACCTGTATTCACTATTTAAAATCCAGATGCATGTCACAATTATCTTGAAAGCTTTTTGAAAAATACAAATGCCCAGGTATTGCTGTTTTTCACAAGTGCTCCACATATGTTTCTAATGAGTAGCCATGTTTAAAAGCAACTGAACTATGTGATGATCTTTTACTTTTATCTTTTTTGTTTCACTCTTTCTAGTTCACATTCAGTGCTCCCATTTAATTTGTATTTTTCAATTCCTCCATCTCTTCCTTTTCGATCTTCTTTCTTTCAGAAAATTTATGAGGAAACATTGAAGATAAACCACACTTTGGATGAGATGGACTGAAATGACATTTACAGATTATTTATTCTAACAGAATACACAGCACACATGGAACATTCCCCAGGATAGCTACTACTGTAGACTAACAACAGGCTTAATAAATTTAAGAGGATTAAAATCATATCAAGCATCTCTTTTGTCCATACTGGTATAAAACTTTTTGTCCTCACTGGTATAAAACTAGAAATAAATTGCAAGGGGAAGGCTAGAAAATTCACAGTTACAAATTCATATGTGGTAATTAAATGATATGCTACTAAATACTAAATAAAGGAAAAAATCAGAAGAGAAATTAAAAAATATCTTTATAGAAATGAAAAAGGAAGCAAAACACTAAGATTTCTGGATTACATCCAAAAGAATTCTATGAGAATAGTCGACAGCAATAAATCCCTACAATAATAGAAAGGGAAGATCAATAATATGCCTGTCTTTATACTTTCAAGGAAGTATAAAAAGAAGAATGTACTAAGCCCAAAGTTGGTAGAAGCAAAATAGAAATAACTGAAATAAAAACGTGATAGATAAAAGCCAATGCAATTTAGAGCTGTTCTTTGAAGGAATAAATAAAAGAAACAAACATTTCACTAGATACTGAAAAGAAGAGTGGGGATTCAAATAAATAAAATTAGAAGTGAAGGAGGAGATATAGCTGATATAACACAAATAGAAGATCATGAGATTATCACGAACAACATATGCCAACATTTGGACAACCTAGAAAAAATGGAAACATTCCTATCAATATATAATCCACCTAGACTGAATCATGAAGAAATAAAAAATCCGAACAGATTAATTACAAGTAAAGGACTTGAATCATTTGACTCAAACCTCCAAAAAGTAAATATGAAGAACAAGTTGGCTTCACTAGTGAACTCTACCAAAATTTTAATGAAGAATTAGTGTCCATTATTCTTAAAACTTCACAAATTAGAGAACACTATCAAACTAATTTTACAGGTGACAATTACTGACATTCTAAAGTGTGATAAGAACACTAAAAGTAATAGTTACAATCTAATATCTATGATGAACATAGATGCAAAAATACTCAATAAAATATTAGCAAATGGAATTTAACAATACATTAAAAGAATCAGACAACATAATTAAGTGGGATTCATTACAAGGATGGAATTATTCAAATCAGTGAAGGTGATACATCACATTAACAAAATGAAGAATAAAAATTCTGTGACCTTTCTTGGCTTCAGATACAAAGTTGGAGTTGATTTAGCTTCTACTGTTTCTTCACCCCTTGGCGGTAAGGCATTCTAGCAATTTGCACAGATTTTAGGCACACACACACAAATCTTGGGTTTCCAGGTGGGGCAGTGGTAAAGAATATGCATACTAATACAGGAGATACAAGACATGCCAGTTCAATCCCTGGGTTGGGAAAATCCCCTGGAGTAAGTAATGGCAACCCACTCCAGTATTCTTGCCTGGAAAATTTCCTGGATAGAGGAGCCCAGTGGGCTACAGTCCATGGGGTTGCAGAGAATCGGACACAACTGAGCACACAGTCAATAGATATACAAAAATATTTGACAGAACTCAACATCTAATTATAAAAAAATCTCAACAAGCTAGGTATAAAGAAAACATACCTCAATAACATAAAGGTCGTCTATGACAAACTCACAACTAACATCATACTCACTGTTGAAAAGCTGAAAGTTTTTCATCTAAGATTATGAAACATACTTCCTACTTTATGCAACATAGTACTGAATCTTGGCAGAGAAATGGCCAGCAAAAGAAATAAAAAGCATCCATATTTAAATAAAGAAATAAAACTGTCTCTATTTACAGATAAAGTGCTATTGTGTATAGAAAAATCTATATTTCACAAAAAATGTTAGATTTAATATATCAATTTTGTAAAGTTGCAGGATACAAAATCAATATACAAAAATCAGTTGTATTTCTATGCACTAACAACACAATATCAGGAAGATAAATTAAGGAAACAATCTCATTTCCAAGTAAATTCAAAAGAATAAAATATCTAGGAGTAAATTTAACCAAGGAGGTAAAATAAAATAAAAGCAGTGATAAAATCAACTAAAGAAGACACAAAAATGTAATTAAATTCTGTGCTCAAAGAATTAATAGTGTTAAAATATTCATACCAGCAAAACAGCTGTAGAGCAAAGGCAATCTCTATCAAAATGTCAGTGGCAGTTTTAACAGGAAGAGAAACAAAATTCTAAAATTTGTGTGGAACCACAAAATATCTCAGTTAGTCAAAGCAATCTTGAGAATGTTGAACAAAGCTGAAAGTATCACACATCCTAATTGCAAACTATATTACAAAGCTATAGTAATCAAAACAATATGTTATTGGCATGTAAATAGACACAATAGATCAATAGTACAGAATAGGTAGCTGAGAAACTCATGCATATATGGACAATTAATTTATAGCAAAGTAAGAAGGAATATATGATGTGGAAAGTATAGCCTCTTAAAAAATGATGCTGGGAAAACTGGACAGGCACATGTAAAAAAATAAAATTGATGAACCCCTATCTACCACAATATACAAAAATAAATGCAAGATAGATTAATTACTTTAACTTCAGTCCTGAAGTCATTTAATTCCTAGAAAAAAATAGGGAATGACCTCCTTGATATTGATTTTAGCAGTGATTTTGGGATTTGACACCAAAATCTATAATAATTAAAGCAAAAATTAAAAAGTGGGACTATATCAAACTAAAAAAACTTTTATAAAGCAAAGAAAACCATCAACAAAATGAAGAGGGGGGGAATATTGGCAAATCGTTTATATGTTATGGGGTTAATATCCACAATATTATAAAAAGTCATGGTCTGCTAAAGATGGCAGAATAGGACTACCTGAGGCTCATTTCTTCCCAAAAGAACATCAAGAATACATCTACAAGTGAAACAATTCATACAAAACACCAGCTGAACACTAGCAGAAGACCACAGTCACAGAAAAGAACAAGAAAATATTCCTGCATATTAGGGTAAGACTAAAGAGAGAAATTTGGAAAACTCAGCAGTGCCTACAGGACTAGAAAAGGTCAGTTTTCATTCCAATCCCAAAGAAAGGAAATGCCAAAGAATGCTCAAACTACTGCACGATTGCACTCATCTCACACGCTAGTAAAGTAATCTTCAAAATTCTCCAAGCTAGGCTTCAACAATACCTGAATCGTGAACTTCCAGATGTTCAAGCTGGTTTTAGAAAAGGCAGAGGAACCAGAGATCAAATTGCTAACATCCACTGGATCATTGAAAAAGCAACAGAGGTCCAAAGAACATCGATTTCTGCTTTATTGACTATTCCAAAACCTTTGACTATGTGGATCACAACAAACTCTGGAAAATTCTGAAAGAGATGGGAATACCAGACCACCTTACTCGCCTTTTGAGAAATCTGTATGCAGGTCAGTAAGCAACAGTTAGAACTGGACATGGAACAACAGCCTGGTTCCAAATCAGGAAAGGAGTACGTCAAGGCTGTATACGGTCACCCTGCTTATTTAACTTATATGCAGAGTACATCATGAGAAACACTGGGCTGGATGAAGCACAAGCTGGAATCAAGATTGCTGGGACAAATATCAATAACTTCTATTGATATTGAAATATCAATAACAAGATATGTAGATGACACCACCCTTATGGCAGAAAGTGAAGAAGAACTAAAGAGCCTCTTGATGAAAGTGAAAGAAGAGAGTGAAAAAGTTGGCTTAAAGCTCAACATTCAGAAAACTAAGATTATGACATCCAGTCCCATCACTTCGTGGCAAATAGATGGGGAAACAGTGGGAGACTTTATCTTTTGGGGCTCCAAAATCACTGCAGATGGTGACTGCAGCCATGAAATTAAAAGATCCTTACTCCTTAGAAGGAGAGTTATAACCAACTTGGTGGTGGTTTAGTCGCTAAGTTGTGTCTGACTCTTGCCCATCAGGCTCCTCTGTCCATGGGATTTTTCAGGCAAGAATACTGGGGTGGATTGCCATTTTCTTCTCCAGGGGTCCTTCCCAACCCAGGAATAGAACCCAAGTCTCTTGCATTGCAGTCAGAGTCTTTACTGACTGAGCTATGAGTGAAGTCCTATGGCCAAACTAGATGGCATATCAAAAAGCAGAGACATTACTTTGCCAAGAAAGGTCTGTCTAGTCAAGGCTATGGTTTTTCCAGTAGTCATGTATGGATGTGAGAATTGGACTATAAAGAAAGCTGAGCACTGAAGAATGGATGCTTTTGAACTGTTGTATTGGAGAAGACTCTTGAGAGTAGTCCAAGGGACTACAAAGAGATCCACCCATTCCATCCTAAAGGAAATCAGTCCTGAGTGTTCACTGGAAGCACTGATGTTGAAGCTGAAACTCCAGTACTTTGGCCACCTGATGCCAAGAGCTGACTCATTTGAAAAGAGCTTGATGCTGGGAAAGATTGAAGGTGGGAGGAGAATGGGATGACAGAGGATGAGATGGTTCAATGGCATCACCAGCTCAATGGATATGAGTTTGAATAAACTCTAGGAGTTGGTGATGGATAGGGAAGCCTGGTGTGCTGCAGTCCATGGGGTCACAAAGATTTGGACACGACTGAGCAAGTGAACTGAGCTGAAGGAGAGAAAGGGAAGAACAAAAGAGGAAACAGGATGGGACCCACACCCTATGGGTGGAAATGAAGGAGAAGAGAGATTACCACACTTGGAGAAGGCCCTCTCACTGGTGGAGAAGAATGCTGAAATAGCAGGAGGGTTTGGTGGGCTATCAAAAGAAAGTGTAGTGGACAGCCTGTGGCAGGCAGGACAGAGAAAGACTGGCACAGACAGTCTTTAACACAGCTCTACATGCCCCAGCTTGAGATAGTCATCTGCCAATGAGGGTTGGGGCTGGGTGCTGGAGTTTGGGGTTAGGAGAGCAAACCCAGGGAGAGCACTGCTGTTGGCTGTGTGGAGACAGCCTTAAAGGACAAGACTGAGGAGCTCCACACTTGGGAATGCTCCTAGAGGGAGCATGAACTGCATTGGAAACAAGGCATCATCATTAAGTGTTTTTGTTATCTTTTTGTTTGCTGGTGTGTTCTATTTGGGGTTTTTTCTTTCTCTCTTCTGTGATTTAAAAAATTGCTTTGTTGTCTTTTTTTGTGTGTTTAGTATTTGCTTTTTTGTTGTTTTTGTTTCATATTTGTTAATTTTGTTTTTATTGTTTGTTTTGGTTTCAGAGTTTGTTTTTGTTTCATTGGTCGTTTTCTTCTTTAGTGTCTTCTTTTTTGGTTTTATTTTTATTATTTTCTTGGTTTTTGTCTGTTTTCTTTTCTTTGGTCAAGCGATATGGCTTGAGATGTCTTGATTTCCTGGCTTGGGATCAACCTCAGCACACATGGTGGGAGAACAGAGTCACAGCTGCTGAATCAACACACATTACCAGGCCCAAGGGAATATTAACTGGTGTGATCTCTCCCACAGTTACCCATCTTGGTACCAGAACAGCTTCCATCTAACAGCCTGCAAACTTCAGTGCTGAATGCCTCAGGATAAACAACTATCAAGAGATGAACACAGACCTGCCCATCAGCAGACAGACTGGTTAAAGGTTAAGTAAGCTTACAGACTCCCCAAAACACAGTCCTTGACGTGGCCTTGCACAACAGAGAGACAAGATCAAACTCCAACCAACCGAGTGCAAGCAACAGTCACTCACACCAGGAAGCCTACACAAGCCCCTGGACTAAACTTACCACCATGTATCAGACACCAGAACGCAGGAGGAGCTATTACCCTGTAACCTGTTGAAAGGAGATCACAAACACATTAAGACAAAATGAGATGCAAGATGAATGTGTTGCAGAAAAAGGAGCAAGGTAAAGATATAAAAAGCCAAATAAATGAAGAGAAGATAGGCAATTTAACTGAAAAAGTATTGAGAGTGATGATAGCAAGGATGATCTAAAATCTCAGAAATAAAATGGAGACCCAAAATGAGAAGATAGAACAAATGTTTGACAAAAGCTTATAAGAACTAAAAAACAATTGATGAAAAGTACAATAACTGAAATGAAAAAATACACTAGAAGGAATGAAAAGCAGAACAACTGAGACAGAAGACGGAAAAATTATCTGGAAGATAAAATGGTGGAAATCACTTCTGTGGAACAGAATAAAAGAAAAAGAATGAAATCAATGAGGACACTCTCATAGACTTCTGGGGCAACATTAAATGCACCAAAATTAAAGGGGTTCCTGAAGAAGAAAATGAAAAGGGATCTGATAAAATATTTCAAGAGATTATAGTAAAAAATCTTCCCAACCGTGAGAAAGGAAATAATTACCCAGTGCCAAGAAGCACAAAGAGTACCATATAGTATACAACCAGGAGAACTATGATGAGAAACATAATAATCAGACAAAAAAATTAAACACAAAGGAAAAATAATAAAAGCAGAAAGGGAAAAGAGATAAGTATTGTACAAGGGAATCACCATAAGATTATCAGCTTATGTTATAGCAGAAACTCTGAAGACTAGAAGGGATATATTTAAAGAGATGAAAAGGAAAATCCTACAACCAAGAATATTCTACTCAGCAAGGCTCCCATTCAAAATCACCAAAGAAATCAATAGCTTTATAGATAAGCAACAGCTAACAGAATTCAGCATCACCAAACCATCTTTACAACAAATGCTGGAGAAGCTTCTCTAGGAAGGAAACACAAGAAAAGCATAAGACCTAAATAAAAAATCTAAACAATTAAGAATATAGCAACAGAAACATATATATCAATAATTACCTTAAATATAAATGCAATAAATGCTCCAACCTAAAGAAACAGACTGGCTAAATGGATATAAAACAAGACCTCTATATATGCTGTATAAAAATAAACTTCAAACCTAAGGACACACACAGACTTAAAGTAAGGGTATGGAAAATATTATTCCATGCAAATGGAAATCAAAAGAAAGCTAAAGTAACAGTACTCCTATCAGACCAAATAGACTTTAAAATAAACACTGTTATAAGAGAGAAGAAAGGACACTACATTATCCTCAATGGAGCAATCCAAGAAGAAGGTATAACAATTACAAATATATATGATCCAATATAGGAGCATTTCAACATACAAGCAAATGCTAATAGCCATAAGAGGGGAAATCAAAAGCAGCACAGTAATAGTGGCAAACTTTAAGACCCAACTTACACCAATCATGCAGAAAGCAGAAAATTAGTAACGGAACACAGCCTTAAATGACACATTAGATGGATAGACTTAATTGATACTTACAGAACATTTCATACAAAAGCAGCAAAATAAACTTTCTTCTCAAGTGCACATGGAATATTCTTCAGAATTTGTAATCTGTATCTTGGATCACAAATCAGTTCAGTTCAGTCACTCAGTTGGGTCCGACTCTTTGTGACCCCATGAACCACAGCACGCCAGGGCTACCTGTCCATCACCAACTCCCAGAGTCCATCCAAACCCATGTCCATTGAGTTGGTGATGCTGTCCAACCATCTCATCTTTCATCCCCTTCTCTGCCTGCCCTTAACCTTTCCCAGCATCAGGGTCCTTTCAAATGAGTCAGCTCTTGGCATCAGGTGGCCAAAGTATTGGAGTTTCAGCTTCAACATCAATCCTTCCAATGAACACCCAGGACTGAACTCCTTTAGGGTGGACTAGTTGGATCTCCTTGCAGTCCAAGGGACTCTCAAGAGTCTTCTCTAACACCACAGTTCAAAAGCATCAATTCTTCGGCACTCAGCTTTCTTTATAGTCCAACTCTCACATCCATATATGACCACTGGAAAAACCATAGCCTTGACTAGACGGACCTTTGTTGACAAAGTAATGCCTCTGCTTTTTAATATGCTATCTAGGTTGGTAATAACTTTCCTTCCAAGGAGTAAGTGTCTTTTAATTTCATGTCTGCAATCACTATTTGCAGTGATTTTGGAGCCCAGAAAAATAAAGTCAGCCACTGTTTCCACTGTTTCCCCATCTATTTGCCATGAAGTGATGGGACCGGATGCCATGATCTTAGTTCTCTGAATGTTGAGTTTTAAGCCAACTGTTTCACTCTCCTCTTTCACTTTCATAAAGAGGCCCTTTAGTTCTTCTTCACTTTCTGCCATAAGGGTGGTATCATCTGCATATCTGAGGTTATTGATATTTCTCCCGGCAATCTTGATTCCAGCTTGTGCTTCCTCCAGCCCAGCATTTCTCATGATGTACTCTGCATATAAGTTAAATAAGCATGGTGACAATATACAGCCTTGACATACTCCTTTTCCTATTTGGAACCAGTCTGTTGTTCCATGTCCAGTTCTAACTGTTGTTTCCTGACCTGCATACAGGTTCCTCAAGACGCAGGTCAGGTGGTCTAGTATTCCCATCTCTTTCAGAATTTTCCACAGTTTATTGTGATCCACACAGTCAAAGGCTTGGCATAGTCAAAAAAGCAGAAATAGATGTTTTTCTGGAACTCTCTTGCTTTTTCGATGATCCACTGGATGTTGGCAATTTGATCTCTGGTTCCTCTGCCTTTTCTAAAACCAGCTTGAATATCTGAAAGTTCAAGGTTCACATATTGCTAAAGCCTGGATTGGAGAATTTTGAGCATTACTTTACTAGTGTGTGAGATAAGTGCAATTGTGTGGCCGTATGAGCATTCTTTGGCATTTCCTTTCTTTGGGATTGGAATGAAAACTGACCTTTTCCCTTCCTGTGGCCACTGCTGAGTTTTTCAAATTTGCTGACATATTGAAATCAGCACTTTCACTGCATCATCTTTTAGGATTTGAAATAGCTCAACTGGAATTCCATCACCTCCACTAGCTTTGTTCATAGTGATACTGCCTAAGGCCCACTTGACTTCACATTCCAGGATGTCTGGCTCTAGGTGAGGGATCACACCATTGTGATTATCTGGGTCGTGAAGATAACAACCTTCCAGCCATATGAGTTCACCACAGAACCGCTGAGCAGAGCTCCTCACTTTCTTTGCGCAGGGCATGTCATTCATTCACACAAGCACATTGTAGAGCTAGTAACATACAGCAGAAAATGTGTTTGCTAGGAGAACAAAGAAATAGAGCTCCAAGCATCCTTACCTTGTCCCAAAGAATCCCGGATAAGCCCCCAAGATGAAAGGTTGCTGCTGAACCACAAAAGATGCCTGGATTCTTGGCCTCCAGAGGAAAAGAATTCAATCCGGGACCAGAAACAAGGCTTGATCACTCAGAGCTTTTGTGTAATAGGGTTTTATAAACTCAAGTATAAAAGTATAAAAGAGATAGAGAAATCTTCTGACATAGACATCAGAAGGGGGCAGAAAGAGTGCTCCCTCGCTAGTGTTAGGAATGTAGTTATATACTTTTTAATTAGTTATAACACTGAATCAAAAGAATGTCTGGAGGTTGTAAAGATCTTACTAGACCCACTCCCATAATTTACATTTAAGAAAATAGGATTAACCAGAAGGTTTTTTCCAGAAACTATCCTCAAGCAGGATACATTATTGCTACATAATCCTTTAGTACAGAGTTTAAACTGAGTTGTTTGTTTTGTAATCATCAGTTTGAGCTTAAAGATAAAAACGTGACTTGTGTGACTAAAATGAAGGAATGTAGAGAAAAAAAAAAAACGGTAGTCCTTTCCTCCAGACCTCTCTCCCCTTGGGGACCCCCAGACTTCATATAAACATGCCTAGGAACTGACTCTCTCAGAAGCCCTTGAGTATTTTTAGTTTCATTTAGTTAATGAAGAAGATTAACACAACTGTATTAATCATGTTGATTGCTTCTTGGTTTTTCTCCATTCTATTTTTGAGGTTTTGGAACATCTTTACTCTCATTATTCTGGATTATTTTTCAGGTAGTTTGCCTATTTCTTCCTTGTTTAGTTGGTATTGTGTGTTTCTAGTTTGTTCCTTCATTTGTGCAATACTTCTCTGCATTTTCTCCCCCCACCCCAGTTTAATATGTTTTTAGATCTCCTTTTCTCAGGCTTTGAGGTCAACTTCCTTTTAGTTTCTGCCCTTGTTGAATAGGGTTGGTCCAGTGGTTTGTATAGGTTTCTGTTGAGTGTGACTTGTTCTTGTGCTTTGGTGGAGAAGGTCCTTTTTTTTCCTTTCTTTCTTTTTTTTTTTTTTTTAGCTCTGATGGTAAGGGGTTGTGTGAGGTGGTAGTCCTGTTTGCTGATGATTGGGTTTCTATTTTTCACTTGTTTGTTGTTTGGGTGAGGCATCCTGCACTGAATACTGCCAGCAGTTGGGTGATGCTGGGTCTTGTATACAGGTAGAGGCCTTTGTGGGAGTTCTCACTGATTAATACTCCCTGAGGTTAGGAGTTTTCTGGCAGCGTCTTGTTGTCAGCACTGCCACTCCAAAGGCTCAGTGCCCAATCTCTGTTCAGAGAACTGAGATTCTACAGGTTTTTTGTTATCCCATTAAAGGGGCTTAAAACAAACGCACATAGAAACAAAATGCAAACCCCAGACAAATGGCAAATACAAAATCAGGCAAATACTAACAAAAATAGTGGAATACACACACACACATATACAAACATAAATAAAATAAAAACAGTCCTGCAAAAAAAGAAAATAGAAGAGATTGACTCAGCAAGCAAAGGAAAGCAAAAATTATATCAACAAGTTAAAAAGAAAACTAGCTAAGGCATAAACTGGAAAACAAAACCAAAGCAATATGCCACTGGACAATAAAGCAATGCAAGCAAAACAGACTAATAAACATGGTGGGAGAAAGAGAGAAAAGGAAGAAAAGAAAGAAAAATATAAAAGCAAAGTTAAATTAATGTAGATAATTTATATGTAGATAATTTATATGTAGATAATTATATGTAGATTTACATATAATAAAGAATAATTGCAACAGGAAAATAATAAGAAAAACAATCAAAAGAATATATGTAGAAAAATATGGTAATATACATGTTTCGATGCTAGTCTCTCAAATCATCTCACCGTGGCCTTGTCCCATGGAGTGCAAAAGTCTCTTCTTTATATCTGTGTCTCTTTTGCTGCCTCGCATATGTGGTCATCATTACCATCTTTCTAGTTTCCATATATATGCATTAATATACTGTATTGGTGTTTTTCTTTCTGACTTACTTCACTCTGTATAATAGGTTCCAGTTTTATCCACCTCATTAGAACTAACTCAAATGCATTCTTTTGAATAGCTGAGTAATATTCCATTGGGTATATATACCACAGCTTTCTTATCCATTCGTGAGACAGGGCACTCAGGGCCAGTGCTCTGGGCTGACCCTGAGGGATGGGATGGGGAGGGTGGTGGGAGGGGGGTTCAGGATGGGGGACACATGTACACCCATGGCTGATTCAAGTCAATGTATGGCAAAAACCACTACAATATTGTAATGCAATTAGCCTCCAATTAAAATAAATAAATTAATTTAAAAAATATTTGTAGAAAAATAATAGTAATACATTAGAAAAAAAAGGGAAAACCCCCTCAAAACCACAAAAAACCAATATAGAGGCAGACATAATTAAAGGAAATAAAAATGTGATTAACCAGAAAAAGAAAAAAATCTCTAAAGCATAGATTTAATAGTACTGATAAAATCAACAACTACAGCAGCAGCCAGGGGCAGGGGGCAGGGTACTGGGAGAAGAAAAGAGAAAGAAATCCAGAAACAACTATGGAGCAAGTTAAGAATAATAAATATTTATCTGGATCTCAGCTGTCAGTGTCTTTCCCCTCACCGTGAGTCACAGTCCACCTTGCCTCACTAGGATGCCCTCCAATACTGGGCTAGTCTCTGAACTAGATTTGGGGGTAGTTCAGACTCTCATCCAGTCCTGCTTCTGCATATTCTTGCCTCTAATGTCTGCATCTGCCCATGCTAGTGGGTTTTCTTTTGCAAGGTTTCTCATTGTCCTTTTATATATTCCACAGACACCAAGTCTGCCCTGTTGATTGCATGGATTTAATCTGTAGCTTTTACCACTGGTGGAAAGGTTTTGGGTTCTCTTCCTTAGCCATACTGCCCCTAGGTTTCAACTGTGGTTCTGTCTCCACCTCTGTGTGTGAGTTATCTACAGGGGTTTACTCCTCAGGCTGCCCTGGAGGACTGGGTCTGTCCCAGGGAGGACTGGGTGTGGAGGTGGTATAGCTGCTTGGATTGCAGGGGCCCTGGTTATACCAGGTACTCAAGGGGGCTGGCAGCTCAGACAACAGGGAAAATGGTGCTCTTAGGATTTTTTCTGGTCTCTGGCTGCTCTGTTCCAGTGGGGATCACATGAGGGAGTGGCACGGGCACTTGGATCATGGGTACCTTGGCAATGCTGGGAAAGCAGGGGTGACAGTGCCAACTGTTGCCAGAGAATGGAGGTATTAGGGGTTTTCTTCTAGCTTCTTGTGGCTCTGCCCAATGAGGATTGAGCATGGAGGTGGCTGCTTGTATTGTG
This sequence comes from Odocoileus virginianus, assembly GCF_023699985.2. NCBI lineage: Eukaryota > Metazoa > Chordata > Mammalia > Artiodactyla > Cervidae > Odocoileus > Odocoileus virginianus. The sequence goes on from NC_069708.1 coordinate 22,720,395, forward strand.
GGAAGTCTGTCAATGCCAAGTGCACAGGGACAGCAACTGCCTCAGCTGCAAGAGCTATGGTCCTATTATCCTATTACAGTCTTTTCTTAGTCTCTGGAAGCTGGTGATCAGAGGGCCTGTTTGGCTGGTCCTTGTTTATTGCTTGGCCCATCCAGGCACTTATAGGCCTCCATGGTTGGAGTCCTTTTTTGTTTCTTGGCACGTCAGGCACTTAAAGGGGCACCCTGGATGGGGTCCTTCTCGGTTGCTCAGCGCATCAGGCACTTAAAGGGCCATCCTTGATATGGTCTTTCAGCTGTCCAGTGCTGATGTGTGTGGAGAGAGAGGCTATAAAGATGTCTCCACTCCCTGTGTGACTCCGCAGTATCACCCTGCCTCCTTGTTTGCCTGGCTTTCCTTCACAAGCATTTCCCACTACAATTGATCTTCTTTCTCAGGTCCCTTTGGGCTGTCTCCTGCAATAGCAGACCTTGCCCTGGGATTGCTCTCCAATCTCCATGCTCCAGTTCTAAGTCGCTGTACTTTCTAGGGGACTTGTACCCCTTTCCAGGATATTTATGGCTGCAGCAAGGAGTGTCTGTATGATTCTCATTCCATTCAGACTGTCACAGATCAGCTGCTTCACTCTGAAGCACCTTCAAATGCTTCACCTCTGTCCCAAACAGTTGCCCTGATGTGGGGATCTAACCCCTGCTTCAGTTCCCACACTCCCAGGTATACATCTAGTCCTACTCACTCTCTTTTTTTTTAAATTGTCCTTCCTTTGTCCTACCTACATTGTTCTATATATCCTTTTCTGGTGGTCATGTATTCCTGCATGCTCTCAGCAGGTGTTGTGCAAGATATCGTGTGTCTGGAAGTGTATTCCTGATAAACCCATGGAGACAGACGTACTCACATCCACCTAGTCTTCCATCATCTTGGATCTCCTAGATGATACCACTTTAATGGCAGAAAGTGAACAGGAACTAAAGAGCCTCTTGATGTGGGTGAAAGAGGAAAGTGAAAAAGCTGGCTTAAAGCTCAACATTAAAAAAACAGATCATGGAATCTGGTCCCATCACTTCATGACAAATAGATGGGGGACTAGTGGAAACAGTGTCAGGTTTCATTTTCTTGGGCTTCAAAATCACTGTAGTTGGTGACTGCAGCCACAAAATTAAAAGACACTTGCTCCTTGGAATAAAAGCTATCACAAACCTAGACAGAGTATTAAAAAGCAGAGACATCAATTTGCTAACAAAGCTCCATATAGTCAAAGCTATGTTTTTTTCCAATAGTCATATATGGATGTGAGAGTTGGGCCATAAAGAAAGCTGAGCACCAAATAACTGATACTTTCAAACTTTGGTGCTAGAGAAGACTCTTGAGAGTCCCTTGTACTGCAAGAAGATCAAATCAGTCAATCCTAAAGGAAACTACCTATGAATATTCATTGAAAGGACTGTGAAGCTCCAATACTTTGGCCACCTGATTTGAAGAACTGACTCACTGGAAAAGACCCTCATGTGGGAAAGATTAGGGGCAAGAATAGAAGGGGGTGATGGCAGATGAGACGGTTGAATGGCATCATTGACTCAGTGGACATGAATTTGAGCAAAATCAGGGAGATAGCAAAGGACAGGGAAGCCTGGCATGCTGCAGATCATGGGGTCACAAAGAGTTGGATATGACTTAGTTACTGAACAACAACTACTGTATGCTACCATATGCTCTAAAGATAATTAATGAGAATGCACTATATAGCACACGATCAATGATCTCTGGTGACTTCAATGGTAAGAACAATGTATGTAAAAAACAATGGGCATATGTATATGCATGATTCATTTTGCTGTACAGCAGAAACACAACATTGTACAGCAATTATATTCCAATAAAAAAGAAAATTTCAATATATAAATATCAATGTTATATACCACATTAACAAACTAAGGAATAAAAGCAATATTGTCATATCAATAAATGCAGAAAAATCTTTTGACAAACCCATATATGATAAAAGCCCTCCAGAAAGTGGGCATAGAGAGAACAAGTGTGTGTGTGTGTGTGTGTGTGTGTGTGTGCTCAGTTATGTCTGACAGTCTGAGATTAGTTCCCCAGAGGGGACACACGGCACACCTGGGACTGTGCTCTCCAGCACACCTGGGACACTGAGCAGCATGGACTGGGCAGGTGAATAAGATGCATGGCCCACCTGGGACAGTGCGCTTGCCAAGCACCCAGTCACCTGAGCGACTCAGACCTGGGAAGGGCACAAAAATGCACAGCCCACCTGGGTCTATGCCCTTGCAGAGCACCCAAGAACCCAAGCAGCTTAAAACTGGGAAGTGCATGAAATGCAGGGCTCACTTGGGACAGTGCCCTTGCAGAGCACCCTGGAGACTGAGCAAGAAGTCCCAGGAAGCACACGCTGCCTTGGGCTCTGGTAAACCCAGTATGGTCCATCCACTGCAAGCACTCCCCACATGTGCCAGTGGTATTTGTTTGTAGTGTCCCTCCATCCCCACAACACAGCTGAACAAGTGAGCCTAAATGAGTGGCCATCTTCGCCCCCTTGTGTCAGGGCAGAAATTAGACACTGAAGAGACTTGCAAACAGGAAGCCAAAATAAACAGAGAAGGGGGAACTGCTCTGGAAGTAACAGGTGCAACAGATTAAAACCCTGCACTTAATACTGGAGACTTATGAGAGGCACATATAGACCTTGGGAACAAGTACAAGCCAGAACAAGGGACTATATGACATGGAAATGACCCCACACTGCCCACAACAGCTCCAGAGAAATTCCTAGATATATTTTTACTACTATCATTTTTTAATTAAAAAATTAGTTCGTTATTACTCCTTTAACTTTCATTTTTTATAGCCTATTACTTTCCCCAAATAACCCTATTTAAAAAAACAAATTCTATTTTAAAAAAAATTATTGTGATCGATTATGTTTTGTATTTTTTATATTGTATTTTTGAGAGTCTAACCTCTATTCTAGGCTTTTAATCTTTGAGTTTTGATATTTGTTATCAATTTTCTACCTCTAAAAATCTAATATTCTATATCCATTTTCACTTAGGGATTTGACTACCAGCTTGATTGCTCTCTCCCCTTTTGACTCCCCCTTTTCTCCTTCTGGTCACCTCTATCTCCCTCCTCCCTATTCTCTTCTCTATATAACTCTGTGAGTTTCTCTGGGTGTTCCTGGCTGTAGAGAATTGTTTCACCAATAACCTAGGGATTTTAAATTCTATGCTGTATGGATGGAGAAGTCTTGAGATTACTGTTAGAGAAGAACTGAAAGCCAGAGGCAGGAGGCTTAACTCCAAAATTTTAGAACATCAGAGAACTCCTGACTCCAGGGAACATTAGTAGACAAGAGCTCACTCAAAAGTCTCCACACTGACACTGAAACCAAACTTCACCCAAGAGCCAACAAGATCCAGTGCAAGAGACACCGTGCTAATTCTCCAGCAAAACAGGAACACAACACTGAACATTTAAAGGTGGGCTGCCCAGTTCAGTTCAGTTCAGTTCAGTCACTTAGTCGTGTTTGATTCTTTGTGACCCCATAGATTGCAGCACTCCAGGCCTCCCTGTCCATCACCAACTCCCAGAGTTCACCCAAACTCATGTCCATTGAGTCGGAGATGCCATGCAACCATCTCATCCTCTGTCGTCCCCTTCTCCTACTGCCTTCAATCTTTCCCAGCATCAGGGTCTTTTCAAATGAGCCAGCTCTTCACATCAAGTGGCCAAAGTATCAGAGTTTCAGCTTCAACATCAGTCCTTCCAATGGAAAACACATAGACACACCAAAACTGGACTATTCATCGCACTCCAGAGAGAAAAGATTCCAGTTCCACCCTCCAGAACACAGACACAAGTTCCCCCAACAAGGAAGCCTTGACAAACCATTAGTTCAACCCCATCCACAGGGAGGAGACTCCACAATAGAGGCACCATGAAGTTCCAGCCTGCAGAAAAGGCACCCCAAACACAGCAATCTAAACAAAATGAAAAGACAGAAAAACATTCAGCAGGCAGGCAAAGGAACATGATAAAAAACCCACCAAACCAAACAAAAGAGAAGGAGATAGGGAGTCTACCTGAAAAAGAATTCAGAATAATGATACTAAAAATGACCCCAAACCTTGAAAACAAAATGGAGCTACAGATAAATAGACTAGAGACAAGGATTGAGAAGATGCAATAAATGTTTAACAAGGACCTAAAAGAAATAAAGAAGAATCAATCAATAATGAATAATGCAATAAATGAGATCAAAATCACTCTGGAGGGAACCAATAATAGAATAATTGAGGGAGAAGAGAGGATAAGTGAGGTAGAAGATAGAATGGTGGAAATAAATGAAGCAGAGAGGAAAAATGAAAAAAAAAAGAATTAAAATAAATAAGGTCAACCTCAGAGACCTCTGGGACAATGTTAAACACCACAACATTAGAATTATACATGTCCCAGAAGAAGACAAGAAAAAGAAAGGGCATGAGAAAATACTTGAAGAGATAATAGTAAAAAAACTTCCCTAATATGGGTAAGGAAATAGCCACCAATGTCCAATAAACCAAGAGTTTCTAACAGGAGAAACGCAAGGCAAAACACCCCAAGACACATATTAATAACACTAACAAAGAACAAACACAAACAGCAAATATTAAAAGCAGCAAGTGAAAAGCAACAAATAACACACAAGGGGATCCCCATAAGAATAACAGCTGATCTTTAAATAGAAACTCTCTAGGCCAGAAGGGAATGGTAGAATATACATAAAGTGATGAAAGAGAAAAACTTATAACCAAGATTACTCTACCCAGCAAGGATCTCATTCAAATATGAAGGAGAAATCAAAAGCTTTGTAGAAAAGCAAAAGCTGAGTGAATTCAGCACCAGCAAACCAGCTCTTCCACAAATGCTAAAGGATCTTCTCTACACAGGAAACACAGTAAAGGTTTATAAAAACGGACCAAAAACAACAAACTAAATGGTAATGTGATCATACTTATCAATAATTACTTTAAATGTTAATGCTCCAACCAAAAGACAAAGACTGGCTTAATGGATACACAAACAAGACCCCTATATGTGCTGTCTACAAGAGACCCATCTCAAACCTAGGGACACATACAGACCCTACAAATTCATCAAAAGAACATTTGAACGCTGAGCAAACTCCACAAAACAACTTCTGATTGCTAGCAGAGGACATCAGGCGCCCAGAAAAGCAGCCCATTGTCTTTGAAAGGAGGTAGGACAAAATATAAAAGATAAAAAGAGAGACAAAAGAGCTAGGGATGGAGACCCGTCCCGGGAAGGGAGTCGTAATAGAGGAAGTTTCCAAACACCAGGAAACCCTCGCACTGGTGCGTCTGGGGGAAGTTTTCAAATCTCGGAAGGCAACCTAACTGGGAGGAAAAATACATAAAACTCACAGATTACATGCCTAAAAGCAACTCCCAGCAGAAAAGTACCCCAGACACCCGCATCCGCCACCAGCAAGTGGGGGCTGAACGGAGAGGAGCAGGTGGCATTGCTTAGGGTAAGGACCGGGCCTGAATGCCCTGAGGGCAATCGGAGGGAGCTAAAGTGAGATAGCAACTTAAACTGTGGGATAGCAAGAGAGAGAGAGAAAATTAACTGGCAAAAAGCGCTAACTGAACACACTGCTGGCCCATTCGCAGAACAAAGGAAGGACTGAGCAATTCCAGAGAAGAGCTAGCCGGCTGCAGACCGGCCCATCCCCCGCCAGAGGCAGGAGGCAGGGGGGAGGGGAAAGGGACAAACTCGGCCCCAGAGATGGCATCCCCTACCAAACTGCAAACAGGCTTCCAGTTTCTAACCAAAGACTTCCTGAGATTCTGGATGGTTTACATCCGCTGGGAGGGTCGAAACTAGAGACCAGCTCCCCGGAACAGACACAAGGCACACCCAACCAGCGTGCCCAGAAATTGAGGCTGTGACCATGGAGGGGATTAGGTGCACTGCACCTGGGGAGAGTGCTCTCGTCAAGCTCCTGGCTGCCTGAGGAAGGCTTCCTGGCTGGGGAAGGCACAAAACGCAGGCCCAACCGAGTCTGTGCTTTTGTGGAGTACCCGAAAACTGGAACCACATGCAACTCAGGGCCCGCTCCCTATAGAGCAGCCTGGAGCCTGAGCAGTGTAGACGGGGAAAGCACACACGCCATGATCGGGGGCAAACCCAGTGTGGCTGGAAAACTGCAAGTGCTCCCCACAGAGGCCAGTGATATTTGTCTGCAGTGCCCCTCCCTCCCCCACAGCACAAATGAACAAGTGAACCTAAACAAGAGAACACCTCTGTCCGCTTGTGTCAGGGTGGAAATTAGACACTGAAGAGACCAGCAAACAGAAGCCAAATAAACAAAGGGAACCACTTCAGAAGTGACAGGTGCAACAGATTAAAATACCTGTAGTTAACACCGACTACACCGGAAGGGGCCTATAGATAACAAGAAGTGTAAGCTGGAAAAAGGAGCTATCTGAAACTGAACCGAACCCACACTGCCCGCAACAGCTCCAGAGAAATTCCTAGATATATTTTTTACTATTTTTTTAATTAATTTTTTTTGTTCTTTTTAAAAAATTTTTTCTCTTTTATTTTCTTTTAAAATTCCCTATTACTCCTCTATTACTCCTTCATTTTCTTTTATTTTCTTTTAAAGTCCTCTATTACTCCTTAATTTTCATTTTCATTTCACTATAACCTTGCAAAAAAAAAAAAAGACCCTATTTTTAAGGGCGAACTTCATATATATTTCTTAAATTTTTTGTGTCTTTGTTTTTGTTTTTAATACTGTATTTTTAAGAGTCTAACCTCTACTCTAGATTTTTAATATTTGTTTTTCAGTATTTGATATCATTTTGGACATTTAAGAATCCAATATTCAGTACCCATTCTTACTCAGGAGTGTGATGATTAGTCTTTCCCCCTTTTGGCTCTCCTTTTTCTCCGCCAGATCACCTCTATTTCCTCCCTCCATCTTCTCAGTCCAATTCTGTGAATCTTTGTGGGTGTTCTGGGCTACTGAGAACACTTAGGGAACAGAGTATTGCATAGATCTGTCTTTCTCCTCTTGAGTCCCCCCTTTTCTCCTCCTGCTCATCTCTATCTCCCTCCCCCCTCTCCTCTTTTTCATGTAACTCTGTGAACCTCTCTGGGTGTCCGTCACAGTGGAGAATCTTTTCACCATTATCCTAGAAGTTTTATTATCAGTGCTGTATAGTTGTAGAAGTCTTGAGACTACTGGAAGAACAAAACTGAAATCCAGAGGCAGGAGACTTAAGCCCAAAACCTGAGAATACCAGAGAACTCCTGACTACAGGGAACATTAAGTAATAAGAGACCATCCAAAAGCCTCCATACCTACACTGAAACCAACCACCACCCAAGAACAAATAAGTTCCAGAGCAAGACATACCACACAAATTCTTTAGCAAAACAGGAACATAGACCTGAGTGTCAATATACAGGCTGCCCAAAGTCACACCTAACACATAGACCCATCTCAAAGCTCACTACTGGACACTCCATTGCACTCCAGAGAGAAGAAATCCAGTTCCACGCATCAGAACACTGATGCAAGCTTCCCTAAACCAGGAAACCTTGAAAAGCCAATCGTCCAACTCCACCCACTGGGAGAAACCTCCACAATAAAAAGGAACCACAGACCACCAGAATACAGAAAGCCCACTCCAGACACAGCAATGTAAACAAGATGAAAAGGCAGAGAAATACCCAACAGGTAAAGGAACATGAAAAATGCCCACCAAGTCAAACAAAAGAGGAGGAGATAGGGAATCTACCTGAAAAAGAATTTAGAATAATGATAATAAAAATGACCCAAAATCTTGAAAGCAAAATGGAGTTACAGATAAATAGCCTGGAGACAAGGATTGAGAAGATGCAAGAAATGTTTAACAAGGACCTACAAGAAATAAAAAAGAGTCAATTAAAAATGAATAATGCAATAAATGAGGTCAAAAACACTCTGGAGGGAACCAAGAGTAGAATAACGGATGGAGAAGATATGACAAGCGAGGTAGAAGATAAAATGGTGGAAATAAATGAAGCAGAGAGGAAAAAAGAATAAAAAGAAATGAGGTCAACCTCAGGGACCTCTGGGACAATGTGAAACGCCCCAACATTCGAATCATAGGAGTCCCAGAAGAAGAAGACAAAAAGAAAGGCCATGAGAAGATACTCGAGGAGATAATAGCTGAAAACTTCCCTAAAATGGGGAAGGAAATAGCCACCCAAGTCCAAGAAACCCTGAGAGTCCCAAACAGGATAAACCCAAGGTGAAACACCCCAAGACACATATTAATCAAGTAAACAAAGACCAAACACAAAGAACAAAGATTAAAAGCAGCAAGGGAGAAACAACAAATAGTACACAAAGGGATTCCCATAAGGATAACAGCTGATCTATCAATAGAAACCCTTCAGGACAGAAGGGAATGGCAGGACAATGAAAGAGAATAACCTAAAACCTAGATCACTGTACCCAGCAAGGATCTCATTCAGATATGAAGGAGAATTCAAAAGCTTTACAGACAAGCAAAAGCTGAGAGAATTCAGCACCACCAAACCAGATCTCCAACAAATGCTAAAGGATCTTCTCTAGACAGGAAACACAGAAAGGCTGTATAAACGTGAACCCAAAACAACAAAGTAAATGGCAAAGGGACCATACCTATCAATAATTACCTTAAATGTAAATGGGTTGAATGCCCCAACCAAAAGACAAAGACTGGCCAAATGGATACAAAAACAAGACCCCTATATGCTGTCTACAAGAGACCCACCTCAAAAAAGTAAATGGCAACGGGACCATACCTATCAATAATTACCTTAAATGTGAATGGGTTGAATGCCCCAACCAAAAGACAAAGACTGGCTGAATGGATACAAAAACAAGACCCCTATATATGCTGTCTACAAGAGACCCACCTCAAAACAAGGGACACATACAGACTAAAAGTGAAGGGCTGGAAAAAATATTTCACGCAAACGGAGAACAAAAGAAAGCAGGAGTCACAATACTCATCTCAGATAAAATAGGCTTTGAAATAAAGGCTGTGAAAAGAGAGAAAGAAGGACACTACATAATGATCAAAGGATCAATCCAAGAAGAAGATATAACAATTATAAATATATATGCACCCAACATAGGAGCACCACAATATGTAAGGCAAACGCTAACGAGTATGAAAGGGGAAATCAACAATAACACAATAATAGTGGGAGACTTTAATACCCCACTCACAACTATGGATAGATCAACTAAACAAAATTAACAAGGAAACACAAACCTTAAATGACACAATGGACCAGCTAGACCTTATTGATATCTATAGGACATTTCACCCCAAAACAATCAACTTCACCTTTTTCTCAAGTGCACACAGAACCTTCTCCAGAATAGACCACGTCCTGGGCCATAAATCTAGTCTTGGTAAATTAAAAAAAATGAAATCATTCCAGTCATCTTTTCTGACCACAGTGCAGTAAGATTAGATCTCAATTACAGGGAAAAAAAAACTATTAGAAATTCAAACATATGGAGGCTAAATAACACGCTTCTGAATAATCAACAAATCATAGAAGAAGTCAAAAAGGAAATCAAAATATGCATAGAAATGAATGAAAATGAAAACACAACAACCCAAAACCTATGGGACACTGTAAAAACAGTGCTAAGGGGAAGGTTCATAGCATTACAGGCTTACCTCAAGAAACAAGAAAAAAGTAAAATAAATAACCTAACTCTACACATAAAGCAACAAGAGAAGGAAGAAATGAAGAACCCCAGGGTTAGTAGAAGGAAAGAAATCTTAAAAATTAGGGCAGAAATAAATGTGAAAGAAACTAAAGAGACCATAGCAAAAATCATCAATACCGAAAGCTTGTTTTTTGAAAAAATAAACAAAATTGACAAACCATTAGCAAGACTCATTAAGAAACAAAGGGAGAAGAACCAAATTAACAAAATTAGAAATGAAAATGGAGAGATCACAACAGACAACTCTGAAATACAAAGGATCATAAGAGACTACTACCAGCAGCTCTATGCCAATAAAATGGACAACTTGGAAGAAATGGACAAATTCTTAGAAAAGTACAACTTTCCAAAACTGAACCAGAAAGAAATAGATCTTAACAGAGCCATCACAAGCAAGGAAATCAAAACTGTAATCAGAAATCTTCCAGCAAACAAAAGCCCAGGACCAGATGTCTTCACAGCTGAATTCTACCAAAAATTTAGAGAAGAGCTAACACCTATCGTACTCAAACTCTTCCAGAAAACTGCAGAAGAAGGTAAACTTCCAAACTCGTTCTATTAGGCCACCATCACCCTAATTCCAAAACCAGACAAAGATGCCACAAAAAAAGAAAACTACAGGCCAATATCACTGATGAACATAGATGCAAAAATCCTTAACAAAATTGTAGCAAACAGAATCCAACAACATATTAAAAAAATCATACACCATGACCAAGTGGGCTTTATTCCAGGAATGCAAGAATTCTTTAATATCCGAAAATCACTCAATGTAATACACCACATTAACAAATTCAAAGATAAAAATCATATGATTATCTCAATAGATGCAGAAAAAGCCTTTGAAAAAATTCAACACTCATTTATGATTAAAACTCTCCAGAAAGCAGGAATAGAAGGAACATACCTCAACATAATAAAAGCTATATATGACAAACCTACAGCAAGCATTACCCTCAATGGTGAAAAATTGGAAGCATTTCCCCTAAAATCAGGAACAAGACAAGGGTGCCCACTCTCACCACTACTACTCAACATAGTTTTGGAAGTTTTGGCCACAGCAATCAAGGCAGAAAAAGAAGTAAAATGAATGCAGACAGTAAAAGAAGTGAAACTCTTGCTGTTTGCAGATGACATGATCCTCTATATAGAAAACCCTAAAGACTCCACCAGAAAATTACTAGAGCTAATCAATGAATATAGTAAAGTTGCAGGATATAAAATTAACACACAGAATTCCCTTGCATTCCTATACACTAACAATGAGAAAACAGAAAGAGAAATTAAGGAAACAACACCATTCACCATTGCAACAAAAATAATAAAATACTTAGGAGTATATCTACCTAAAGAAACAAAAGACCTATACATAGAAAACTATAAAACACTGATGAAAGAAATCAAAGAGGACACAAACAGATGGAGAAATATACCGTGTTCATGGATTGGAAGAATCAATATTGTCAAAATGTCTATACTATCCAAAGCAATCTATAGATTCAATGCAATGCCTATCAAGCTACCAATGGTATTTTTCAAAGAACTGAAGAAATAATTTCACAATTTGTATGGAAATACAAAAAACCTTGAATAGCCAAAGTAATCTTGAGAAAGAAGAATGGAACTGGAGGAATCAACCTGCCTGACTTCAGACTATACTACAAAGTCACAGTTATCAAGACAGTCTGGTACTGGCACAAAGACAGAAATATAGATCAATGGAACAGAATAGAAAGCCCAGAGATAAATCCATGCACCTGTTGACACCTTATCTTTGACAAAGGAGGCAAGGATATACAATGGAAAATAGACAACCTCTTTAACAAGTGGTGCTGGGAAAACTGGTCAACCACTTGTAAAATAATGAAACCAGAACACTTTCTAATGCCATACACAAAAATAAACTCAAAATGGATTAAAGATCTAAATGTAAGACCAGAAACTATAAAACTCCTAGAGGAGAACATAGGCAAAACACTCTCCAACATAAATCACAGCAGGATCCTCTATGACCCACATCCCAGAATATTGGAAATAAAAGCAAAAATAAATAAATGGGACCTAATGAAACTTAAAAGCTTTTGCACAACAAAGGAAACTATAAACAAGGTGAAAAGACAGCCCTCAGAATGGGAGAAAATGATAGCAAATGAAGCAACAGACAAAGGATTAATCTCAAAAGTATACAAGCAACTCCTGAAGCTCAATTCCAGAAAAATAAACGCCCCAATCAAAAAATGGGCCAAAGAACTAAACAGACATTTCTCCAAAGAAGACATACAGATGCCTAACAAAGACATGAAAAGATGCTCAACATCACTCATTATCAGAGAAATGCAAATCAAAACCACAATGAGGTACCATTACATACCAGTCAGGATGGCTGCTATCCAAAAGTCTACAAGCAATAAATGCTGGAGAGGGTGTGGAGAAAACGGAACCCTCTTACACTGTTGGTGGGAATGCAAACTAGTACAGCCACTATGGAAAACAGTGTGGAGATTTCTTTAAAAACTGGAAATAGAACTGCCATATGACCCAGCAATCCCACTTCTGGGCATACACACCGAGGGAACCAGATCTGAAAGAGACACGTGCACCCCAATGTTCATCGCAGCACTGTTTATAATAGGCAGGACATGGAAGCAACCTAGATGCCCATCAGCAGACGAATGGATGAGGAAACTGTGGTACATATACACCATGGAATATTACTCAGCCTTTAAAAAGAATTCATTTGAATCAGTTCTAATGAGATGGAGGAAACTGGAGCCCATTATACAGAGTGAAGGAAGCCAGAAAGATAAAAAACATTATAGCATACTAACACATATATATGGACTTTAGAAAGATGGTAACGATAACCCTATATGCAAAACAGAAAAAAAAAAACAGATGTACAGAATAGACTTATGGACTCTGTGGGAGAAGGCGAGGGTGGGATGTTTTGAGAGAACAGCATCGAAACATGTATATTATCTAGGGTGAAACAGATCACCAGCCCAGGTTGGATGCATGAGACAAGTGCTCGGGCCTGGTGCACTGGGAAGACCCAGAGGGATCGGATGGGGAGGAAGGTGGGAGGGGGGATCGGGATGGGGAATACATGTAAATCCATGGCTACTTCATTTCAATGTATACAAAAACCACTACAATATTGTAAAGTAATTAGCCTCCAACTAATAAAAAATTTAAAAAAATAAATAAAATGTAAAAAAAAAATAAATAAAAGAAAAAGTGAAAATAGAGCTACCATATGATCCAGCACTACCACTCCTGGACTTATCTCAGGGGAAAAAACTTGGTTGGAAAGTACAATGCATGCCAAAGTTTTTTTTGCAGTACTGTTTCCAACAGTCAAGACATGGAAGCAACCTAAATATCCATCAAAGGAGGAATGGATAAAAAGATGCTGCACATAGAATGGAATGTTAATCAGTCCTTAAAATATGAAACAATGCCTTTTGCAGCGACAGGGATACAAGTTAAGATTATCATACTACATGAAGCAAATTAGAGAAAGACAGATATATCACTTATATGCAGAATCTTAAAAAAAAGATACAAATGAATTTATTTGCAAAACAGAAACAGACTCACACACTTAGAGAAAAGTTATGGTTACCATGATGGAGATGTGTTTTTGGGGAAAAGAGAAAGATTGGGAGTTGGAAATTGAAATTAAACACTGCTTTATTTAAAACAGATAATGAACAAGGACCAACTGTACAGCACAGCTTAGTATTCTATAATAACCTAAATGGGACAAGAATTTGAAAAGAGTAGATACATTTATATACATAACTGAGTCACTTTGTTATACACCTGAAACTAACACATAATTAATTAACTATACTTCAATATAAAAAATGTCATATACCTCAATTAGCAAAAAAATGTAATAATAATCCAAACTTGCAAAATTATCTTTCAAAATTGAAGGAGAATGAAGATTACTCACTCAAACAAAAATTGAGGGAATTTGTTGCCATAGGTCTGCCTTGCTAGTAATATTTAGGGAAATACTTCGGACAGAAAGAAAATGATGCAGTTCAGAGGAAAAGAATTACATAAAAAAGGAAGACCATGGAAGAATGAACAGGTGTAGGTAAAATAGAAACTTGGTCTATTCTTAATTGATCTAATAGACAACAGTTTCTTCACAATAATACTAACAATACAACTGTGTGTATATGTATGTGTATATATATATATGTGTGTATATGTATGTGTATATATATATATATGTATACATATATATATACATACATGAGTGATCATATGTGCTCACATATACTTGCTTGCATTTGTTTTAGTGCATGCTCAGTTTTGTCTGACTCTTTGTGACCCCATAGACTGTAGCCCACCAGGCTTCTCTATCCATGGGATTATGCAGGCAAGAATAATGGAGTAGGTTGCCATTTCCTCTTCCAAGGGATCTTCCCAACCCAGGGATGAAATCTTCATCTTCTACAGCTCCTGTATTGGCAGGTGGATTCTTTACCACTGAGGCTCCTGGGAAACCCCCATGTAAGCTTATATATGTGAAATGAATGACAGTAATATTATAAGTGATGGTGGGAGCATTTAGGAATATTTTGTTATTATATGGTATGCTATCCATGAAGGGGTACAGTGTTGTTTGAAAGCACACTTGGATTATCTATAAATGTATATTGTAAACTCTAGGGCAACCAGTAAGGAATGTAAAAAATAAAGTATAAATGTTTTAAGAAAGGCAAGAAAACAGAATTACAAAAAAATGTTTGATTAAAAATCACTAAATGCAAAAAAAAATTGGAAAATAAAAATAGGAACAAAGGTGACAAAGGAAACATTAACAAATTTGGTAGATAATAAACTTACTATATCAAAAATTAATAAGAATAAAAATAATATAGATGCACCAAATAAAGGTTAAAGATTGTCAGAGTGATAAAATAAGACCTAACTGGCTCAACTTACAGAAAACTAAGATCATGGCATCCAGTCCCATCACTTCATGGCAAATAGATGAGGAAACAGTGGAAACAAGTGGCTGACTTTATTTTTCTGGGCTCCAAAATCACTGCAGATGGTGAATGCATCCATGAAATTAAAAGACGCTTGCTCCTTGGAAGGAAAGTTATGACCAACCTAGACAGCATATTAAAAAGCAGAGACATTACTTTGCCAACAAAGGTCCGTCTAGTCAAGGCTATGGTTTTTCCAGTGGTCATATATGGATGTGAGAGTTGGACTATAAAGAAAGCTGAGTGCCGAAGAATTGATGCATTTGAACTGTGGTGTTGGAGAAGACTCTTGAGAGTCCCTTGAACTTCAAGGAGATCCAACCAGTCCATCCTAAAGGAGATCAGCCCTGGGTATTCATTGGAAGGACTGATGTTGAAGCTGAAGCTCCAATACTTTGGCCACCTGATGCGAAGAGCTGATTCATTGGAAAAGATCCTGATGCTGGGAAAGATTGAGGGCAGGAGGAGAAGGGGACGACAGAGGATGAGATGGTTGGATGGAATCACCAACTCAATGGACATGGGTTTGGGTGGACTCCGGGAGTTGGTGATAGGCAGGGAGGCCTGGCATGCTGTGGTTCATGGGGTCTCAAAGGGTCAGACATGACTGAGTAACTGAGCTGACTGACTGATACATCCTACAAGAACTCCTCTTTAAATATTAAAACACATGTCAATTAAAAGTAATCTTATGGAGAAAGTTACACTATTCTAATATATCCGAGGAAAACAAGGGTATACTATTAATTTCAGATGCACAGACTATAAAGCAAACAAAGTTGTGAAGGATAGAGAAGGGAATGATATAATGATAAAGGGATCAATTCTCTAAGAAGGCAGGCATTTACCAAACAACAAATTATCAAATTATATGAGGCCAGAACTTGTAGAACTGCAAGGAGAAATATTTATACATGAATCCACAGTCAGAGATGGAGACGTCAGCTCAGTTCTATCAGAAATGAACAGATCTGGCAGGCAGAAAATCATTAAGGACATAATTGAATTCAACAGCACATGAATCAACTGTTTGAAATCAACATCTATAGACTCCTTTATACAGCAGTTGAAGAATATATATTCTAGCCAAGCTCATATGAAACACTAAGACCAAATTCTGGGCCATAAACAACACCTTAACAAATCTGGAAATAGAGAAATCACAAAATGTCTGCTTTCAGATCACAATGGAATTAAATTTGTAGTTAATAATGTAATTATGAGTGGAAAATTCTCAAATACAAGGAGATTAAACACACACTCATAAATGGTACAGAGAAGAAATCTCAAGAGAAATTTAAAAATATTTTGAGTGAAATCAAAATAAAAGCATAACATGCGATTTTTGGGATGCTGTGAAGCCAGTGCTTAGAGGGAAGTTTATACCATTAAATTAATACATTAGAAAATAAGGAAGATGTAAGATTAATAATATCAATTTTACCTTAGGAGACAAAGAAAAAACAAAACAAATAAAAAAAAAACAAAAAAAAAATAAAAAAACAAAACAAATCCAAAGTAAACAGAAGAAAATCAATAAAAAGAATTAGAGCAGGAGTCAATGAAATTTAAAACACAAGTTAATAGAAATATCAAATAAACAAAAGGTATTTCTTTGTAAACATCAGTCAAATTATTAAAGCTCTAGATAGGCGAACTAGGAAAAGAGAGAAGATAGAAGTTACCAATATCAGAAATAAGGATATCACTACAGATGCAAAGGATATAAAAATATTAAATAAATACTATTATCAGTTATATGCCCACTAATCTGATGACCTATATAAAATGAGCCAATTCCTTGAAAGACACTCTCTACCAGAGCTCACACAGGGTGAAACAGACAATCTTAATAGGACTATATCTCTTAAAGTAATTGAATAAAAAATTAATAACCTTCCAAAACAGAAGTACCACACCTAAAAGCTTTGCTGGTGAGTTCTAACAAATAGTTAAGGAAGAAATTATTCCAATTCTTTACAATTATTTCAGAGGAAAGAAGTGGAGGGATTCCTAACTCATTCTATGAGCCTAGCATTACCCTAATACCAAAATGAAACAAAGATACTGTGAAAAACTACAGAGATCTCTCATAAACATAACTGAAAAAATCCTCAACAAAATATTAGCAAACAAAATTCAGAATGTATAAATATTTACAACACAATCAGTGAGATTTATTTCAAGCTTGTAGAGCTGGTACAAAATTCAAAATTCAGATAATTTAATCTATCCCATCAACAGACACAGAAAAAGAAAAGCATTCAACAAAAACCAACATTCATTCACGATTTTAAAAAAGCTCATTAAACTACAGAGGGAAATTTCTTCAACTTGAAAAAGAATATCAACAAAATTCACCAGCTTATCCTCCTACTTAATGTTGAGAAATTTGAAGCTTTCCCACTAGGATTACATACAAGGCAAGAATGTCCACTCTCACCACAGCTATTCAATATTGTACTGGAAGTTCTAGATAATGTAATAGGAAAAGGAACAAAAACAAAGCTATAAAACTGGAAAGAAAGGAACAAAGCCGTCCTTTTATACAGATGACATGAATGTTTATGTAGCAAATATTAAAGAAAAATCCCCCAAACTAATAATTGATTATAACAAGATTGCATAATACAAGATTACTTACAAATTTAATTGCTTTTTTGTTTATCAGCAAAGAACAGATGGACTTTGAAATTAAAAGCCATGAAAAAATTTATATTAGTACCTAAAAATGAAATACTTAGGTATAAATCTAAAACAAAATGAACAAAATCTATATGAGGAAAAATATAAAACTTGGATGAAAAAATATCAAAGAACTAAATAAATGGAGAGATATCCTAAGTTCATGGATAGGAAGGCTGTATATTATGGAGATGTCAGTTCATCACAATTCAGTCTATAGATTCAATGTAATATCAACAGAAAATTCAGTAATTATTTTGTAGATATGAACAATATAGTTGTAAACTTTATATGGGAGGGCAAAAGACCCAGAATATCCAGCACAATACTTAAGGAGGAGATCAAACTTGGAGGATGATACTACCCAACTTCAAGATTTCTTATAAAGCTACAGTATTTAAGACAGTCGCTTAGGGAGAGAATAGACAAATAGGTCAATGGACCATAATTTGTTGTTCAGTTGCTCAGGCGTGTCTAACTCTTTGTAACCCCATGGACTGCAGCATGTCAGGTTTCCTTGTCCTTCAAGATCTCCAGGAGTTTTCTCAAACTCATGTCCACTGAGTCACTGATGCCATCCAACCATCTCATCCTCTGTCATCCCCTTCTCCTCTTAGTTTCAATCTTTCCTAGCACTGGGGTCTTTTCCAATGAGTCAGTTCTTTGCATCAGGTGGCCAAAGTATTGAAGCTTCAGCTTCAGCACCAGTCCTGCCTTATAAAGTACATTCAGGGTTTATTTCTTTTGGATTGACTGGCTTGATCTCCTTGCTGGCCAAGGGACTCTTAAGAGTCTTCTCCAGCTCCACAGTTAGAAAACATCAATTCTTTGGCACTCAGCCTTCTTTATGGTCCAACTCTCACATCCATACATGATTACTGGAAAAAGCATAGCTTTGACTAGATGGACCTTTGCTGGAAAAGTGATGTCTCTGCTTTTTAATATGCTGTCTAGGTGTTGTCATAGCCTTTCTTCCAAGGGGAAAGTGTCTTTTTAATTTCATGGCTGCAGTCACTCTCTGCAGTGATTTTGGAGTCCAAGAAAATAAATTCTGTCACTGTTTAACTGTCTCCCCATCTATTTGCCTTTAAATGATGGGACAGGATAGCATAATCTTTGTTTCTTGAATGTTGAGTTTTAAGCCAGCCTTTTCACTTTCTTCTTTCACCTTCATTAGCAGGCTTTTGATGACCCAGATAACCATGATGGTGTGGTCATTCAGTCATACATCCTGGAGTGTGAAGTTAAGTGGGCCTTAGGAAGCATTACTATGAGCAAGTCTAGTGGAGGTGATGGGATTCCAGGTGATCTATTTCAAATCTTAAAAAGGATGATGCCGTTAAAGTGATGCACTCAATATGTTGGCAAATTTGTAAAACTCAGCAGTGGCCACAGGACTGGAAAGGGCTAATTTCAATTCCAATCCCAATCCCAAAGAATGGCAGTGCCAAAGAATGTTCAAAGTATCCTACAATTACATTCATTTCACATGCTGGCATAGTAATGCTCAAAATCCTTCACATTAAGCTTCAGCAGAACATCAACCGAGAAATTCCAGCTGTAGAAGTTGAGTTTCAAAGAGGCAGAGGAGCCAAATATTAAATTGCCAACACTCATTCAATCATAGAGAAAGCAAGGAAATTTCAGAAAAACATCCACTTGTGTTTCATTGACTATGCTAAAGCCTTTGACTGTGTGGATCACAACAAACTATAGAAAATTTTTAAAGAGATGGGGATACTAGACCCACCTTACCTGCCTCATGAGAATCTTATATGCAGATCAAGAAGCAACATTTAGAATCAGACATGGAACAATGGATTGGTTCAAAATTAGGAAGGGTGTACATCAAGGCTGTATATCCTCACTCTGCTTATTTAATGTATTTATTTAATGTACTCTGATATGCAGAGTACATCATGCAAAATGCTGGGCTGGATAAATCACAAGCTGGAATCAAGATTGCCAGGAGAATTATCAACAACCTCAGATATACAGATGCACTCTAATGACACCTATGCAGATGATACTACTCTAACGGCAGAAAGAGAAGATGAACTTGAAAATTTTCAAGTATATAATACACTATTGCTAACAGAAATAACAATGGTGTTCACTAAAACACTGAAATATTCATCTTACAGCTATATTTACCTTTTGACAATTTCCTGGTTTCTTTCATACTACTGAACTTGGGAACACCCACTCTATATTTCTATGTGTTCAGCTCTTTATATTCCACATGCAAATGAAATTGTTCCTTATTTATCTGTCTCTGTAAGAATCATTCCATTTATAATGCCCTAAATCTCAATCCACATGCCCACAAATGGAAGGATGCTTTTTATTATTGTACATATATAATGCTCTTTGTCCATCTTATCTGTGATGGACACTTATTTCAATTTTGACTATTATGAATAATGTTGCTGTAACTGTGGAAGTGCACTCTTTGATATTCCATTTTCTTTACCTTTGGATATATACCTAGAAGTGAGCTTTCCAGATAATACTGTAGTGTTATTTTTAATAGTTTTTGAAATATTTTTATGTATTAAAATGCATTTAAAATAATATATTTCTGAGAAACCTCCATACTCTTTTCCATAGTGACTTTACCAATTTACTACTACAAACAGTGTACAAGGATTCTGTTTTCTCCACCTCCTTGTTAACACCTATCTTTTGCCTTTTTGATAACAACAATTCAAAGTGATGTGGTTTTAATCTCAACCATCTCATTGTGGTTTTAATTTGAATTTCCCTACTGATTAATAATGATGAGCATCTTTTCATGTACCCAGGGGACGTTTATATGTGCTTTTTTGAAAGGTGTCTATTTCGGCCCTCTGCCTATTTTTAAAAATGAATTGAAGACAATGAAATAAAATTTTTTATATACCTCGTGTTTCATTTATAAAATCATCTAAGAAATTACAAAATAATAGAAGTGAAGAACAGATTCGAGGTGCCAGTCATAGAAAGAACAGTTGTGGAAGAAGCAAAAAATGGGCAACAGGAATATTTCTTGGAATGACAGAAATGTTGTGTATCTAGACTGTTTCAATGTCAAAATCCTAATTGTGATATTGTATGCCAGTTTTGCAAGATATTACCACTGACAAAACTGGGCAAAAAGTGAATTGGGATTCTGTATCAGTTCTTACAACTGCACCTGAAACGAATTATCTCAAAAACATTTAAGTTTAATTAAAAAATTTTACATAACATGCAAGTACATTTAAATAACATTCTTAATGGTAAAATTGTAAAAGTGGATATTATAGGATAGACATTAATGTGGGGAAGTGTGTGACTATACAGAGGATTCAGTTCAGTTCAGTCCCTCAGTTGAGTCCGACTCTTTGCGACCCCATGGACTGCAGCACACCAGGCCTCCCTGTCGATCACCAATTCCCAGAATTTTGCTCAAATTCACGTTCATTGATTTGGTGATGCCATCCAACCATTTCATCTTCTGTCATCCCCTTCTCCTCCTGCCTTCAACTTTCCCAGAATCAGGATATTTTTCAGTGAGTAAGTTCTTCACATCAGGTGGTCAAAGCATTGGAGTTTCAGCTTTAGCATCAGTCCTTCCAGTGAATATTCAAGACTGATTTCCTTTAGGATTGACTGGTTGGATCTCCTTGCAGTCCAAGGGACTCTCAAGAGTCTTCTCCAACACCACAGTTCAAAAGCATCAATTCTTCAGAGTTCAGCTGTCTTTCTGGTCTAACTCTCATATCCATACATGACTACTGGAAAATCCATAGCTTTGACTAGATGGACCTTTGTTGACAAAGTAATGTCTCTGCTTTTTAATATGCTGTCTAGGTTGGTCATAGCTTTTCTTCCAAGAAACAAGTGTCTTTTAATTTCATGGCTGCATTCACCATCTGCAGTGATTTTGGAGCACAAGAAAATAAAGTCTGTCACTGTTTCCATTGTTTTCCCATCTATTTGCCTTTAAATGATGGGCTTGGATGCCATGATCTTTGTTTTTTGAATGTTGAGTTTTAAGCCAACTTTTTCACTATCTTTCAATTTCATCAAGAGGCTCTTTATTTGCTCTTGGCTTTCTGCCATAAGGGTGGTGTCATCTGTGCATCTGAGGTTATTGGTAATTCTCCTGGCAATCTTGATTCCAGCTTGTGCTTCATCCAGCCTGGCATTTTGCATGATGTACTCTGCATATAAGTTAAATAAGCACAGTGACAATATACAGTCTTGAAGTACTCTTTTCCCAGTTTGGAACCAATCTGTTGTTCCATGTTTGGTTCTAACCGTTGCTTCTTGACCTGCATAGATTTCTCAGGAGACAGATAATGCGGTCTGGTATTCCCATCTCTTTAAGACTTTTCCACAGACTGTTGTGATCCACACAGTCAAAGACTTTAGCTTAGTCGATGAAGCAGAAGTTGATATTTTTCTGGAACTCACTTGCTTTTTCTATGATCCAATGGATACAAAGGGTAACATGAACCAATTCCTTTGTAATGACTGACTAGTTCTATATCTTTTTTAAAAATCATTTTTGTTGGAGTATAGCTGCTTTACAATGTTGTGTTCATTTCTATCATACAGCAAAATGAATCAGCTATGTGTATACATACACACACACACACACACACACACACACACACACGTATATCCTTTTTCCTTGGATTGAGACTGACATATATACACTATTGATACTATGTAAAAAAATAGAGAACTAATGAGAACCTGTGGTATATCACAGAGATCTTTACTCAGTGCTCTGTGTTGACCTAAATGGGAAGGAAATCTGCCCTTTTAAACAGATTTATATGCTATTGTCTTGTATACTTACTTATATATTTAGAATATTAATCCCTTATTGGATACATGGTTAGCAAATCATTTCTTCCTTTCTGTAGATGTCTTTTCATACTGTTGCGGAGAAGGCAATGGCACCCCACTCCAGTACTCTTGCCTGGAAAATCTCATGGACGGAGGGGCCTGGTAGGCTGCAGTCCATGGGGTCGCTAAGAGTCTGACACGACTGAGCGACTTCACTTTCACTTTTCACTTTCATACATTGGAGAAGGAAATGGCAACTCACTCCAGTATTCTTGCCTGGAGAATCCCAGGGACGGGGGAGCCTGGTGGGCTGCTGTCCATGGGGTCGCACAGAGTCG
Source organism: Odocoileus virginianus (assembly GCF_023699985.2). Taxonomy (NCBI): domain Eukaryota; kingdom Metazoa; phylum Chordata; class Mammalia; order Artiodactyla; family Cervidae; genus Odocoileus; species Odocoileus virginianus. The sequence continues at coordinate 22,743,062 of NC_069708.1, forward strand.
GACACGACTGAAGCGACTTAGAAGCAGCAGAATACTGTTGGTTATACCTTTTTCTGTGCATAAAAATGTTGTTATGATGTGGTCTCACAAGTTTATTTTGGTTTTGTTGCTTTTGCTTTTCGTGTCATATTCCAAATATTGTTGCCATACTGATGTCAAAGAGCTTTGTTGTTGTGCTTTCTTCTATCAGTTTTATCATTTCAGGTATTGCATTTAAATATTTAATTAAATATGAGTTTACTCTTTTTGAGTGGTATAAGACAGCAGCCCAGTTTCCATTTTTGCATGTGGTTGTCCAGTTTTTCCCACATTATTGATTGAAGAGACTATTATTTCCCCATTGAATTTTCTTGACTCCCTTGTGAAATATTAGTTGACTATTAGTTGACTCAAGGGCTCATTTCTGGACTCTCAACTTATTCCCTTGGGCTATGTCTTAATTTTGGGGGCAGGATCATACTATTTTGAATACTATGGTAATACGTAGCTTAAAATCAGGAAGTACAATGCCTCAAGCTTTGTCACTTTTTCTCACAATGGCTTTGGCTACTTAGGGTCTTTTGTGGTTCCATACAAATTATGGATATTTCATGTATTTCTCTAATACATAGTATTGGACTTTTGATAAGGATTACTTTGACTACATAGAAAGCTTTGAGTAGTATGAATATTTTAGTAATACTAATTCTTTTGATCCATGAACTTAAGGTATCTTTGCATTTGTTTTGTTGTCTTCAATTTGTTTCAAGTATGCCTTACACTTTTCATTATATAGTTCTTTCACCTGTTTTGTTAAATGTATTAAAATTTATAGCTTTTAATGATATTATAAATGAGGTTCATTCTTTGTTTTTTCAGATAATGTTTTAACTGATTTATAAATGTTGATTTTGTTTCTTGCAATTGTACTAACTACATGATTAGTTCTAACATTTTTTGATTGAAGTTTTAGTATTTTCTATATATAAGATCACATCACTGGAAACAGACAATTTTATCTCTTCCCTTGCAATTTTGATACCCTTTATTATTTTTTTCTTGCCTAATTTGTTTGGCTAGTACCTCCAGTACAATGGTGAATAAGAGTAAAAGATTGTGGGCACCTTAACCATGTTCAAGATATTCCCCCCCTTTTTACTTTTTCTTTGACTCATTGGTTGCTCTGGAGTATGTTCTTTACCTTCCACTTATTTGTGAATTTTTAGTTTTTCTTCAGTAATTGAATTTTAGTGCAATACAATTGTAGTTGTAAAAGACACTTGGTATAGTTTCAATCTTTAAATTTGCTAAAATTTATTTTGTGACCTAACATACAATTCATCTTGCAATGTGTTACATGTGCAGTTGAGAAGAATGTGTATTCTGATGCTATGGATGGAATGTTCTATATATGTCTGTTAGATCCATTTATTCTAAAGTATAGTTCAAGTTCAATGTTTCTTTTTATTGATTTTGTGTCTAGATAATCTCTACATTGTTGAAAGTATGATACTGAAGACCTTTACTTTTATTGTATTGTTTTCTCTTCCTTTCAGATATGTTAGTATGTATTCAATATATATAAGTGTTCACATATTGGATCATATATTTACAATATCCTCTTGATTAATTGACTACTTTATTATTACATAATGACCTTTTCAGTCTCTTGTTACTGGGTTGGGTATAAAGTTTATTTTGTCTGATATGAGTGTAGTTACCTCTGCTCTCCTGGGTTCCATTTGCATGGAATATCTTTTTCATCCCTTAACATTGAGCTTATGTGTATCCTGAAGGATGAAGTGACTCTCTTGTAGGCACTATGTGTTTGGATTCTTCAAAAGTGTACTCAGTCATTCTATGACTTTCGATAGGATAATTTGGTTAATTTATATTTAACATGATTATATGTAGTTAAGGGCTTACTAATGCATCTTGTTGATTGTTTTTGAATCTTTTGTGGTTCTCTTGTTCCTTTATTTCTCTCTAACATTGTGATTTGACGATTTCCACACTGGTATGTTTTTATTACTTTCTCTTATTAATTTACAGATGCATAGATATTTGCTTTCTGGTTACCTCCAAGGGTCTTAGACAACAGACTCTTAAACAATCTTAAACAATAATGGCCGTAAAAAATAGAATGGGAAAGACTAGAGATCGCTTCAAGAAAATTAGAGATACCAAGGGAACATTTTATGTGAAGATGGGCACAATAAAGGACAGAAATGCTATGGACCTAACAGAAGCAGAAGATATTAAGAAGTGGCAAAAGTACATGGAAGAACTGTAGAAAAAAGATCTTCACGATCCAGTTAATCACGATGGTGTGATCACTCACCTAGAGCCAGACATCCTGGAATGTGAAGTCAAGTGAACCTTAGGAAGCATCACTATGAATAAAGCTAGTGGAGGTGATGGAATTCCAGTTGAGCTATTTCAGATGCTAAAAGATGATGCTGTGAAAGTGCTGCACTCAATATGCCAGCAAATTTGGAAGACTCACCAGTGGCCACAGAAAGCCAAGAGCAAATAAAGAGCCTCTTGATAAAATTGAAAGAGGAGGGTGTAAAAACTGGCTTAAAACTCAACATTCAAAAAACAAAATCATGACATCTGGTCCCATCATTTAAAGGCGAATGATGGGGAAACAATGGACACAGTGACAGACTTTATTTTCTCGGGTTCCAAAATCACTGCAGATGGTGAGTGCAGCCATGAAATTAAAAGACACTTGTTTCTTGGAAGAAAAGCTATGACCAAACTAGACAGCATATTAAAAAGCAGACATATTACTTTGCCAACAAAGGTCCATCTAGACAAAGCTATGGTTTTTCCAGTCATGTATGGATGTGAGAGTTAGACCATAAAGACAGCTGAGCTCTCAAGAATTGATGCTTTTGAACTGTGGTGATGGATAAGACTACTGAGAGTCGCTTGGACTGCAAGGAGATCCAACCAGTCAATCCTAAAGGAAATCAGTCTTGAATATTCACTGGAAGGACTGATGCTGAAGCTGAAGATCCAATAGCTTTGGCCACCTGATGGGAAGAACTGACTCATTTGAAAAGACCCTGATGCTGGGAAAGATTGAAGGCAGGAGGAGAAGGGGACGACAAAAGATGAGACGGTTGGATGGCATCACCAACTCAATGGACATGAGTTTGAGCAAGTTCTGGGTGTTGGTGATGGACAGAGAAACCTAGTGTGTTGCAGTCCATGGGGTCACAAAGAGTCACACACGACTGAGTGACTGAATTGCATTGAACTGAATTATGAACATTTCTTTTCAGCTGAAGAACTTCTCTCAGCATTTCTTTCAAGGCAACTCTAGTGATTATGGTATCCTTTAAGAATTTTTGTTTCGGAAAGTTTTTATCTCTCCCTATTTTCTGATAATCTACTTTGCCTGGTAAAGTATTCTTGTTTAGCATTTTAATTTTTTTTTAACATTCTGAAAAGGTCATGTCACTCAGATTCAAAGTTTTCTGCTGAAAAATCTGTGAATAGTCTTTTTGGAGTTCCCTTTCATATGAGGAATATTTTGTTGTTGTTTTTAAAATAATTTGTCTTTGCTTTTAGAATTTTTTATTATAATGTGCTTAGAGAAGATCATTTTGACTTTATACTTTGCTGGGATTCCAGGTTTCTCTTAATGTTTGGGAAATGATAAGCCATTATTTCTTTGATTAAGCTTTCTGCCACTTTTACTCAGTCTTTTTTCACTTACTATATTGTATTACATAGATTGTTTTTCTTAATGCTATCCTATAGCTGATGTAGGCTTTCAGCATTCATATTCTTTTTTGCTCTGAGACTAGATAATTTCAAATAATCCCTCTTTTGCTTCACTGATTCTTTCTTATGCTTGATTAATTCTTCTCTTGGTGTCCTTTTTTATATTGTTCATTACCTTTGTTGTATTCTTCAGCTCCAAAATTTCTGTTTGGTTCTTTTTTGTAATTTCTACTCCTTTGTTAAACTTCTCATTTTGTTTATGTATTGGTTTCCTAATTTTATTGAATTGTTTTTGTGTGCTTTCCTGTAGGTCACAGGTTTTTATAACAACTATTTTCATTTGTTCGTTGAGAAAACCAGACAGTACCATTTTTGTGATTGTCTACTGGAAAATTACTACCTTTCTTCAGTTGTGTCATGTTTGCTTGATTTTCACATTTTTGAAGTCTTGTTGCTGTCCTTGCATTTGAGGTAGCAGTAATCTCCTCTAGTTTTTACTGACTGAATTCATGAAAGAAATACTTTGCATCAATCCTTTTAAAGTTTTCTAAAACCTATTCTATGGGTATGTCTGCTCCACACATCTTGGTCCCACTTGGGGGGTTATTAAAATCGCATGCCTTCTGCTCATCTTTCAGAGACAAGCCAGGTGCTGACAGTTCCCCTTTTGCTTTCCCTAGCATGGTGCTAACTGTACACAGTCTGTGTGGTTTCACTTAGTTTTTCAGAATTGGGCCAGCTTTTCGTCCATGGTCATTAGTCATCTGAAAGTCTCACACTTGCTGTCTTGGGGGTCAGCCACAGAGTATGTATATGTGTGTTAGGAACATAGTGTTGGAAGTTCCTGTGGGCCAGTTAGGGGATTCTCAGGTAAGACAACCTTAGCAATTTTGGGGTGAACTAACTGGAGTTGCCCATGTCATGGATATTAGGCTTTATGTGCCTTTAATTCCCATTGAGACCCTCAGCTTCTGTTCATTCAACCTTTCCCCAGTCTCATTCATGGAGCAAAACACAGTTTTGTTGATAGGGTGAAAAAGAAGTAGATCTTTTTGGTAGCATACCTCACATCTGGGAAATCTGGGTGCTCTTTTATATGCTCTCACTTTCCCCCAAGGGAGAAACCACCGGTGAAAGGTTTTCTCTTGGTGTTTAACTGTGTTGCCTTGGGAGGAGGAATGATATCAGTAAAGTGAAATTGTACCTCTCACGGTCTTTAGTGAATTCAATCTCAGATATTTTTTTTCTAGTGGCATATTATAACATCTCCACTGTGCTCCTGGACTTCCACAAAGGCACACTTGTCTGTGTGTGATTGACAAAATCAGTGTTCTTTGGGGGAGTAAATGGTACAAAATTTAAATTTTTCCAACTATATGATAAAAAGAAGATAGTCTTTCTTGAGTATAAACCTTGTGCTTCTTAAATATTTGATAAATAACACATGACTAACCCATTTAAAATGTATAATTGAATGGTTTTAAGTATATTCATGTATATGTTAAACTATGACCACAGTCAATTTAAAACATTTATTACCTCAACATTTTTTCCTTGAAAAATGAGCTTCTTGGAAACAATGGTGGAGTAGAAGAAACTTAAGCACATCTCCTTTCACAAGCACAACAAACTCACAAACTAATTGCTGAACAACCATCAGTTAAAAAGACTCAACCTGGGATTTTAATCTGTTGCATCAGTCCCTTCTGAAGCAGTTCCCTTTGTTTATTTGGCTTCTGTTTGGCGGTCTCTTCAGTGCCTAAGAGGGATCAGGTAGAGAGGGAGGTGGGAGGGGGATCGGGATGGGGAATACATGTAAATCCATGGCTGATTCATGTCAATGTATGACAAAACCCACTACAATATTGTAAAATAATTAGCCTCCAACTAATAAAAATACATGAAAAAAAAAAAAAGACTCAACCTTCCAAAAATGATAGCTTACATCCAAAGACATAAAGAAGAAACCACAATGAGATGGTAGGCGGGGTGTACTCAAAATGTAATCAAATACCATATTATCAAGATGGGTGAGCCACAAACTGGACAATAATTCTGTTGAAGAAATTCTTCCACAGGAGAGAACATTATGTCAGGCTCCCCAGCTTGGAGATTTGGCATGGGGAGGAAGAGCCCCCAGAGCATTTGGCTTTGAAGACCAGTGAGGCTTGAATTGCAGGGGCTTCACAGGACTCAGGGAAACAGCCTCCACTCTTGGAGAATGCACACAAGTCTCATGTGTACCGGTACCCAGGACAAAAGCAGTGACTTTACAGAGCCCAGGCAAGGCCTACCTGCAGATCTTGGAGGGTCTTCTGGGCATGCAGTGGAGGGAAGCTGTGGCTCATTCTGGGAATAAGGGCACTGGTGGCAGAGGCATGTAGGGTATTTATTGACATGAGATCTCCTGAAGGCCAAAATTTTGGCAGCAAAACCTGGCCCCACTCAACAGACTGCAGGCTCTAGTGCTGGGACACCTCAGTTCAAACAGTCAACAAGGTGGGAACACAGCCACACCCATAAGCAGACAGGCTGTCTAAAGATTTCCTGAGCTCACAGGTGCCTCTAGAAAAACCCCTTGACATGGCCCTGCCCACCAGAGGGTCAAGGCCCAGCTCCAACAACAAGTGGGTGAGCATTGGCCCCTCCCACCAGGAAGCCTACAGAAGCTACTAGATCAGCTTCACCCACCAGGATGCAGACAATCAGAAGCAAGAAAACTACAGTCTCACAGTCAGCAGAACTGAGTGGACAAACACAGGTCCGAACCTACCATGGAACCAGCTGGTCCCTGATCCTTGGATGATGAGAAGCAGTTGTACTGCTGGGACACATAAAACATCCCCTGCAGCGGGACAGTTCTCCAAGGTAGAGAAACATAAATCAGCTTCCACATATCTTATGCCTTGTGGAGAGTCCTGACTCTCATCATAATGCAATCAGTCTCACTGCAGTCAAGGGATACCATGGGGTGAGAGAGAACTCCCATCACTACCACACACTAATGAGGATCCATGCCCTTTTTATGTCTACAAAAGTAGATATGGGAACGTGAACTTCTATTTCCACATAGTAGTAACAAATTGGCATTCCCTTGACAAGCAATAGGCATCCCTGGTGACTCAGATGGTAAAGAATCTGCCTGCAATGCAGGGGACTTGGGTTCGATCCCTGGGTTGGGAAGAGCCTCTGGAGAAGGGCATGGCAACCCATTCCAGTATTCTTGCCTGGAAAATCCCCATGGACAGAGGAGCCTAGCAGGTTACAGTCCATGGGGTCACAAAGAGATGGACACAACTGAGTGACTAAGCAAATGACAAGAAATGTTAAAAAAGCTAACTATAATAAAATGTTTAAATAGTTTTGTACACATGACAAACATAATATGAAAATATTCATTAAAGCATCTATTGAAAATATCAATTGAAAATTATCTGTCATACAAAAAAGGAAGACAATAATGATTTAAATGAGAAAAGAAAATCAATAGATGCTTACACTGAGATAAGATATCACAGATGTGAGAATTATCACAAAAAGATTTAAAAGCAGATATTATAATGAAATTCTAAGGAACAATTATGAACACCTTTCAAAAAGTAAACAGTAGAAAGCCACAGTGAAGAAATACAGCTTATCAACAAAAACACGAAAGAAAATTTGGAAAAAATATTTAAATTTATTTTAAACCTTTTAAAAAAGATTTAATTTTATATTGGTGCACAGTTGATTTACAATGTTGCATTAGTTTCAGGTGTATAGCAAAGTGATTCAGTTAACACATACATATATTTATTTATTCCCTTTCAGAATTTTTTTTCCATGTAGGTTATTACAGAGTATTGAGCAGAGTGCCTTGTGCTATAGAGCCCACACTTGTTTATTATCTATTTCATATATATACTAGCATGCATATGTTAATTCCAAACTCTTAATTTACTGCCCCCCCACCTTCCCCCCTTGGTAACCATAAGTTTGTTTTCAACATCCATGAGTCTGTTTTTTAAGTAAGTTACTTTGTGTCATATTTTAAATTTCCACATATAAGTGATATCATGTGATATTTTTCTCTGTCTGACTTAAGTCATTTAGAATGATAATCTCTAAGTCCATCTACATTGTTGCTGCAAATGACATTATTTCACCCATATTTATGGCTCAGTAATATTCCACTGTGCATATATAGATATAGATATACCACATCTTGATCCATTCCTCTGTCAATCGACACTCAGGTTGCTTCCATGTAATGTTTATTATAAATAGTGCTACAATCAATGTTGGGGTCGATATATATTTTCAAATTATGGTTTTCTCTGGACATACACCAAGTAGTGGGATTGCTGAAGCATACAGTAGCTCTATTTTTAGTTTTTTGAAGAAGTCTCCATACTGTCCTGCATAGTGGTTGAACCAATTCACATTCCCTTCTCCAGGGGATAACAGGGTAGGAGGGTTTCCTTTTCTCCACAAGTCCTCCAGCATTTATTATTTGTAGGATTTTTGATGATGATACCTGTAAATTTGCTTTGCACTTCTCAAATAATTGGCAATGTTGAACATTGTCTTTTATGTGCTTTTTCGTTTTCTGCATGTCTTATTTAGAGAAATGTCTGTTGAGATTTTCTCCCCATTTAAAAAAAATTGAGTTTCCTGAGCATGTAAATTTTGGAAATCATCCCTTGTCAGTTGCATCATTTTCAAATATATTTTCCTATTCTGTAGGTTGTCTTTTCATTTTGTTTCCTTTGCTGTGCAAAAGCCTTTAGATTTAATTAAGTCCCATTGTTTATTTTTGTTTTCATTTTCACTACTCTAGGATGTGGATCCAAAAAGATAGTGCTTTGATTTATGTCAGTGAGTGTCTGCCCATATTTTACTGTAAGAGTTTTATAGTATCTGATCTTGCATTTAGGTCTTTAATCCATTTTAAATTTGTTTTTGTGTGTGGTATTAGAGAATTCTCTAATTTCATTCTTTTTTATGTATCTCAACACGACTTATTGAACAGACTATTTTTTCTTCATTGTGTATTCTTGTCTCCTTTCTTGTAGGTTAATTGACCATAGGTGTGTGAGTTTACTTCTGGGCTTTCTATCCTATTCCATTGATTTATAAGTCTACCTTTGATGTATAAGTATGTCACTATCAGTGTTTTGATTACTGTAGCTTTATAGTATAATCTGAAGCCAGGGATCCTGATTCCCAAAACTCCATTTAAAATTGGAAATTCTGTGATTGAAAAACACCATCAAAATTAAAGCTGATATCAAAAGAAGAGTTGAAAAAAGAAGGAAAAATCAGTGACTGGGAAGACAGTGAATTGCCTAACTTAAATAAAAGAAAAAATAATAAACAGAAGTCCAGAAACCTGTAGATTTAGGGAGAAAAAAATGGAAAACCTTTGTCATTGGAGTCCAAAAATGCTAAAGAAAGCAGGTTTGATAATTAACTGAAAACTTACCAGCTTGCCAAAAGATATAACATTAAAGAATTTTAAAAAATGATTGAACACTGAACAATAAAGGGAGCCACATAGAGATACATTGTAATTAAACCATTGAAAATGAAAGACCATTTAAAAAGTGTTGAAAGCAGCCAGAGGTGAAGATCACTTTGTCTACCTATAGAGGAATGAAATTGAATGAAAAAATTCCCGTGAGAAATTATGGAAGCCAGAATTAAAAGACATATTTTTTTACAAGCAGAAAGAAAACAACTTTCAACCTAGAACCCTATATCTTTCATAAGTGAAGAGGAATTCAATACATTTTCAGAAGGGAAAGTAAATGAATGTGTTACCATCAGACATGCCCTAAAACGTTCAAAGAAAGTTCTATAAACAGAAAACAAATATACTAGTGAGTTCCAGGAGTTAAATATATGGGGGATGAAAGAAATAACTGTAGCTATATATACATAGGCCATCCTAAAGGTCTTCTGCTTCTGTTAGGTCCATACCATTTCTGTCCTTTATTGAGCCCATCTTTGCAAGAAATGTTCTCTTGGTATCTATAATTTTCTTGAAGAGATCTCTAGTCTTTCCCATTCTGTTTTTCTCTATTTCTTTCCATTGATCGCTGAGGAATGCTTTCTTATCTCTCCTTGCTATTCTTTGGAACTCTGCATTCAAATGGGAATATCTTTCCTTTTCTCCTTTGCTTTCTGCTTCTCTTCTTTTCACAGCTATTTGTAAGGCCTCCTCAGACAGCCATTTTGGTTTATTTTGCATTTCTTTTCCATGGGGATGGTCTTGATCCCTGTCTGCTGTACAATGTCACGAACCTCTGTCCATAGTTCATTAGGCACTCTGTCTTTCAGGTCTAGTCCCTTAAATCTATTTCTCACTTTCACTGTATAATCAGAAGGGATTTGATTTAGGACATACTTTAATGGTCTAGTGGCTTTCCCTACTTTCTTCGATTTAAGTCTGAATTTGAAAATAAGGAGTTCATGATCTGAGCCACAGTCAGCTCCTGGTCTTGTTTATGATGACTGTATAGAGCTTCTCCATCTTTGGCTGCAAAGAATATAATCAATCTGATTCTGGTATTGACCTTCTGGTGATGTCCATGTGTAGAGTCTTCTCTTGTGTTGTTGGAAGAGGGTATTTGCTATGACCAGTGCATTCTCTTGGCAAAACTCTATTAGCCTTTGCCCCACTTCATTCTGTACTCCAAGGCCAAATTTGCCTGTTACTCCAGGTGTTTCTTCACTTCTTACTTTTGCATTCCAGTCCCCTATAATGAAAAGGACATCTTTTTGGGGTGTTAGTTCTAAAAGGCCTTGTAGGTCTCATAGAACCATTCAACTTCAGCTTCTTCAGCATTACTGGTTGGGGCATAGGCTTGGATTACCGTGATATTGAATGGTTTGCCTTGGAAACGGACAGAGATTATTCTGTCATTTTTGAGACTGCATCCAAGTACTGCATTTCAGACTCTTCAGCTGACCATGATGGCTACTCCAATTCTTCTAAGGGATTCCTGCCCACAATAGTAGATATAATGGTCATCTGAGTTAAATTCACCCATTCCAGTCCATTTTAGTTTGCTGATTCCTAGAATGTCGCCGTTCACTCTTGCCATCTCCTGTTTGACCATTTCCTATTTGCCTTGATTCATGGACCTAACATTCCAGGTTCCTATGCAATATTGCTCTTTACAGCATCGGACCTTGCTTCCATCACCAGTCACATCCACAACCATTGTTTTTGCTTTGGCTACTTCTCTTCATTCTTTCTGGAGTTATTTCTCCACTGATCTCTAGTAGCATATAGGGCACCACTGACCTGGGGAGTTCCTCTTTCAGTCTCCTATCCTTTTGCTTTTTCATACTGTCCATGGGGCTCTCAAGGCAAGAATACTGAAGTGGTTTCCATTCCCTTTTCCAGTGGACCACATTCTGTCAGACCTCTCCACCGTGACCTGCCCAACTTGGGTGGCCCCACATGGAATGGCTTAGTTTCATTGAGTTAGACAAGGCTGTGGTCCATGTGACCAGATTGGTTAGTTTTCTGTGATTATGGTTTTAGTGTTTCTGCCCTCTGATGTCCTCTCACAACAAGGTGGCAAGAATACACAGAAGAAATGTACAAAAAAGATCTTCACGACCCAGATAATCACAGTGGTGTGATCATTCACCTACAGCCACATCCTGGAATATGAAGTCAAGTGGGCCTTAGAAAGCATCACTATGAACAAAGTTAGTGGAGGTGATGGAACTCCAGTTGAGCCATTTCAAATCCTGAAAGATGATGCTCTGAAAGTGCTGCACTCAATATGCCAGCAAATTTCGAAAACTCAGCAGTGGCCACAGGCCTGGAAAAGGTCAGTTTTCATTCCAATCCCAAAGAGTGCTCAAACTACCACACAATTGCTCTCATCTCACACGCTAGTAAAGTAATGCTCAAAATTCTCCGAGCCAGGCTTCAACAGCACGTGAAGCATGAACTTCCAGATGTTCAAGCTGGTTTGAGAAAAGGCAGAGGAACCAGAGATCAAATTGCCAACATCCGCTGGATCATTGAAAAGCAAGAGAGTTCCAGAAAAACATCTATTTCTGCTTTGTTTACTATGCCAAAACCTTTGACTGTGTGGATCACAATAAACTGTGGAAAATTCTGAAAGAGATGGGAATACCAGACCACCTGACCTGCCTCTTGAGAAACCTGTATGCAGGTCAGGAAGCAACAGTTAGAACTGGACATGGACCAACAGACTGATTCCAAATAGGAAAAGGAGTATGTCAAGGCTGTATATTGTCACCATGCTTATTTAACTTAGATGCAGAGTACATCATGAGAAACGCTGGGCTGGAAGAAGCACAAGCTGGAATCAAGATTGCTGGGAGAACTATCAATAACCTCAGATATGCAGATGACACACCACCCTTATGGCAGAATGTGAAGAGGAATTAAAAAGCTTTTTGATGAAAGTGAAAGAGAAGAGTGAAAAAGTTGGCTTAAATCTCAACATTCAGAAAACTAAGATCATGGCATCTGGTCCCATCACTTCATGGGAAATAGATGGGGAAACGGTGGCTGACTTTATTTTTCTGGGCTCCAAAATCACTGCAGATGGTGATTGCAGCCATGAAATTAAAAAACACTTCCTCTTTGGAAGGAAAGTTATGACCAACCTAGATAGCATATTAAAAAGCAGAGACATTACTTTGCCAACAAACGTCCATCTCGTCAAGGCTATGGTTTTTCCAGTAGTCATGTATGAATGTGAGAGTTGGACTGTGAAGAAAGCTGAGCACCAAAGAATTGATGCTTTTGAACTCTGGTGTTAGAGAAGACTCTTGAGAGTCCCTTGGACTGCAAGGAGATCCAACCAGTCCATCCTAAAGGAGATCAGTCCTAGGTGTTCATTGGAAGGACTGATGCTGAAGCTGAAACTCCAATATTTTGGTCACCTCATGTGAAGAGTTTACTCATTGGAAAAGACCCTGATGCTGGAAGGGATTGGGGGCAGGAGAAGAAGGGGACGATAGAGGATGAGATGGTTGGATGGCATCACTGACTCGATGGACATGAGTTTGAGCAAACTCCGGCAGTTGGTGATGAACAGGGTGGCCAGGCCTGCTGCATTCCATGGGGTTGCAAAGGGTCAGACATGACTGAGCGACTGAACTGAACTGATACATAGGAAACAACATAGAAGTTCCAGTCCTGCATGTAAAGAGCTTATATATTATTGCTTTTATCTTCACAAAATGTAAAAACTAAACAAACTGAAAATTGACAACTGTTTGATCCATAGGAGGAGGTTATATTGATAATCATAGCTCTCTAAATTAGAAAAATATACAGGCAGAAACATAGAAGTAAAACTTAACAGAGTAGAATCCCAGGAGGAAAAAAAAAAAAAAAAAGAAACAAACTCTGCAGAAACCAGTACCAAGGTTCAGTTCAGTCGCTTAGTCATGTCCTACTCTTTGCGACCCCATGAACCACAGCACACCAGGCCTCCCTGTCCATCAGCAACTCCTGGAGTCCATCCAAACCCATGTCCATTGAGTCGGTGATGCCATCCAACCAACTCATTCTCTGTCGTCCCCTTCTCCTCCTGCAGCAAAACTTAAACTACAATTGACAAATCGAAGGAAGTTCAGTGTGGGCAAGTTTGAGATTTTAAAATTTCATCAGGGTCCAGTTTTAGAGAGGATCTGCATATTTGTTGATTTTACCTTCAGCCACCCTACCAGGTTCTCACAGAGAAGAATGGGAAACAAATCCCGTGCTCCTTGCAAAGTGAGAAGAAAAGTAGTCATTTTGAAGTATATGATGAACATTCAGTTCTTTTTACCTAAGCCTTCCCTCAAGTGAACTACTTTATCAGAACCCAGCATAATGGGATATTAACAGAGTTTAATTTTCCTACTGAGATTTTAATAGCTTAATTTTTCCAAAGAAAGAAATACCCAACTCCAGCCCCCTTTAGCTTTCCTATCTCATCAAATTAAAAAAAGAATAACTGAGAAGTACCTGCAAAAGTCATAGTCCAGAGACACAGGCACACTTAAAGATTGACATCAGATGAAAGAGCTATAGAATGTTTTTCTTTCCCCAAATCAGCAGGACTTCTATGTAATCATAGGGGAATAAAACTTATCGAACTCTATACTATAGGTCTTATTTAGGAAGAAAAAAAGTAAATGTAACAAAGAACAACAGAAAATAAATAATACATGTGAAAAAATTTTAATATCTAACACCTAAAACTACTTCAAACACTAAACGCAGCATAATTTCCTGCCAGGTAAACATAAAATCTCACACCATAATCCTATTTACTTCAGTTCCTTTTACCTAGTATGTAATGCATAGCTTTAAAAAACTTAATAAGGCATACTGAAAGATAAAATACACAGCTTTTAAAACTTGAGCAAGCATCAGAAACAGATTCATATGTGACAGATATTGGAAATATCAGACAAATAATTGTTAAAAGTAAACAATGATTAGTATGCAAAGGGATATAATGGGAAAAGTGGATAACATGCAAAAGCAAATGAGAAATGAAAGAAGTAAAAACTCTAAGAAAAATCAAAAGTAAATGCGAAAATATGAAAAAACACTATAACAAAAATAAGGTATAAATGTATTTGACACAGCCAAGTAAAAACTAGTGAACTTGAAGAAATATCATAAAAACTTCAAAAAGTGGGAGTGCATACAGCAAAAAACCGAAAATTATATAAAATAAATTATACAAGAATGATGGAATAAATAAAGTGGTATAACATGTGGGTAGGGGAAACCAGTAGGAGAAGAATGAGAGAAAGAAACACAAAATTTTGAAACCATAACAACTGAGAATTTTCCAAAGTTAGTGAAAGCCATAAAATTGAATATCAAGAAAGTCAGAGAATACCAAACAGAACAATTTTTTTTAAAAAACCCAACAAACCTACATCTAGGCGTATCTCATTCAAATTGCAGAAAATCAAAGAGAAAATTCTGAAAGAGGTCAGAGAATAAATTACCTTACATATAGAGGGTTGGAAATAACAGTTACATCAGACTTCTTTTCAGAAATCATGCAAGGAATAGGGAGATCAGGATGGTGGAGTAGGAGGATGAAGAGCTCACCTCCTCCTATGAACACATCCAAAATACATCTACATGTGAAGCAATTCTCACTGAAAATAAATTGGACCCCGGCAGAAAGACTCATATAATCAAGGATATAAGAAAGAGCCGCACAGAATCAGGTTGGAAGGTAAAAGAAGCCATTAGATGGAAACCTGTTTCCCTAGGAAGAGACATAAAGGAGGAGGAGGATTAAATGGGCTTGGAGATCATCTATGGAGAGTGAGTAGTTAAACCACACGTTGGATGTCCCAGCCCTGGGGCCCAACACCAGGAAGATAAGTTCCCTTAGCTAGTTTAAAAACCAGTGGGACTAAGAGCAAGGCTGCAAGAAATCTAGGCTACAATAAGCACACACAAGCTTTCTTACTCCCAAAACAATGTGGAGGAAGTAGATTGAAACTCAATGTGACCCTGGCTGGATTATTGTGACCACCCCAGCTTACACCCTGGTCCTAAGTGAGTGCTTGTGCTGACCCTTCTTGCTCAATGGTACACCTATCACTAGGATAGAGGCTGCCATGATCTAGGAGGGTATGCAGTTATAGTGGACGGAGCCTGCTCAAACCTAGCACAGAATCTGAAAGGAGTGAGGGTGGCCATTACTGGCATTCACTAAAGTGGCAGATTTGGGGTGATGTGGGGCCCTAACTAATGTCAGTTCAGTTCAGTTCAGTTGCTCAGTCGTGTCTGACTCTTTGTGACCCCATGAAGTGCAGCACGCCAGGCCTCCCTGTCCATCACCAACTCCTGGAGTCTACTCAAACTCATGTCCATCGAGTCAGTGATGCCATCCAGCCATCTCACCCTCTGCCATCCCATTCTCCTCCTGTCCCCAATCCTTCCCAGAATTAGGGTCTTTTCCAATGAGTAAACTCTTCACATGAGGTGGCCAAAGTATTGGA
Organism: Odocoileus virginianus; assembly: GCF_023699985.2. Classification (NCBI taxonomy): domain Eukaryota; kingdom Metazoa; phylum Chordata; class Mammalia; order Artiodactyla; family Cervidae; genus Odocoileus; species Odocoileus virginianus. The sequence goes on from NC_069708.1 coordinate 22,758,782, forward strand.
GTTTCAGCTTCAACATCAGTCCTTCCAATGAACACCCAGGACTGATCCCCTTTAGGATGGATTGGTTGGATCTTCTTGCAATCCAAGGGACTCTCAAGAGTCTTCTCCAACACCACAGTTCAAAAGCATCAATTCTTCGGTGCTCAGCTTTCTTCACCATCCAACTCTCACATCCATACACGACTACTGGAAAAACCATAGCCTTGGCTAGACAGAACTTTGTTGGCAAAGTAATGACTCTGCTTTTAAATATGCTATCTAAGTTGGTCATAACTTTCTTTCCAAGGAATAAGCATCTGTTAATTTCATGTTAGGACTGCCCAAACACATGTTCTCACTCATGCCTAATGTCCACACAAAACCCTCTTGCTCTGCAGAACAGCACCCCACTAAGGAAAATGTTAGTGTGGTTTAGGAGAATGCAAATTGTAGGGGGCAGAGTCAGTTTGGACCTGTACTTCAGGGCTTCTGCTCCAGCAAATTGGGATTCAATCCCACCACCATAGAATGGTTTGGCCAGTGAGCAGAAGAGAAGTCTTGGCTCTGAATCTAGTCATCTCCAGTCCCAACTCCTACCAAGGTAAGTTTCCAACATGCTCTGGTGGAAGATATGACTAGTGCTCAATTCAGATCTAGTTATTCCACAAAATTCACTGGACAAACACAGACTGTATAGGCATGCTCCCACACAACGACACCCATTCAAGAACAGGATAGGTAACCCTTTCATGGATTTCATCAAGACAGAGAAAGTTAAGCAAAATGAGAAGAGAGAGAAATTTGTTTCAAATGAAAGAACAAAAGAACCTGGAAATACAACTAATGAAACAGAGATAGTTCACAAGATACAGTTCAAGATGTGAAGAGCCAACTCACTGGAAAAGATCCTGATGCTGGGAAAGATTGATGGCAAAAGGGGAAGAGGGTGGCAGAGGATGAGATGGTTAGTTACTATCACTGACTCAATGGGCATACATCTGAGCAAACTCTGGGAGATAGTGAAGGACATGGAAGCCTGGCATGCTGCAGTCCATGGGGTTGCAAAGAGTTGGACATGACTTAGCGATTGAATGACAACAGCAAAAGAGTTCAAAGCATTTTCAAAAAGAATGCTAACTGATCTAGGGAAAAGAATACATGAACACACTGAGAATTTTAACAAGGAACTAGAAATTACAAAAGAGAATCAGTCAGAACTGAAGAATACAATAACCAAAGTGATAAATATACTAGAAATAATTAACAGGAGACCAAGTGATACAGAATAATACATAAGTTTTCTGAAAGTTAGAATAATGGAAATAACTGAATAAGAACAGCAAAAACAAAAACAATTTAAACTTGAGGGCAACTTAAGGACCTCCAAAACAACGTTAAGCATACCAACATTCACAATTACAAGGGTCCCAGAACGTGTTTGCATATCCAATCACATTAGTTAGTTTGTGTCTGGCATACATTGTCACGTGTTTGCACCTTCTATAAGTAGAAGGAGGAGAGAGAAAGGAATCAAAGTGAATTTGAGGAAATCATGGCTGAAAACACCCCAAAATGGATGAAAGATACAGATGTACAGATACAGGGTGCACAGAATGTCCCATACACAAAGACATATAGTTAAATGGCAAAAGTTAAAGATAAAGAGAGAATTTTAAAGGCATGAAAAGGAAAAAACGTCACATAAAAGGGAATCTCCCATAAGGATGTCAGCTGATTTTTTTTCCTGCTGAAACTTTGCCAGCAAGAAGAGAGTAACATGATATATTTAAAGTGCTTGAAAGGAAAAACCCTACAATGCAGGATACTCTACCCAGCAAGGCTATCATTCAAATTGAAGGAGAGATAAATAACTTCTCAGATAAACAAAAACTAAAAGAGTTCATCAATACTAAACCAAATCCAAAAAGAAAAGTTAAAGGGTATTCTCTAAGTGGAAAAGAAAAGGGTCCAAAAGGAGTAAGAATCTAGAGGAAAGAAAATATCCCACAAGCGAAAGGAAATACAGAGTAAAGGTTCTGGATCAACCATTTAAATATACTCTCATGAAGATTCTTAAAATGTAAAATCAACTCTAAGTACAATAATTAAGGATGAATATGAAGATGCAAGATATGACAACAAATACACAAAATGTAGGAGTAAAATATTTATCTTTTAGATGTTGTTTAACTCAAAGGACTATCAATTTACAAGTATATACAGTTATAGATCAGTATATGAACCCCATGGTAATCATAACCACAAATCAAAAACCTAAAATAGATATACAAAAACTAGGGAGAAAGGAACACAAGCATACTACAAATAAAATTATCCAAACACAGGGATCAAATTAAAGAAGAATAAAAGTGCAGAGAAAAACTACAAAACAACCAGAAAACAAGTAATAAAGTGGGAATAAGTATTACTTATCAATAATCACTTTAATGTGAATGGAATATATACTCCAAACAAATGACATAGGCTAGTTGAGATGATTAAGAAGGACACATTGATATGCTACTTGTAAGAAATACACTTCATAGCTAAAGACACACAGAGACAAAGTGAAGAGGTAAAACAGAAATTCAATACAAGTGGAAATGGCAAAGAATCTTCGGGTAACAAAACTCATATCAGACAAAATATATCGGAAGTCCCCTACATAGGACCCTTCAAGCTGCAAACTTTAAAAAATGTGAACGCATGCTTGCATATCTAATCACATTAGTTAGTTCATGTGTCTGGCATACATTGTCACATGTGTGCATCTTCTATATGTAGTTGTGCTTTTGTATACTGTACAGTACTGTACAGAGTACAGTATCTTTTTTTCAAGCCAAGGATGTCAAGAAGCAAGCATAAAAGCAGCAGTGATGTACCTGGTACAGTACTACTCAGGCATCTCTCGATCATTTTTTTCAAGAGAATAGACAGGATTGAATCCAGCAAGGAACCAGAACACGTGCCATCAATGTCAGGCCTGAGTGAGACTGCAGCTTGCCCTCTGTTTCTTATTGCTGATGATCCTTCAGCTCTACCATCTCCCACCTCCCCTCACTCTTCCAGACAGTAACACTCTTATTCACCCAATGCTAACCTCTGTAGCTATACTGTACTAGAAGATTAAAAGTTATTTTTTGTGCATTACTTGTGTGAAACGTATTATAAACCGATTACAGTACAGTTCTACATAACAGATTGTGTTAGTTTAGTACCTAAGGTATCATTGCTGGACTTATTAACAAATTGGACTTATAAAACTTCTCTTGGAAGGGAACTAATTTGTAAATAGGGGACTACAGTTCAGTCTCTCAGTCATGTCCAACTCTTCGTGACCCCATGGACAACACCACGCCAGGTTTCCCTGTCCATCACCAACTGCCGAAGCTTGCTCAAACTCAAGTACATCGAGTCGGTGATGCCACCCAACCATCTCATCCTCTGTCATTCCATTCTCCTCCTGCCTTCAATCTTTCCCAGCATCAGGGTCTTTTCCAGGGAGTCAGTTCTTTGCATCAGGTGGCCAAAGTATTGGAGTTTCAGCTTCAGCATCAGTCCTTCCAATGAATATTCAGAACTGATTTCCTTTAGGATGGGCTGGTCGGATCTTCTTGCAGTCCAAGGAACTCTCAAGTCTTCTCCATTACCACAGTTCAAAATCATCAATTCTTCTGTGTTCAGCTTTCTTTATAGTCCATCTCTCACATCCATACATGACTACTGGAAAACCCATAGCTTTGATTAGATGAACCTTTGTTGGCCAAGTAATGTTTCTGATTTTTAATATGCTGTCGCAGTTGGTCATAGCTTTTCTTCCAAGGAGCAAGTGTATTTTAATTTCATGGCTGCACTCACCACCTGCAGTGATTTTGGAGCCCCCCCCCCCCAATAAAGTATCCATTTCCATTGTTTCTCCATCTATTTGCCATGAAGTGATGGGACCAGATACCATGATTCATTTTCTGAATGTTGAGTTTTAAGCCAACTTTTTCACTCTCCTCTTTCACTTTCATCAAGAGGCTCTTTAGTTCTTTGCTTTCTGCCATAAGGGTAGTGTCATCTGCGTATCTGAGGTTATTGGTATTTCTCTTGGCAATCTTGATTCCAGCTTGTGCTTCATCCAGCCCAGTCTTTCTCATGATGTACTCTGCATATAAGTTAAATAAGCAGGGTGACAATATACAGCCTTGATGTACTCCTTTCCCAATTTGGAACCAGTCTGTTGTTCCATGTCCAGCTCTAACAGTTGTTTCTTGACCTGCATACTGCTTTCTCAGGAGGTAGGTCAGGTGGTCCTCTCTCTCTCTCTCTCTCTTTTTTTCTTTTTTATTAGTTGGAGGCTAATTACTTTACAATATTGTAGTGGTTTTTGTCATACATTGACATGAATCAGCCATGGATTTACATGTATTCCCCATCCCGATCCCCCCTCCCACCTTCCTCCCCATCCGATCCCTCTGGGTCTTCCCAGTGCACCAGGCCCGAGCACTTGTCTCATGCATCCAACCTGGGCTGGTGATCTGTTTCACCCTAGATAATATACATGTTTCGATGCTGTTCTCTCAAAACATCCCACCCTCGCCTTCTCCCACAGAGTCCAAAAGTCTGTTCTATACATCTGTGTCTCTTTTTCTGTTTTGCATATAGGGTTATCGTTACCATCTTTCTAAATTCCATATATATGTGTTAGTATACTGTAATGGTCTTTATCTTTCTGGCTTACTTCACTCTGTATAATGGGCTCCAGTTTCCTCCATCTCATTAGAACTGATTCAAATGAATTCTTTTTAATGGCTGAGTAATATTCCATGGTGTATATGTACCACAGCTTCCTTATCCATTCGTCTGCTGATGGGCATCTAGGTTGCTTCCATGTCCTGGCTATGATAAACAGTGCTGCAGTGAACATTGGGGTGCACGTGTCTCTTTCAGATCTGGTTTCCTTGGTGTGTATGCCCAGAAGTGGGATTGCTGGGTCATATGGCAGTTCTATTTCCAGTTTTTTAAGAAATCTCCACACTGTTTTCCATAGCGGCTGTACTAGTTGGTATTCCTATCTCTTGAAGATTGCTGTGATCCACACAGTCAAAGGCTTTGGCGTAGCAAATAAAGCAGAAGTTGATGTTTTTCTGGGACTTTCTTGGTTTTTCAGTGATCCAACAGATGTTGGCAATTTGATCTCTGTTTCCTCTGCCTTTTCTAAATTCAGTTTGAACATCTGGAAGTTCAGGGTTCACATACTGTTGAAGCCTGACTTGGAGAATTTTGAGCATTACTTTGCTAGGATGTGAGATGAATACAATTGTGTGGTAGACTGAACATTCTTTGGCATTTCCTTTCTTTGGGATTGGAATGAAAACTGACCTTTCCAGTTCTGTGGACACTGCTGAGTTTTCCAAATTTACTGGCATACTGATTGCAGCACTTTCACAGCATCATCTTTTTTTTGCATTTCTTTTTTTTTCTTTTCATTTATTTTTATTAGTTGGAGGCTAATTACTTCACAACATTTCAGTGGGTTTTGTTATACATTGACATGTATCAGCCATGGAGTTACATGTATTCCCCATCTCGATGCCCCCTCCCACCTCCCTCTCCACCCTATTCCTCTGGGTCTTCCCAGTGCACCAGGCCCGAACACTTGTCTCATGCATCCCACCTGGGCTGGTGATCTGTTTCACTATAGATAATATACATGCTGTTCTTTCAAAACATCCCACCCTCGCCTTCTCCCACAGAGTCCAAAAGTCTGTTCTGTATATCTGTGTCTCTTTTTCTGTTGCACAGCATCATCTTTTAGGATTTGAAACATCTCAGCTGGAATTCTCTAACCTCCACTAACTTTGTAGTGATGCTTCCCAAGGCCCACTTGACTTCAAATTCCAGGATGTCTGGCCCTAGGTAAGTGATCACACCACTGTGCTTATCTGGATCATGAAGATCTTTCTTTGTATAGTTCTTCTGTGTATTCTTGCCATGTCTTCTTAATATCTTCTGCTTCTGTTAGGTCCATACAATTTCTGTCTTTTATTGTGCGCATCTTTGCATGAAATGTTCCCTTGGTATCTCTAATTTTCTTGATGAGATCTGTAGTCTTTTCCATTCTATTATTTTCTTCTATTTCTTTTCACTGATCACTGAGTAAGTCTTTCTTATCTCTCCCTGATATTCTTTGGAACTCCGCATTCAAACGGGTATATCTTTCCTTTTATCCCTTGACTTTAGCTTCTCTTCTTTTCTCAGGACTTCCCTTTTGGCTCAGTTGATAAAGAATCTGCTTGCAATGCGGGAAACTTGGATTCAATCCCTAGGTTGGGAAGGTCCCCTGAGGAATGGAAAGGATACCCACTCTATTATTCTGGCCTGGAGAATTCCATGGGCTGTATAGTTCATGGGGTCGCAAAGAGTTGGACACGACTGAGTGACTTTCACTTCACTTCACGTCTCTTCTTTTCTCAGCTATTTGAAAGATCTCCAAGACAACCATTTGCCTTTTTGTATTTATTTTTCTTGGGTATGGTCTTGATCACTGCCTCATGTACAATGTCACGAAACTCCATTCATAGTTTTTCAAGAACTCAATCAGATCTAATCCGTTAAATATATTTGTCACTTCCACTGTATAATCATAAAGGATATGATTTAGGTTAAACCTGAATGTTCTAGTGGTATTCCCTACTTCCTTCAATTTAAGTCTTAATTTAGCAGTGAGGAGTTCATGATCTGAGCCATAGTCAGCTCCTGGTCTTGTTTTTGCTGACTTTACAGAACTTCTCCATCTTTGGCTACAAAAATATAACCAATCTTTCAGTATTAACCATCTGGTGATGCCCATGTGTAGAATCTTCACTTGTGTGACTGGAAGAGGGTGTTTGCTAAGACCAGTGTGTTCTCTCGGCAAAACTTTGTTAGCATTTGCCCTGCTTTATTTTGTACTCTAAGACCAAATTTGCTTATTACTCCAGATATCTCTTGACTTCCTTCTTTAGCATTACAGTACCATATGAAGAAAAGGGCAACTTTTTTGTGTATTAGTTCTAAAAGGTCTTGTAGGTCTTCATAGGGCCGTTCAACTTCAGCTTCTTCAGCATTACTGGTTGGGGCATAGACTTGGATTACTGTGATATTGAATGGTTTGCCATGGAAATGAACCAAGACCATTCTGTCATTTTTGAGATTGCACCCAAGTACTGCATTTCAGACTTTTTTGTTGACTGTAAGGGCTACTCCGTTTCTTCTAAGGGATTCTTGTCCACAGTAGTAGATATAATGGTCATCTGAGTAAATTTGCCCATTCCAGCTTATTTTAATTCACTGGTTCCTAAAATGTCGATGTTCACTCTTGTCATCTCCTGTTTGACCACTTGCAGTTTACCTTGATTCATGGGCCTGACATTCCAGGTTCCTATGCAGTATTGTTCTTTACAGCATCAGGCTTTACTTCCATCACCAGTAACACCCACAATTAGATGTTGTTTTTGCTTTGGCTCCATCTCTTCATTCTTTCTGGAGCTATTTCTCCACTCTTCTCCAGTAGCATATTGGACACCTACCAACCTGGGGAGTTCATTTTTCAGTGTCACATCTTTTGTCTTCTCATACTGTTCATGGGGTTCTCAAGGCAAGAATTTTGAAGTGGTTTTCCACTCCCTTCTCCAGTGGACCATGTTTTGTCAGAACTCTCCATCATGATCCATCTGCCTTGGGTGGCCCTACATGGCATGGTTCTTAGTTTCATTGAGTTAGACAGAGCTGTGGTCCATGTGATCAGTTTGATTTTTTTGTGATTGTGGTTTTCATTCTGTCTGCCCTCTGAAGTTTAAGGATAGGAGGCTTTTGGAAGCTTCCTAATGGAAGAGACTGACTGTGGGGGAAACTGGGTCTTTTTCTGAATGGCGGGGCCATGCTCAGTAAATCTTTAGTCCAATTTTCTGTTGATGGACGGGGTTGTGTTCCCTCCCTGTTGCTCGACCTGAGACCAAATGGTGGAGGTAATGAAGATAATGGTGACCTCCTTCAAAAGGTCCCATGCACGCACTGCTGCACTCTGTGTCCCCGACCCTGTAGCAGGCCACTGGCAATTCACGCCTCCACCGGAGACTCCTGGACACTCACAGGCATGTCTGGGTCAGTCTCTATGGTGTCACTGCTCCTTTCTCCTGGGTCCTGGTGTGGACAAAGTTTTGTTTGTGCCCTCCAAGAGTCTGTTTTACCCAGTCCTGTGTAAATTCTGTAATTGAATCCCACTAGCCTCCAAAGTCAAATTCTCTAGTGGTTCTCAGTTCCTTTACCAGATCCCCAAGGTTGGGAAATTTGTTGTGGGCCCTAGAACTTTCTTAAGAGTGTGAGAATTTATTTGGTATAGTTGTTCTCAGTTTGTGGGTCGTCTGCTTGGTGGCTTTATGGTGGGGTTAATCGAGACCTCCTCCAAGATGGCTTCTGCCACACACTGTGTGACCCAGGTCTGCTGCACTGAGAACCACTGCCCCTGTGGCAGGCCACTGCTGACCCGTACCTCTGCAGGAGATACTCAAACATTCAAACGCAGGCCTGGCTCAGTTTCTGTGGGGTCTCTGGATTCTGGTGCACACAAGGTTTTGTTTGAGCCCTCTGAGCATCTCTGATGGGTATGGGGTTTGATTCTAAATGCTATTTCACCCCTCCTACCATCTTGCTGTGGCTTCTCCTTTGCTCTTGGACGTGGGGTATCTTTTTTGGTGGAAGCCGACATTCTCCTGTTGATGGTTGTTCAACAGCGAGTTGTAATTTTGGAGTTGATGCAGGAGAAGATGAGCGCACGTCCTTCCATTCTGCCATCTTGCATGGGTCCAAGAGGGTCCATACACCTGTATGTATTCAGATATATTTGCTCCCTATTGTATCAATGATGGTCAGTGACAGCTCTGCCTCAGTACGAAAATTCACTATATAAGTCCGTTGGGCTTTAAAGCAAGCATGCTGCATCTGCATATGTGGGATAAATGATGTGCAGCTCCCCAGTAGCTCTCCTGCTGAGCCAGCTTCAAGAAAAAAAGTTTCCTTTTGAGCAAGGTATCCATCTCTCTTGTGAACCTCTTTTCACTCTAGGCCCTGCCCTCTGTGCTGAGCCTGAATTCAAAGTGTACCTCACAGAGAACTCAAAACCAAAACTCAGATCCATGTGAGGTTGTCTAATTGTGGCATGGGGCCCTGGGGAACAAACCCCTAGAAGATAAGGAGGGAGGTGAGGACAGGAGTGCAATAAATGGAAGTTGAAACTAAATGTGTATAGATGGTGATTTCCATGGTTACCAGTGGAATATAACATGTATCCTTCAGAGAAATTAAATCATCATCAGAATACGAAGGGGATTAAACTTTCAACAGCAGAGAGTCAAGTTCTGCACGTTCCCTGCTGAGCAGATAATCCCCTTCAGCCATGCCCTCTGTTGGCAGACAGTGAAAATATTCTCGATAGGAGGGCTCAGGCCATCAGTCCCTGGTTCATTTTCTGGTCCCAGAGAGATCTTCTCTAGGGAAAAGATTTCCATGAGTTCTTTTCTTGAGATCAAATTCCCCTGAGCTAGTCAGAGTGCACCAACATTGCAGATGGCAGAGAATCTAGGCCTGGGCCTAGATTGAACCAGGGAGAAACAGCTACATGAACTTTCAGTGTTCTTGCTATGGACCCTCTGCCAGAGCACATCAGGTTGGAGTGAGAGGCACAGTAAATAAGACTGTATCTTTCCCCTGTTGACACAACAGGAGGACTTTTATTCTTCTGCTGGGGTTCAGGAGTGACAGGACAAGGGTCATTCGGGTGGACTTGGATCCTCCCAGCCTATGCCTCATATTGTTGTCCAGTCACTAAGTTCAGTCCAACTCTTTGTGACTGCATGAACTGCAGAACGCCAGGCTTCCCTCTCCTTCACCATCTCCCAGAGATTTACCAAACTCAGGTTCACTGAGTCAGTGATATCATCCAACTATCTCATCCTATGTCATCAACTTCTCCTCCTGCCTGCTATCTTTCCCAGCATCAAGGTCTTTTCCAATGAGCCTACTCTTCACATCAGATGGCCAAGGTATTGGGGCTTCAGCTTCAGCATCAGTCTTTTCAACGAATATTCAGGGTTCATTCCCTTTAGGATTGACTGGCTTGATCTGCTTGCTGTCCAAGGGACTTCCAAGAGACTTTTCTAGCACCACAATTTGAAAGCACCAATTCCTCTGCAGTCAGCCTTCTTTATGGTCCAACTCTCACACCCACAAATGACTACTGGAAAAACCATAGCTTTGAGTATATGGACCTTTGTTGCCAAAGTGATGTCTCTGCTTTTTAAAGCACTGTCTAGGTTTGTCATAGCTTTTCGTTCAGGGAGCAAGAGTCTTTTAATTTCATCGCTGCAGTCACCATCCACAGTGATTTTAGTGCCCAAGAAAAGAGCATCTGTTACTGTTTCCACTTTTTCCCCTTCTATTTGCCATGAAGTGCACGATGGGACCAGATGCCACGACCTTAGTATTTTGAATGTTGAGTTTTAAGCCAGCTTTTCACTCTCCTCTTTCACCCTGATCAAGAGACTCTTTAGTTCCTGTTCGCTTTCTGCCATCAGAGTGGGATCACCTGCATGTCTGAGGTTGTTGATGTTTCTTCTGGCAATCTTGATTACAGCTTGTGATTTCATCTAGCCTGGCATTTTGCATGATATACTCTGCATATAAGTTAAATAAGCAGGGTGACAATCCTTTCCTGGTTTTGAAGAAGTCCATTGTTCCATGTCTAGTTCTAATTGTTGCTTCTTGATCTGCATACAGGTTTCTAAGGAGACAGGTAACGTGGTCTGGTGTTCCCATCTCTTTAAGAAATTTCCACAGGTCTTTTTTTTTTTTAATCCACAAAGTTGAATGTTTTAACATAGTCAATGAAGCAGAAGTGGATGTTTTTCTGGAACTCCCTTGCGTTTTATATGATTCAGCAGATGTTGACAATGTGGTCTTTGGCTTCTCTGCCTTTTCTAAATCCAGCTTGTACATCCAGAATTTCTTGGTTCACCTACTGCTGAAGCCTAGCTTGAAGGACTTTGAGCATTACCTTGCTAGCATATGAAATGAGAGCAACTGTATGGAGGTAAGAACATTCTTTGGCATTGCCTTTCCTTGGGATTAGAATGAAAAGCGTTTCCAGTCCTGTGGCACTGTTGAGTTTTCCAAATTTGCTGGCATATTGACTGCAGCACTTTAACAGCATCATCTATTGGGATTTTAAACAGCTCAGCTGGAATTCCATCACCTCCACTAGCTTTGTTCATAGCAATGTTTTCTAAGGCCCACTTGACTTCACACTCCAGGATGTCTTGCTCTAAGAGAGTGATCACACCATCGTGGTTATCTGAGTCACTAGGACCATTTCTGTCTAGTTCTTCTGTGCTTTCTTGCCACCTCTTCTTAATTACATCTGCTTCTGTTAGGTTCTTGCCACTTCTGTCCTTTATTGTGCCCATCTTTGCATGAAACGTTCCTTTGGTATCTCTAATTTTCTTGAAGAGATCTCTAGTCTTTCCCATTCTATGGTTTTCCTCTATCTCTTGCGTTGTGCACTTAGGAGGGCTTTCTCATCTCTCCTTGCTTTTCTTTGGAACTCTGCATGCAGTTGGGTATAGTTTTCCCCTTCTCCTTTGCCTTTCACTCCCCGCCCCCAGCTATTTGTAAGGTTTCCTCAGACAACCATTGTGCTTTCCTGCATTTCTTTCACTTTGGGATGGTTTTGGTCACCACCTCCTATACAGTGTTATGAACCTCCATCTATAGTTCTTCAGGCACTCTGTCCACCAGATCTACTCCCTTGAATCTATCTGTCACCTCCACTGTATAATCATAAAGGATTTTATTTAGGTCATACCTGAATGGTCTAGTGGTTTTCTCTACTTTCTTCAATTTAATCTTGAAGTTTGAAAGAAGGAGTGCATGATCTGAGCCACAGTCAGCTCCCAGTCTTGTTTTTGCTGACTCTATAGAGCTTCTCCATCATTGGCTGCAAGGAATATAATCAATCTGAATTCAGTATTGACTATCTGCTGATGTCCATGTATAGAGTCATCTCTTGTGTGGTTGGAAGAGGGTGTTTGCCATGACCAGTGTGTTCTCTTGGCAAAATTCTGTTAGCCTTTGCCCTTCTCAATTTTGTACTCCAAATCTAAACTTACTTGTTACTCAGTATCTCTTGGCTTCCTACTTTTGCATTCCAATCCTCTAAGATTACAAGAACATCTTTTATGGTGTTAGTCCTCCAAAATCTTGTATGTATTCATAGAACTGTTTGATTACCTTCTTCTTTGGCATTAGTGGTTGGGGCATAGACTTGGATTACTGTGACGTTGAATGGTTTGCCTTGGAAATGAACTGAGATTATTCTGCTGCTTTTGAGAATGCACCCAAATGTTGTATTTCAGGGTATTTTGTTGACTATGAGAGCCACTCCATTTCTTCTAATGGAATCTTCCCACAGTAGTAGATATAATGGTCCTCTCAGTTAAATTCACCCATTCCCATCCATTTTAGTTCACTGATTCCTAAACTGTCAATGTTCACTCTTGCCATCTCCTGTTTGACCATGTCTAATTTGCCTTGATTCATGGACCTAACATTCCAAGTTTTTATGCAATATTGTTCTTTAAGCATTGTAATTTACTTTCACCACCAGGCACATCCACAACAGCGTCGTTTCCACTTTGGCCAGCCTCTTCATTCTTTTTGGAGCAATTTCTCTGCTTTTCCCCAGTAACATATTGGACACCTACTCACCTGGGGGGCTCATCATCGTGTGTCCTACATTCTTGACTTTTCATACTGTTCATGAGGTTCTCGAAGCAAGAATACTGAAGTGGTTTGCCATTCCCTTCTCCAGTGGACCACGTTTTGTCAGAACTCTCCACCACGACCCATTCATCTTGGGTTGACCTGCACGGCATGGCTCATAGCTTTACATGAGGCTTACATGAGCCTTACATGAGGCTATGATCCGTGTGATCATTTTGGTTAGCTTTCTGTGACTGTGGTTTGTGGGGAGCTCACAAATTCACCTTCCTCCTTCAGGGAGAGAGACAACAGCTGCAGCTACACAGCCCACCTTCAGAAACCGGACTAGAAGTGTGTATCTCCATAAAACCTAGTTCTCAATGATTTCTGCCAAATGAGAGTGCCTGCTTGGATTCTCAGTGGTAAAAACTTCACATGTGGCAGCCCTAGAGAGTTTCTCCTTTTGTTAGTGAGGAAGTCTCAGATTTCACATTTGTGTCTCATCATTTCATGCCTGGTGGTTATGAGAGCACAGGCAGCGGGCCCAACAGCCTTTAAAGGATAAACCTGTTGTTCATATTCGGGTCCTCCTGTACAAGGTCTCGGGGTGCTTGGGAAAGCAAGCCAGCCCAGTCCTGTGTGAGAACATAAGGCTATGGGTTAATGTGTCTTGTGTGACTTCTGAACAGAAAATGTGAATATGCTCTATACATTTGAAGTACTAGGAAGAGAGTACAATTTTCCCAGGATGAGCAACTATAACAATATCTTAAAAATTAATTTATTTTTTAATTGAAGGATAATTGCTTTACAGAATTTTGTTGCTTTCTGTCAAACCTCAGCATGTATCAGCCATAGGTATACATATATCCCCTCCCTTTTGAATCCACCCCACATGTTCCTCCCCATCCCACTCTGTCTAGGTTGATACAGAGCCCCTGTTTGAATTTCCTGAGCCATACAGCAAATTCCTGTTGGCTATCTATTTTACATGTAGTAATGTAAGTCTTCATGTTACTCCTTCGAAACATCTCACCCTCTCCTCCCATCTCCCCATGTCCATAAGTCTATTCTCTATGTCTGCTTCTCCATTGCTGCCCTATAAATAAATTCTTCAGTACTATTTTTCTGGATTCTGTATATATGCGTTAGAACAGAGGCCTGTCTATTCTAATGGTCCATCTGTCCATCACCAGATGAATGGACAAAGAAGTTGTGGCATATATACACAACAGAATATTACTCAACCATAAAAAGACCACATTTGAGTCAGTTCCAATGAGGTGGATGAAGCTAGAACCTATTATACAGAGTGAAGTAAGTCAGAAAGAGAAATATAACAGTATATTTTCCCCTCTGGATTTAGTGGTATCTTATTCTATCTATTGAATACGGATATAAGTTCTTTTTCTTTTAAATTAAATTTTCTCCCCTTCCCAGTATGACAGTTCAATCACTAAATAATGGATAATTTTTCACTTAAGAACAGCAAAATTATGGGTCATTTCCCTTCATCAGTTTTTGTCCATTTTAAGGCCTAAAGGCAAGTGAGAAAAGTGCAGTTAAAGTATTCAAGTTGCCAACATTGGTAAACACATAGACTTTGTTAGCACACAGGCACCTTTTGTCTTGCTCCTCTGTGGACAGGGCTCTGATGAGCATGGCTTTAAATGAAATCCAAGTATCCTCTCTCCCTGTTTATCTCAGGTACAGCTATCAAGAGAGTAGAGCAACATTTCAGGTATAAACTAGTCTATTCCTGAGGAGAACATGTGCTATTCACCCTCATGGTGTAAGAGGCAATCTCAACATACACCTAGTCTCTTCTTGCAGGTAGAGCAGGCAAGCCCTGGGTAGGAGTAGAATGCAGAGATCACAGTGTCTCTGCCCTACCCGCTGACACCCGCTTTGTGCCAGAGCCTAGGTTTTGCAGCAAAACTCATTTCAGACCCAGGAGCCCTGGGTCCAACAAGAATTATAAGTGGTCTATTAAAACTCTGGACGTGGGCAGTCCTGCTGCCTCAATCATTAATTCACCAGAGAAACAATACAATGATAGAGAGGGTGCCTATTTTTGACAGCATATTAAAGAGCAGAGACATCACTTTGCTGACAAAGGTCCGTATAGTCAAAGCTATGGTTTTTCCAGTAGTCACGTGTGGATGTGAGAATTGGACGAACAAGAAGTCTGAGGGCCAAAGAATTGATGCTTTCAAATTGCAGTGATGGAGAAGACTCTTGAGAGTCCCTAGGATAACAAGGAGATCAAACCAGTCAATCCTAAATGAAATCAACCTGAATATTCATTGAAAGGACTGATGCTGAGGCTGAAGCTCTAATACTTTGGCCACCTGACTCATTGGAAAACACTCTGATGCTGGGAAAGATTGAGGGCAGGAGGAGAAGGGGGCCAAAGAGGATCAAGTGGTTAGATAACATCGCTGACCCAATACATGTGAGTTTGAGTGAATTCTGGGAGATAGTGAAGGACAGGGAAGCCTGGTGTGCTAGAGTCCAAGGGTTTGCACAGAGTTGGACCCGACTTAGTGACTGAACAACAACAGAGTGCCCATAATTCATGTCACAAAATAGCAGCAGAAGGGCCTCCCCTAAACTGACAGAGGATATGAAGCCAATTATTAATGCATTGCCTCCCTGTTCTAAATTCACTCTTTATGATAAGCTGTCTGACAATGGATGGATTACTTTAAGAATCTCTCCTTCAGAGTGATGATGATGCTCCATTTTCTCAGTTAGAAGACACTGGATGGACATTGAAGGAGGAAGTAGCTCTCCTGTGACTTCTGGCTGTCAGAAGTGTGAGTGTAACGATAGCCTAGGTGTTCTGCTCCAAGCAGGTGCCCAGAACAACTGTCCTCGTTGCCTGCGCAGAACCAGTGTGGTCTGGTCATTGGCTTTCTGTGGCCCTCTTCACATGGATATCTTGTGCTCCAAGCCACCTACCCACAGATTCCCCCTACTTAATTGCACTCATTCCCCCACCTTACGCCACCACTAGGTTTATCTCCTGCACTTATCCCAAGGCTGCAGCTCTCACAACCTCAAGGCCCACCTGATCCTACATATAGGACATTGCCAGCTCCAGGCCTCCAACTCCACCAGGTCCCCTGTTCCTACTACACGTCCACGTGCTGGCCACCAGCTGTGGCCTTTCCACACTGATGTGCTCCAGCGGGTACCTTCCTGCTTACCCTTCAACTGTAGACCAGCTCTGCTTCTGCACACTGGCTCTGGCGCTGGTAAATTAGCAAACTTCTCTGCCTTCAGAAGAGTCTCCTACACCTTCTCCAATGAGATGTGATCTCCAGGCTTGGGGAGGAACCCCCATTCCAAGTTTGTCTTCCTTTGGGTATGCTTCTTAAACCCAGGATACCATACAGTTTTCCTAAATCCTATATATTCTACATGTGCCATATTTAATAATTCTTTATGTTTAAACATTATGTTAAATTTCCCCTGACCACTGTGTACTTTCCATCTCCTGATTGGATCCAGATTGCTACAGCACACAACGCCTACAGCAAATATCATTCTTGGAATTACTGAAAGCTTCCTTGTGAGAGCTGCATGAAGTAAGAATGTCCACTATCACCCAGAAAATATAGTAGGTGGGAACAGAAGGAACAAAGTGCTCGGAAAGGAAGAAGCAAGACTGGCATTGTTTGCAGATGATGTGACTCTGAACACTGAATTCTATAGGTATTTACAGAGAAATTGGTAGAATCAATAACAGTTTAGGTAGCTGTTCACAGGATAAAATACTAACATACAGACGCCAATTTTATTCTATTTACCAGCAACAGATTTACAAAATGAAAATTTCAAAGGCAATATCTGCACAATATGAAGTGGCTAGGATAAAATGCTCTCTTGTGGGAAAAAAAGAAATATTATTGGGACATATTAAGGAAGTTTTTATTAAAAGGAAAGGTACACCATTATCCATTCAACAACATTCTATATTATAGGCAAGAAGTCAAACCCAAAAGTGCAATGCAATCTTAACTAGAACCCTAGGAAAGGTTTTGGTTGAACTTTTTCTGATGAATTGAAAATTGAAATGGATTTGAGAGAGGCCAAAAATAACCTATACATTCTTGAAGAACAAGGTAGAGTTGAGTGGCCTTATCCAAATATCAGAATTGACTTTAGACTTGTAGTGATGAATACTGATATGTGGTATTTTAAATAGACAGTTAAATAGGGCCATGGCACTTAATAGAGAGTACCCAAACTAGTCCATACATAGGGAGATGTTTGATTTATGACACATGTGGCACTGCAAATCTGTAGGAAAAGGTCAGATTTTTCAATAAGTGGTTCACTGAAATTGGTAGAATCAATAAAAGTTTAGGTAGCTGTTCATAGGATAAAATATAAGAGCAGAAAGAAACCCTACTCAACATTGTACACACACATCACTTGTAGCTGGATTATGACCTAACTGTGAGAGGCAAAACCACAAATATTCCAGAAGACAAGATAGCGAATAGTTCCATGACCCCAGGGCAGGGACAGATTTCTTAAAACAGAGAAGCCCTGGCCATAAGCAGAAGAATGATAAATTTTGACTATGTCATCATTAAGTATGTTATATAATTAAGTATGTCTTAATTAAAGTCTGTTCACAAAGCACAGCACAAAAGAGAAAATACAAACAACAAAACGTAAGATTATTTCAGCCACACATATAACTGGGGTTGAAAACACATAAATAACTCACTGGATCAGTAAGAACAAGATGGAAAATAGGATAGAAAAATGGCAAAAGAGTTGTACACGAACAGGCTTTTCATAAGAGAGAATGTCCAAAAGGTTCATAAAGGTGAGAATGTGCAAAAACTTAATAGCAGTGATAAACAAAGTAAATTAGATTTTGGCAACACTTGGTGTAGATGAAGATGTGCAGGCAGAGAAACTCTCTATGGTGATGCTGGGATTACATGTTGTTACAACCGCTACAGAAAACAATTTGTCACCATGCAGAAAAGCTGAAGATATGTATAACTATGGGCCAGTGATTCTGTTCTTGCATGTATACCCAAAAGACTTTTAAACATGAGTCCTGTGAAAAATGCCCAAGAAAGTTCATTGCACCATTGTTCATGAGAAAAAGCGAAAGGCATTGTTAGAAAAAAATACAGCTAAAAGCATCCCAGTGTTCACACAGCGTAGAACGGTACAATCATGTCAAAATTACTTTGCTAAAATCATGCATTGGAATGCTAGTCAGTGATGGAGACAAAAGATCTAAGGCTACTAGGAGCAAGATGGAAGAACTCAAATAAATATGATAGAGTGAAAGAAGCAGGCCATAAAAGGGAGCATGCCGTATGATTCCTCTGATACAACTTCAAATAAACTGTATTGCTTAGGAATGCATACAAAAGTTGTAAGGTCATGTTTTTTAGAAAAGCACTGAACTGATTATCATAAAGTAAGATCCATAGGGGAGGGAGTGGGTTGTGATTGGGAGTAATACCAGTGGCTGTATTCTGGAAGGCTGGCAATGGTCTGTTTCTTGACCTTTGTCCTGGTTACGTAGGTGTTTGCTTTTATAAGGGCATTATTTATCCCTGGCATTATCTAAACCTGACATATATGTTTTATGCACTTCTCTATGCCTCAGATTTGAAAATAAAAATGCTTCCTCCAAAAAATGTAATAGAAAAAATTATGTGATGTAGAAATTTTGATGAGGTTTGAACTGTTATGGATGAAAAACCTGATCTTTTAATCAAGAGATTAGCAAGTGTCCATTATCACTAAAAGAGGAGAAAGAAGGGATTATTTAAACTGTCGTTTAGTCACTAAGACCTGTCCGGCTCCTTTGCAACCCCATGGACTGTAGCTGGCCAGGCTCCTCTGTCCGTGGGATTTCTGGAGTGGGTTGCCATTTCCTTCTCCAGGGGATCTTCTCGACCTAGGGATGGACCTGTGTCTCCTGCATTGGCAGGTGGATTCTTTACCACTGAGCCACCAAGGAAGCCCACTTAAACTATAGCTATCCCACAATCTAGTCATCACTTGAAACCTTTCTCTTCCCAGACAATTCACCCTGTATTTATATCGATTCCCAACTCACTGATGACAGACAAATTGGAAGATCATCATCAACATTAATAAGATTATTAGGCATCACAGACCAAATCCATTACAGTGAGACTAGGCCACCACACTTAAACGCAAGCAGGCACACGGAGGCTACTGGGCAGGCAAAAGGCATCTGTGCCTTTTTCTCAGGTAGTCCACTATAGTAACTTAGGGTTTAACCTTGTCACATTTCACCAATGCTGTTGTCCAGAGACCTCCACATACTGGAGGATCTAGAGTAACCTCAACGATGTCCTCATCATGCTGTGAGACTGGACATGAAATTTACCACGGTGTACCCAATGCTAGAAGAGCAAAGAGTTGGTTTAGGTTGTGCACCTTATGGGGAGAACCCAGGAGTAGGTTGGGTTTTCCAGATTTCAATATAAATTGCTTCATCCTTTAGGCCTTGCATTTCTCGGCTCAACAGTGCCACTCTGTTTTGACCTCACCTCTTACTCTGCACCAGCAGGATGAAAAATTGAACTATGGTCCTGAGGACATTGCTCAAGACAGTTCTGAATGTGGAAGGAAAATTTTTAAAAAGGCCTCATTTTCCACTGTGTATTCTCTCGGGAATTTTGTCACCTATCAATCCAGCCATCCATCCAATACACAATGTTGAACACACGGTAAGTGCTAACTGCCATGCTCAGCACTGGGAAGGCCTGGGGTGCGTGTGTTTATACCGTGTGGTATTGATTTATGTAGATAGATACCTAAGGTATTCACTCCAGCACTTTTTACTGAAGTGAACTGCCGCTTCCCCTGTATCTCAGAAGACCTCCTTGATTTCCTACTAGTATTAACAGTGGAACTTATTTATGTATGCGAGCCTCTTCCCCTGGGAGTTCTATTCTATTCTGGAGACCCAGTAGAAGAATATTTAAATCACGGTGGCGTTAAACACGTTTTAATATCTGATAGGGGCAGTTTCCGCGCAGTGCACATTTTGTTTTTTCCCCTTTCAGGAATGTGTTGGGGCCCGCGGCAGGGGGCGGGGTTGCGCCTCCTCCGCGGCTCTGGTTCCAGTGGAGCTTCAAGGACGCAGAGATGGGAATATCCCAGGCAGCTCTCGGCTCGCGGCACCCGACAAGATGGCGGCGGCGGCGGCGGCGGCGGCGGCGCCGATGGCGCCGATGACTACTTTCTGGTGCTGCTGGACCTGGTGGGTGGAGACGTAGATAACGAGGGCGCTGGTCTTTGCGCAGGGCCCGTGTGGAGTGGGGGAGGCCGCGATGGGCCCAAGGTTCCTGGGGTCGAAAGCGGCGCGAACCCCGAGGGCCGCCCTGCGCTGGGCCCCAGCTGCCTGTCGGCTGTCCCCGCCCCAAACCCAGATCCCCGCCCCAGGCCTGGGCCCTGCCAGAGGCCTTCATGGGCACAGTCACCATTCACACCCAAAACTTGCTGTCTTGCTTGGAGAACAGCGTCCTCACCCTGGCCACGCCCCGACCGCCAGCCTGGCTCACCTTTTTGCCACATCCTTGCCAACATTTGTTATTTCTGTTCTTTCCGATGATCGCCACTCTCACAGGTGAGGTAATACCTCGTTGTGGGTTTGATTTGAGTTTCCCTGATGGTTAACGATGCCGAGCATCTTTACGTGTGCCTGTTGGTCATCTGCATTCCCTCTTTGGAAAAATGTCTGTTCAGTTCTTCTTCCCATTCTTAAATCAGAGCACTTTTGTTTGTTTGTTTTGATGTTAAGTCACTTGAACTGTTTATATATGTTGGGTATTAACCCTTTATTGGCTGTGTCAATTGCACATATCTTCTTCCATTCAGTAGGTTTTGTTGTTGTTTATGGTTTCCTTTGTTGTGCAAAAGCTTTTAAGTTTAATAAGGCCCCATTGGTTTATTTTTGCTTTAGTTTCCTTTGCTTTAGGAGAGGGATCCAAAGCATTATTGTGATTTATGTCAGAGGGTTCTGCCTATATATTCCTCTAGGAGTGTTAATAGTATTCAGTCTTCATTTGGATCTTTAATCCACTTTGAGTTTATTTTTGGATATGGTATGAGAGAATGTTCTAATTTGACTCTTTTACGTGTAGCTCTCCCGTTTTCCCAGCACCATTTGTTGAAGAGACTTTTCTCCATTGTGTCTTCTTGCATCCTTTGTCATATATTAATTGACCATAAGTGTGTGGATTTATTTCTGAGCTCTCTATTCTGTTTCATTGATGGATATGACTAGTTTTGTGCTAGTACCATACTCTTTTGCTTACTATAGCGTTGGAGCATACCCTGAAGCCAAAGAGGATGATTCCTCCAGCAGTGTTCTTTCTCAAGACTGTTTTCAGAATATACCATATCTTCTTTTTTTCATTAAACTGTAGTTGATTTGCAGTACTGTGTCATTTTCAGGTGTACAGCAAAGTGATTTAGTTTTATATGTGTGCATACACACATACATATAAATCACTCTCTATATAACTATATATATAATTATATATGTGTATTTATACACACACACACATATACTTTTTCAGATTCTTTTCTAGTATAGATTATTACATGGTATTGAATATAGTTTCCTGTACTATACAGTAGGTCCTTTTGGCTTATTTGTTTTATATACAGTAGTGTGTATCTGTTAATTCCAAACACCTAAATTTTCCCTTTCCCCTTCTGTAACCATATGTTTGTTGACAAAGTCTGTGAGTCTATTTCTGTCTTGTAAATAAGTTCATTCATATCATTTTTTAAGATTCCACTATATGTGATATCATGTGATGTTTGTCTTTCTCTGACTTGTAGTACTTCATTTAGTATGATGAGTTTTAGGTCCATCCATTTTGCTGCAAATGGCATTATTTCATTCTTTTATATGGTAAGGAATATTTCTTTATCTATATATTTGTGTATATTCATATGTATTTATACATGCCATGTCTTCTTTATCCACTCACCTGTTGATGAACATTTAAGTTGCTTCCATAACTTGGCTCTCATAAATAGTGCTGCTATGAACATTGGGGTGCATGCACCTTTTCAAATTAGAATTTTAGTCTTTTCCAGATATATGCCCACGAGTGGGATTGTTGGATTACATGATAATTCTATTTTTAACTTTGTCAGGCTACTACATAGTATTTAACTTTGTCAGAACACTACACAGTGTTCTTTTTAGTGGTTGCACAATGTACGTTCACAGTGTTCTCCTTAGTGGCTGCACAGTGTACATTCCCACCAACAGTTTAGCAGGGTTCCCTTTCCTCCACACCCTCTCTACCATTTATTATTTGTAGATTTTTTTGATGATGATGGTTATTCTGACTGGTGTGAGGTGACACTTTGTTGTAATTCCGATTTGCATTTCTCTAATAATTAGTGATGTGAACCATCTTTTCATGTGCCTGTTGGTCTTCTGTATGTCTCTTTAGGGAAAATGTCTATTTAGGTCTTCTGCCCATTGTTTGGATTGCATTGTTCATTTTTTTTTATGTGGAGTTGGATGAGCTCTGTATATTGTAGAAATTAATCCCTTGTCAGTCACATCGTTTTTATTTTTATTTTTTTTCATTTATTTTTATTAGTTGGAGGCTAATTACTTTACAATACTGTAGTGGGTTTTGTCATACATTGACATGAATCAGCCATGGATTTACATGGATTCCCCATCCCGAGTCCCCCTCCCACCTCCCTCTCTACCCGATCCCTCTGGGTCTTCCCAGTGCACCAGGCCCGAGCAATTGTCTCATGCATCCAACCTGGGCTGGCGATCTGTTTCACTATAGATAATATACATGTTTCGATGCTGTTCTCTCGAAACATCCCACCCTCGCCCTCTCCCACAGAGTCCAAAAGTCTGTTCTGTACATCTGTGTCTCTTTTTCTGTTTTGCATATAGGGTTATCATTACCATCTTTCTAAAGTCCAAATATATGTGTTAGTATGCTGTAATGTTCTTTATCTTTCTGGCTTCCTTCACTCTGTATAATGGGCTCCAGTTTCATTCATCTCATTAGAACTGATTCAAATGAATTCTTTTTAATGACTGAGTAATATTCCATGGTGTATATGTACCACAGCTTCCTTATCCATTCGTCTGCTGATGGGCATCTAGGTTGCTTCCATGTCCTGGCTATTATAAACAGTGCTGCAATGAACATTGGGGTGCACGTGTCTCTTTCAGATCTGGTTTCCTCAGTGTGTATACCCAGAAGTGGTATTGCTGGGTCATATGGCAGTTCTTTTTAAATATTTCCTCCCATTCTGTAAGATGTCTTTTCATTCTGGACATGAATCTGAGCAAACTCTGAGAGAGCGTGAAGGACAGGGAAGCCTGGTGCTCTGCAGTCCGTAGGGTGACAAAGAATCGGACATGACTTAGCGATTCAATGACAACAAGAAATGGTGAATTAATCTATGATGAAGGAGGCAAGACTATACAATGATGAAAAGACATTTGATGTCTTTTCTTTGATGGTTTCCTTGCTGTGTAAAAACTTCTAAATTTAATTAGGTCCCATTTGTCTCTTTTTGCTTTGCTTTCCTTTGCTTTCGGAGGGGAAACCACCCCCCCCCCAAATAAATAAAAGATTGCCTCGATTTATGTAAAAGAGTGTTCTGCCTATGATTTCCTCTAGGAAGTTTAATGTATCTGGTTTTCTTTAATCCATTTTGAGTTTATCTTTGGAAATAGTGTTAGAGAATGTACTAATTTGATTCTATTACATGTAGCTGTCCACTTTTCCCAGCACAACTTATTGAAAGTGACTGTCTTTTCTTCATTGTATAGTCTTGCCTCCTCCACCATAGATTACTTGACCATTTGTTGTTGCTGAGTCACTGAGTCCAGCTCTTTGTGATCTCATGGACTGCAGCATGTCAGTCTTCCCCATCCTTCGCTATATCCCAGAGTCTGCTCAAATCCATGTCCACTGAGTCAGTGATGCGATCTAACCACCTTACCCTCTGTCACCTGCTTCTCCTTTTGCCTTCTATCTCTATCAGGATCAGTGTCTTTTGCATCGAGTTGGCTGTTTGCATCCACTGGCCAAAGTGTTGTAGCTTCACCATCAGCATCAGTCCTTCCAATGAATATTCAGGGATGATTTCCTTTAGGATTGACTGCTTTGATCTCCTTGCAGTCCAAGGATCTCTCAAGAGTCTCCTCCAGCACCACAATCAAAAGCATCAGTTCTTTGGTGCTCAACCTTCTTTATGGTCCAACTTTCACATCTGTACATGACTACTGGAAACACCATAGTTGTGACTAGAGGAACTTTGTCAGAAAAGTGAGGTCTCTGCTTTTTAATACACTATGTTATACAGTGGAAGTGAGAAATAGATTTAAGGGACTAGATCTGATAGGCAGAGTGCCTGATGAACTATGGACGGAGGATCGTGACATTGTACAGGAGACAGGGATCAAGACCATCCCCAAGAAAAAGAAATGCCAAAAAGCAAAATGGCTGCCTGAGGAGGGCTTACAAATAGCTGTGAAATGTAGAGAAGTGAAAAGCAAAGGAGAAAAGGAAAGATGTACCCATTTGAATGCAGAGATACAAAGAATAGCATGGAGAGATAAGAAAACCTTCCTCAGTGATCCATGCAAAGAAATAGAGGAAAAGAATAGAATGGGAAAGACTAGAGATGTCTTCAAGAAAATTAGAGATACCAAGGGAACGTTTCATGCAAAGATGGGCTCAATAAAGTCCCTCCCTCTTAGGTAGGGACCTAAGAGAAGCAGAAGATATTAAGAAGAGGTGGCAAGAATACACAGAAGAACTATACAAAAAAGATCTTCATGACCCAGATAATCACGATGGTGTGGTCACTCACCTAGAGCCAGACATCCTGGAATTTGAAGTCAAGTGGGCCTTAGGCAGTATCACTATGAACAAAGCTAGTGGAGGTGATGGAATTCCAGTTGAGCTATTTCAAATCCTAAAAGATGATGCTGTGAAAGTGCTGCACTCAATATGCCAGCAAATTTGGAAAACTCGGCAGTGGCCACAGGACTAGAAAAGGTCAGTTTTCATGCCAATCTCAAAGAAAGGCAATGCCAAAGAAAGGCAAGAATGCTGAACTACAACACAGTTGCAGTCATCTCACACGCTAGTAAAGTAATGCTCAAAATTCTCCAATCCAGGCTTCAGCAATATGTGAACTGTGAACTTCCAGATGTTCAAGGTGGTTTTCGAAAAGGCAGAGGAACCAGAGATCAAATTGCCAGCATCTGCTGGATCACCGAAAAAGGAAGAGAGTTCCAGAAAAACATCTATTTCTGCTTTATTGACTATGCCAAAGCCTTTGACTGTGGATCACCGTAAACTGTGGAAAGTTCTGAAAGAGATGGGAATACCAGACCACCTGACCTGCCTCTTGAGAAACCTGTTTGCAGGTCAGGAAGCAACAGTTAGAACTGGACACAGAGTAACAGATTGGTTCCTAAGAGGTAAGGGAGTACGTCAAGGCTGTGTATTGTCACCCTGCTTATTTAACTTAGATGCAAAGTACATCATGAGAAACCCTGGGCTGGAAGAAGCACAAGCTGGAATCAAGATTGCTAGTAGAAATATCAACCTCAGATACGCAGATGACACCACCCTTATGGCAGAGAGTGAAGAGGAACTAAAGAGCCTCTTGATGAAAGTGAAAGAGGAGAGTGAAAAAGTTGGTTTAAAGCTCAATATTCAGAAACCTAAGACCATGGCATCCAGTCCCATCACTTCATGGCAAATAGATGGGGAAATAGTGGAAACAGTGGCTGACTTTATTTTTGGGGGCTCCAAAATCACTGCAGATGGTGATTGCAGACATGAAATTAAAAGAAGCTTACTCCTTGGAAGGAAAGTTATGACCAATTAGTCAGCATATTGAAAAGCAGAGACATTGTTCAACAAAGGTCCATCTAATCAAGGCTATGGTTTTTCCAGTAGTCATGTATCGATGTGAGAGTTGGACTATAAAGACAGCTGAGCGCCGAAGAATTGCTGCTTTTGAACTGTGGTGTTGGAGAAGAACCTTGAGAGTCCCGTGGACTGCAAGGAGATGCAACCCATCGATCCTAAAGGATATCACTCCTGGGTGTTCACTGGAAGGACTGATGTTGAAGCTGAAACTCCAGTATTTTGGCCACCTGATGCAAAGAGCTGACTCACTTGAAAAGACCCTGATGTTTGGAAAGATTGATGGCAGGAGGAGAAGGGGACGACAGAGGATGAAATGGTTAGATGGCATCACTGACTCAATGGACATGAGTTTAGGTGGACTCCAAACTGATGGAGAGGGAGGCCTGGCGTGCTGCGGTTCATGGGGTCACAAAGAGTTGGACATGAATGAGCGACTGAACTGAGCTGAACTAGGTTTGTCACAGCTTTCCTTCCAAGGATCAAGCATCTTTTAATTTCATGGCTGCAGTCACTGTCTGTAGTAATTTTGGAGCCCAAGAAAAGAAAATCTGTCACTGCTTTCACCTTTCCCACTTCTATTTGCCATGAAGTGATGGAACTGAATGCCATGATCTTAGTTTTTGGGTTTTTTTTTTTTTTGAGGTTTAAGTCAGCTTTACATTCTCCTCTTTCACTTTCATCAGGAGACTCTTTGGTTCCTCTTCACTTTCTGCTATTGAGAGTCGTATTTTCTGCATATGTGAGGTTGTTGATGTAGGTGACTGGTTTTTTCTCTGGGATTTCTATTGTGATCCCATGGTCTGTATTTCTCTTTTGGTGCCAGTACCATACTGTTTTGGTTACTGTAGCTTTGTAGTGTGTTGTGAAGTCAGGGAGCCTGATTCCTCTAGCTTCAGTTTTCTTTCTCAAGATAGCTTTGACTGTTCAGGGTCTTGTTTGCTTCCAAACAATTTGTAAACATTTTTGTTCTATTTCCATGAAAAATGTCATTGGTAATTTGGTAGAGATGGCATTGAATCTGTTAGTTACTTTGGGTAGTGTAGTCATTTTCCCAATATTGATTAATCCACTCCAAGAACATGGTATATCTCTCCACCTTTTTGTGTCAGATTTGATTTCGTTTATCAGTCCTTATAGTTTTCTGAGTACAGGTCTTTTGCCTCCTTAGGTATGTTTTCTTCTTAGGTATTTTTATTACATTTTATATGTGATGTAAAGTGGGATCATTTCCGTAATTTCTCTTTCTGATCATTCGTCGTTAGTGCGTAAGAATGCAAGAAATTTCGGCGTATTCATTTTATATCTGGCAGCTTTACCAAATTCCGTGACAAAATCTGGTAGTCTTCTGGTGGCATATTTATGATTTTCCATAGTTAATATCATCTCATTTACAAACAATGACAATTTCACTCCCCTGCCCCCCGGCCCCGTTTTTTATTCCTTTTCTTTCTTTTTCTTCTCTGATTTCCTTGGCTAGACTTCAAAACTATTTTGAGTGGTAGTGGCGAGTGTGGCCATCTCTGTCTTGTTCCTGGTCTTAGCGAAAATGCTTTCAGTTTTCTGCTGTTGAGAATGATGTTTGCTGTGTGTTTGTCTTTTATGTCCTTTATTATGTTGAGGTAGGTTCCCTCCGTGCTCACATTCTGGAGAGTTTTAATCATAAATGGTGTTGAATTTTGTTGAACGTTTTGTTGAACGTTATTCTGTATCTGTATCTGTTGAGGTGATCATATGGTGTTTGTTCTTCCATTTGTTAATGTGGTGTATCACATTGAGTGATTTCCATATATTGAAGAATCTGTGCATCCCTGGGATAAATCCCACTTGATCATGGTGTATAATTCTTTAAATGTGTTGTTGATATATGTTCTAGAGAGGTTTTATCATAAATGGATGTTGAATTTTGTCCAAAGCTTTTTCTTCATGTACTGTTATGATCATAGGGCTTTTACTCTTCAATTTGTTTCTGTGGTATATCACAGTGATTTTTTTTGGTGGATATTGAAAATTCCTTGCACCCCTGCGACAAATCCTACTTGATGATGACGTATGATCTTTTTTAAAGCATTATTGAATTTGCTTGACTAGTATTTTGTTGAGAATATCTTCCTCTGCAGTTTTTTGGAGTGGTTTCAGATGAATCAATATCAAGTCTTCTCTAAATGCTTGGTAGAATTCACCTTTGAAGCCTGGGTCCTTGTTTTGTGGGAGTTTTAAATTACTGGTTCAATTTTGTTATTGGTAACTGGTGTGTTTTTATTTTCTGTTTCTTTGTGGTTCAGTCTTAGGAGATAGTACCTTTCTAAGAATGTGTCTTCCTCTTCTATGTTGTCCATTTTATTGGTGTAGAGTTGCTCATTGCAGTGTCTTATCACCCTTTGTATTTTGTAGTTTTGGTTGTAGCTTTTCTATTTCTGATTTTATTGATGTGGGCCCTCTCCCTTTTTTCTTCATGTGTCTGGCTCAATGTTTATCGATTTTATTTCAACTTCATTTTAGTTTCTAATTCATTTATTTCTGCTCTGATCTTTATGAGTTCTTTCTTTCTACTATCTTTGGGTTTTGTTTGCTCTTCTTTCTCTAGTTGGTTTAGGTGTAAGGTTTGGTTGTTTATATTAGTTTTTTTTTTTTTTTTTTTGTCTCCTGAGGTAAGTTTGTGTCACTAAAAACGTCCCATGTTAGAACTGTTTCTGCTATGTCCCATACATTTTGGATTGTCATGCTTTCATTTTCAGTTGTTTCTAGATATGTTTTAGTTTCCTCTTTAATCTCTTCAGTGATCCATTGGGTGTTCTGTAATATATTTCTTTAGCCTTCATGTGATTTTGTTGGATTTTCTCCAGTTTTTTTTGTTTGTTTGGTTGGTTGGTTTGGTAGTTGATTTCTAGTCTCAGAGCTCTGTGGTCAGAAAAGATGTTTGTATGATTAAATTTTTCTTAAATTTACTGAGGCTTCCTTGTGGCCTAGCTTGTGATCTCTTATAGAGAATGGTTCATGTTCATATAAAAAAGAATGTGTATTCTCTTGCTTTCAGATGGAATGCACGCTCTCTCTGTATGTGTGTGTATGTATATATATATGTGTGTGTGTATATATATGTATATATATTAAGATAAAATTAAGAGCATTTAATATGGAATGTGTTAATTCCATCCTGTGTTTTCTTATTCATTTTCTGTCCAGATGATCTGTGGGGTTGATATAAGTGGGGTGTAAGAGTGTCTTAGTATTATTGTGTTAGCGTTGATTTTTCCTTTTATTTCAGTTAGTATTTGTCTCATATATTGAGGGGCTCTGTTTCATGTGTACATATTTGCAATTGTTATATCTTCTTGTTGGACTCATGCTTTGAACATTATGTAGTGTCCTTCTTTGCCTCTTGTAGCCGTCTGAAGTACATATTGCCTGATATAAGTATGGCTTCTCCAAATTAATTTTTTAAAAATTTCCATTTGTTCCAATAACTTTTTCAATCACCTCACTTTCAGCCTGTACGTGTCTCTAGATGTGAAGTAAGTTTCTTGTAGGCAGTGTATATCCAGGTCTTGTTTCTGATCCATTCAGCCATTCTGTCTTTGGCTGGAGCATTTAATCCATTTATATCTAAGGTAATTATAGATAAGTGTGCTTTTCTTGTCATTTTGTTAATTGGGATTTGTTTTGCTTTTTTGTCTTTTGTTCACTTCTCTTTTGGTTTGATGACTATAATTAATGTTATGTTTCTATTACTTTTTTCTTTTTTGTGTTTATATCTATTATACATTTTCGGCTTCCAGTTATCATGAGGCTTTTTTATATCAGTCCATATATATACATGATTGTTTTAAGCTGCTGATCTCTTCATTTGAAACACATTTTAGAAACCCTGCATTTGTACTCTCCTCCCCTCATGATTACTGTTTTTGAAGTCATATTTTGCATCTAACTGCTTTGTGGATACCTTAACTGCTTATTGGGGAGACAGTAGATTTTACTCTTTTTTTTTTTTCTCTCTCTTTTGGTTAATCCTCTGAGGGACTTCCTGCAACTCCTGGACTTGGGTGACGTTTTCCTTCCTCATGTTATGAAAGTTTTCAGCTATTATCTCTTCAATTATTTTCTCAGGCCCCTTGTGTCTCTTTTCCTTCTGGGGCCCGCGTAATGTGAATATTAGTGCACTACTCCAGAGATCTATTAAAGTGTCCTCATTTCTTTTCGTTCTTTTTTGTTGTTGTCATCCAGTGGTAGTGATTTTCAGTACTCTGTCTTCCAACACACTGATCCATTCTGCAACATTTAGTCTACTGTTGATTCCTACAGTAGGTATGAATCCTACTGTAAAAAATTCCTAAGGTATTTTTTATTTCACTTATTGTATTCTTTATCTCTGGTTGTTCTTTATATTTTCTATCTTTTGTTAAAAACTTGTAACTTCTTATCCTTTGCATTCATTCTTCTGAGTTCTTCTGTTATCTTATTATCATTACTATCAACTCTTTTTCATGTAGATTGCCTATCTCCACTTCACTTAGTCCTTCTTCTGGGCTTTATAATTTTCCTTCATCTGGAACATATTCTTCTGCTGCCTCATTTTGCCCAAGTTGCTATTTGTGTTTTCATATACGTGGTAAGTAGCTACATTTCTTGATCTTGGAGAAGTGGCCTTATGTAGGAGAGGCGTTATGTGTCTCAGCCATGTACTCCCTCTCAGCACTCGTGTTTTATGATCTAGGGGTTCCCCCTAATGGGGCTGCATGTGTCCTTCTGTTGTCGCAGGCTGACTTCATAGATGGTCTGGTAGGCTTGGTTGACCCCAAGTCCCATTGGTTATGAGGGCCTGTTTGTGCAGATGGTGCTGGTTGCTGTTCATCAGAACTTGGTCACAAGTGCTTGGCTGTAGAACCCCAGGTGGCTCTGGGGCTAGTGCTGACTTGCTGGTGAATGGAATCAGGATCCCAAAGACTTTAGGGTTGTTTCCACCCAAGGGCAAGTGAAGTCATGTCCTGAGGACCGTATTGGACTACTGGCAGGCAGGAGATCCCTGGCAGGCAGGGATCTCAGAACTCATTTCAAATCTTTGCTGGTTGAGGGAGTCCTGACAGAGTGGGATTTGGGGTCCAGGAAGTCCTACACTTTGTGTTGGCCTGATAGTGGACAGAGCCAGGACCCAGCTGTCCCCAGGTTATGGTCTGGCCTACTATTGTCAGACTCAGTCTGTAGGATCCTAATTGTCTTGTTTCTGCTCTCTGCTCCTTTGTGGGTGTGGATGCTCTCGGGGCTAGTGCAGGCTTCCTGGAGCAAAGGGCCAATGCCTATCCACTGATGAGTAGAACTGGGTCTAGGCCTATGGAGGGCAAGGCCATGCCTTGGGGCATGTTTAGATGACACTGTGGGTACAGGAAGTCTTTAGACATCCTCTCTGCTGATGAGGGATTGTGTCCCCATTCAGTTTGCTTTTTGGCCTGATGTGGACCATCACTGTTGCCTACAGGCTGCTGGGTGGGGCCAGGTCTTGGAGCTAATGATTCAAGGTGAAGGTGGAAGCCACCAGCAGCAGTGTTCAAGTAGTTTGCTGTTCCTAAATATGTCTGTCACCAGTGTCCATGTCTGAAGGGTGAGCCATAGCTGAAAGAAGCAGGTAGTTCTGGCCTAGGCTTGTGCCAAATTACTGCTTTTGCCCAAGGTCGCAATGTGCATAAGATTTTGTGTGCACCTTTTAAGAGCAAAGTATTTATTTCTCCCAGTCCTGTGGGGTCCTGTAATTAAGCCCCACTGGCCTCCAAAGCCAGATAGTTTTTTTAATCTCATCTATCCAGTGATGGACCCCTGGGCTGGGGAGCCTGATGGGGGGCTCAGAACTCTCTGTCCTGTGGGAAAAACTCTGCAATATATTGTTGTTATTGTCCAGTTTGAGGGTTTCCCACCTGGGACATATGGGATTTGATTATATTGCCAGTTCACCCCTTCTATGCATCCCCTTGTGGTTACTTCTTTGTGTCTTGTTGTAGAAGATCTTTTCTGGAAGGTTGCAGTCCATTTCATTAATTGTTGTTCTGCAGATAGTTGTGATTTTGGCGTGCTCATCAGAGGCAGTGAGCTCAGAGACTTTCTACGCTGACAACATGGCTACCCTCTCCAATCATCAGTCATCTGTTGATGGGCCCTTGGCTTGCATTGATTCCTTGGCTGTTGTAAATAGTGCTGCCATGAATATTTGGGTACATGAACCTTTTCAAAATAGTGTTTCACTTTTTTTTTCTTCCATATATCCCCACAAGTGGATTTGCTAGATCATACGGTAGTTCTATTTTTAGTTTTTAGAGGAATCGCCACACTGTGTTCCAACAGTGACTGCACCAGTTTGCATTCCCATCAACTATGTTGAAGGATTCCCTTTCCTCCACACCCTCTGTGGGACTTACTGTTTGTAGATTTTTGGATGATAGCCATTCTGACCAGTGTGAGGTGATACTTTGTGGTTTTCATTTGCAGTTCGCTAGGCATTAGTCATGTTGAGCACTTTTTCATGTGGTATGTTGCCATTTGTATATTTTCCTTCAAGAAAGGTCTATTTAGATCTTTCATCCATTTGTTGGGTGGGCTGGGTATTCAGTTGTAGGAGATGTCTGTATATTTTGGAGGTTAATCCATTTTCAGTAGCTTTGTTGCACGGATTATCTCCCATTCTGAGGGCTGTCTTTTCATTTTGCTTATGGTTTCCTTTGCTCTGCAGAGGTTTTTTAAGCTTAATCAGATCTCACCAATCAAAATTTATTTTTATTTTCCTTACTCTAGGATGTGGGTCAAAAAAGATCTTGCTGTAATTTATATCAGAGAGTGTCGTGCCTATGTTTTTCTCTAAGAATTTTATAGTATCTGGCCATACATTTAAGTGTTTAATCCATTCTGACTTTATCCTTGTGTAGCGTGTTAGGGAGTGTCCTTATTTCATTCTGTTACATGTAGGTTTCCAGATTACCCACGACCATTTATTGAACAGATACTATTTTCTTCATTGTTAATTCCTGCTCGCTCCATTTGTCATAGATTAGGTGACCAGAGGTGCATGGGTTCATCTCTGGATTTTTTATCCTGTTCCATTGGTCTATACTTCTGTTTTGAGGCCAACATCATGCTGTTTTGATTAATGTAGCTTTGTCCTGGACTCTGAAGTTATGGGGCCTGGTTTCTCCAGCTCCAATTTTGTTTCCCAAGATTACTGTGGCTATTCAGGGTCTCTTGTGCTTCCATACAAATTTCTAAAAAGTATTATAATTCTTAGAAAACTGCCATTGCCAATTTGATAAGGAATGCCTTGAATCTATAGATTGCTTTGGGTAGTATGGTCATTTCCCCAATATTGATTCGTTCAATCCAAGGAGATGATATATGTGCAAAGAAATAGAGAAAAGTAAGAGAATGAGAAAGACTAGAGATCCCTTCAAGAAAATTGGAGATATCAAAGGAACATTTCATGCAAGGATGGGCATGATAAAGGGCAGAAACGGTAAGGACCCAAAAGAAGCAGACGAGATTAGGAAGAGGCAGCAAGAAAACACAGACAAACTAAACGAAAGAAGGTCTTAATGACCCAGATAACCAAGATGGTGTGGTCACTAACCTAGAGCCAGACATCCTGGAGTGTGAGGTCACTTAGTGTGGTGTGTGGGCCTTAGGAAGCATTACTATGAACAAAGCTAGTGGAAGTGAGCTGAGCTATTTAAAATTCTAAAAGATGATGCTGTTAAAGTGCTGGACTAAATATGTCAGTAAATTTGGAAAACTCTGCAGTGGCCACAGAACTGGAAAAGATGAGGTTTCATTCCAATCCCAAAGAAGGGCAATGCCAAAGAATGTTCAAGCTACTGTACAGTTGTGCTCATTTCACTTGCTGGCAAGGTAACCCTCAAAATCCTTCAAGCTAGGTTTCAGCAGGATATGAACCCAAGAACTTCCAGATGTCCAAGCTGGATTTCGAAGAGGCAGAAGAACCAGAGATCACATTGCCAACATTTGTTGGATCATGGAAAGAGCAAGGGAGTTTGAGAAAAAAAAATACCTACTTCTACTTCATTGACTGCACTAAAGACTTGACTGTGTGGATCACAACAAACTGTGGAAAATACTTAAAGAGATGGATCACAGCCTTGTGATGGTGATGTGTATAACTTAATGAAACTATGAGTCATGCCAAGCAGGGGCACCCAAGATGGATGGGTCATAGTGGAGACTTAGTGGAGAGTTCTGATAAAATGTGGTCCACTGGAGGAGGGAACAGCAAACCACTCCAGTATTCTTGCTTTGAGAGCCCCATGAAGAGTATGAAAAGGCAAAATGATATGACACTGGAAGAAGAGCCCCCCAGGTTGGAATATATTCCTGGGGATGAGGGGAGCAATAGCTCCAGAAAGAATGAAGAGACTGAACCAAAGTGGAAATGACACTTAGTTGTGGATGTGTCTGGTGGTTAAAGTAAAATCTGATGGTGTAAAGAAAAATATCGCATAGGAATTTAGACTATTAGGCCCATGAATCAAGGTAAATTGGAAGTGGTCAAGCAGGAGATGGCAAGAGTGAGCACTGACACCTTAGCAATCAGTGAACTAAAATGGTTGGAAATGGACGAATTTAATTCAGATAACCATGACATCTACTACTGTGGGCAAGAATCCCTTAGAAGAAACGGAGTAGCCTTCCTAATCAACAAAAGAGTCTGAAATGCAGTACTTGGGTGCAGTCTCAGAACAACAGAATAAATCTTGGTTCATTTCCAAGGGAAACCACTCAACATCACAGTAATTCAATTCTATGCCCCATCCACTAATGCTGAAGAAGCTGAAATCGCTCAGTTCTATGGAGACCTGTAAGACCTTCTAGAACTAACACCCAGAAAAGATGTCCTATTCATCATAGGGGACTGGAATGCAAAAGTAGGAAGTCATGAGATACCATGAGTAACAGACAAGTTTGGCCTTGGAATACAAAATGAAGCAGGGCAAAGACTAACAGAGTTTTGTCAGAACACACTGTTAATAGCAAACATCTTCTTCCAACAACACAAGAGATGAGTCTACACATGGACATCACTAGATGATCAAAACTGAAATCGGATCGACCATATGCTTTGCAGTCAAAGTTAGAGCAGCTGTATACAGTTAGCAAAAACAAGGCCTGGAGCTGACTGTGGCTCAGATCATGAGCTCCTTATTGCAAAATTCAGGCTTAAATGGAAGAAAAATGGAAGAAAGTAGGGAAAACTGCAAAGCCATTCAGGTATGGCCTAAACCAAATCCTTTATGGTTATACAGTGGAGTTTACAAATAGATTTAAAGGATTAGATCTGGTAGACAGAGTGTCTGAAGAACTATGGATGGATGTTTGTAACACTGTAAAACAGGAAGGGACCAAACTCATCCCAGGGAAAAAGAAATGTAAGAAGGCAGAGAAATTGTCTAAGGAGGCTTTACAAATAGTTGAGGAAAGAAGAGAAGCAAAAGGCAGGCGGGGGAGTGAAAGATACAGCCAACTGAATGCAAAGTTCTGGAGAATAGCAAGGAGAGATAAGAAAGCCTTCTTAAGTAAACGATGCCAAGAAATAGAGGAAAACAATAGCATGGGAAAGACTAGAGGTCTCTCCAAGAAAATTAAAGATATGAAGGGAAAGTTTCATGCAATGGCTAGGATGATAAAAGACAGAAATGGTAAGGACCTAACAGAAGCAGGAGAGATTAAGAAGAGCGGCCGAGAATGAACAGAAGAACTATATAAAAAGCCCTTAATGATCCAGATAGTCGTGATGGTGTGGTCGCTCACCTAGAGCCAGACATCCTGGATTGTGAAGTCAAGTGATGTCATATGCTCTAGGTCCATCCATGTTACATATTGACTGTAGCGGTTTAACAGCATCATCTTTTAGGATTTGAAATAGCTCGGCTGGAATTCCATTACCTTCACTAGCTTTGTTCGTAGTGATGCTGCCTAAGGCCCACTTGACTTGGCATTCTGCGATGTCTGGCTCTAGGTGAGTGATCAGACAATCATGGTTATCTGGTTCATTAAGGTCTTTTTTGTATAGTTCTTCTGTGTATTCTTGCCACCTCTTCTTAATATCTTCTGCTTCTGTTAGGTCCATACTGTTTCTTTTATTGTGCCCATCGTTGCATGAAATGTTCCCTTGGTATCTCTTAATTTTCTTGAAGAGATCTCTAGTCTTTCCCATTCTATTGTTTTTCTCTATTTCTAAAAATGCATTGATCTCTGAGGAAGGCTTTCTTATCTCTCCTTGTTAGTCTTTGCATCTCTGCATTCAGCTGTGTGCATCTTTCCTTTTCTCCTTTACTTTTCACTTCTTTTCTTTCCTCAGCTGTTTGTAAGGCCTCCTTCACAACCATTTTGCCTTTTCAAAAAATTATTTATTTTTTATTGAAGGATAATTGCTTTACAGAATTTTGCTGTTTTCTGTCAAACCTCAACATGAATCACCCATAAGTATAAATATATCCCCTCCCTTTTGAAACTCCCTCCCATCTCCCTCCCCATCCTGCCCCTCTAGGTTGATACACAGCCCCTGTTTGAGTTTCCTGAGCCATACAGCAAATTTCTGTTGGTATCTATTTTACATATGGTAATGTAAGTTTCCTTGTTACTCTTTCCATACATCTCACCCCCTCTGCCCCTCTCCCCATGTCTGTAAGTCTATTCTCTAGGTCTGTTTCTCTATTGTTGCCCTGTAATTAATTTCTTCAGTACCATTTTTCTAGATTCTGTATATATGCGTTAAAATACGGTATTTATCTTTCTCTTTCTGACTCACTTCACTCTATATAATAGGTTTTAGGTTCACCCACCTCATTTGAACTGACTCAAATGCGTTCCTTTTTATGGCTGAGTAATATTCCTTTGTGTATATGTACCACAACTTCTTTATCCACTCATCTGTTGATGGAGATCTAGGTTGCGTCCATCTTCTAGCCATTGTAAATAGTGCTGCAATGAGCAATGGGATGCATGTGTCTCTTTCAGTTTTGGTTTCCTCAGGGTATATGCCTAGGAGTAGGATTAATGGGTCATAAGGTGGTTTTATTCCTAGTTTTTTAAGGAATCGCCATACCGTCTTCCATAGTGGCTGTATCAATCTACATTCCCTTTTCTCCACACCCTCTCCACCCTTTATTTTTTGTAGACTTTTTGGTGAGGACCATTCTGACTGGTGGGACGTGATATCTCTTTGCAGTTTTGATTTGTATTTCTCTAATAATGAGTGATGTTGAGCATCTTTTCACATGTTTGTTAGCCATCTGTATGTCTTCTTTGGAGAAATATCTGTTTAGGTCTTTCCCCCACTTTTTGATTGGGTTGTTTGTTTTTCTGCTATTGACGTGTATGAGCTGCTTGTATATTTTGGAAGTTAATCCTTTGTCAGTTGTTTCACTTGCTATTATTTTCTCCCATTCTGAGTGTTGTCTTTTCGCCTTGCTTATAGTTTCCTTTGCTGTGCAAAAGCTTTTAAGCTTAATCAGGTCCCACTTGTTTACTTTTGTTTTTATTTCCATTACTCAAGGAGGTGAGTCATAGAGGATCTGGATTTGATTTATGTCATCGAGTGTTCTGCCTACATTTTCCTCTAAGAGTTTTATCCTTTCTGATCTTACATTTAGGTCTGTAATCCATTTTGAGTGTATCTTTGTGTATGGTGTTAGGAAGTGTTCTAATCTTACTCTTTTATGTGTAGCCGTCCAGTTTTCCCAGCACCTTTTATTGAAGAGGCTGTCTTTGCCCCATTGTATATTCTTGCTCCTTTGTCAAAAATAAGGTGCCCATAGGTGCATGGGTTTATTTTGGGGCTTTCTTTATTTTGGGCTTTCTATCTTGTTCCATTGGTCTGTATTTCTGTTTTTGTGCCAGTACCATACTGCCTTGATGACTATAGCTTTGTAGTATAATCTGAAGTCAGGAAGGTTGATTCCTCCAGCTCCATCTTCTTTCTCAAGACTGCTTTGGATTTGGGGTCTTTTGTGTTTCCATGTGAATTGTGCAAGTTTTTGTTCTAGTTCTGTGAGAAATGCTATTGGTAATTATATAGGGATAGCACTGAATTGTAGATTGGATTTGGTAGCATAGTCATTTTCACAATATTGATTCTTCCTACCCAGGAACATGGAATATCTCTCTCTGTTATATGGCATCTTTGATTTCTTTCATTAGTGTCATAAATTTCCATGTACAGTTCTGTTGTCTCCTTAGGTAGGCTTATTCCCAGATGTCTAGTTCTTTTTTTTGCAGTGGTGGATGGGATTGATTCCTTAATTTCTCTTTCTGATTTTTCATTGGTAGTATATAGAAATGCAAGTGCTTTCTGTGTATCGATTTTGTATCCTGCAACTTTGCTAAATTCACTGATTAGCTCTAGTAATTTTCTGATACTATCTTTAGGGTTTTCTATGCACAGTATCATGTCATCTGCAAATAGTGGGCGCTTTGTTCCTTCTTTTCCGATCTGGATTCCTTTTATTTCTTTTTCTTCTCTGATTGCTATAGCTAGGACTTCCAGAACTATGTTGAATAATAGTGGTGAAAGTGGACACCCTTGTCTTGTTCCTGATCTTAGGGGGAATGCTTTCAGTTTCTCACCATTGAGAATAATGTTTGCTGTAGGCTTATCATATATGGCCTTTACTATGTTGAGGTAGGTTCCCTCTATGCTCATTGTTTTGAAGAGCTTTAATCATAAGTGGGTGCTGGATTTTGGCAAAGGTTTTTTCTTCATCTGTTGAGATGATCATATGATTTCTATCTTTCAATTTGTTAATATGGTGTATCACATTGATTAATTTGCATATATTGAAGAATCCTTGCATTCCTGGTATAAACCCAGCTTGATCGTGGCGTATGTGCTGCTGAATTCTGTTTGCTAAAATATTGTTGAGGGTTTTTGCATCCACGTTCTTCAGTGGATGTCCATGTTCATCCATGGTCATCAGGCCCCTAATTTGTGTGTGTGTGTGTGTGTGTGTGTGTGTGTGTGTGTGTTGTCTTTGTCTGGTTTTGGTATCAGGGTGATTGTGGCCTCATAGAATGAATTAGGAAGTGTTCCTTCCTCTGCAATTTTTTGAAAGAGCTTTAGAAGGCTAGGCATTAACTCTTCTCTACATGTTTGATAGAATTCTCCTGTGAAGCCATCTGGTCCTGGGCTTTTGTTTTTGGGGAGATATTTGATCACAGCTTCAATTTCAGTGCTTGTAATTGGGTTGTTCGTAATTTCTGTTTCTTCCTGGTTCAAGCTGGGAAGATTGAACTTTTCTAAGAATCTGTCCATTTCTCCCAGGTTATCTAATTTATTGCCATATAGTCATTCATAGTAGTCTCTGATAATTGTTTGTATTTCTGCATTGTCTGTTGTAAGCTCTCCTTTTTGATTTCTAATTTTGTGGATTTGATTCTTCTCCCTTTTCTTCTTGATGAGTCTGGCTAAAGGTCTGTCAATTTTATCTTCTCAAAGAACCAGCTTTTAGCTTTATTAATCCTTACTATTGTTTCTTTCATGTCTTTTGCCTGTATTTCTGCTCGGATCTTTATGATTTCCTTCCTTCTACTAATTTTGGGGGTTTTTTTGTTCTCGTTTTTCCAGTTGTTGTAGGTGTAAAGTTAGGTTGTCTATTCGATGTTTTTCTTGCTTTTTTGAGGTAGGATTGTATTGCTATAAACGTCCCTCTTAGAACTGCTTCTGCTGCATCCCATAGGTTTTGAGTTGTGATGTCATTGTCATTTGTTTCTAGAAATTTTCTTATTTCCCTTTTGATTTCTTCAGTAACCTGTTGGTTATTTAGAAATGTGTTGTTTAGTCTCCATGTGTTTGTGTTTCTTACACTTTTTTTCTTGTAATTGATAGTTAGTCTCATAGCATTGTGGTCGGAGAAGATGCTTGATACCATTTCAGTTT
This sequence comes from Odocoileus virginianus, assembly GCF_023699985.2. Classification (NCBI taxonomy): domain Eukaryota; kingdom Metazoa; phylum Chordata; class Mammalia; order Artiodactyla; family Cervidae; genus Odocoileus; species Odocoileus virginianus. Next base: position 22,798,433 of record NC_069708.1, read on the forward strand.
TCTTAAATTTCCTGAGGTTTGATTTGTGACCCAAGATGTGGTCTATCCTGGAGAATGTTCCATGTGCACTTGAGAAGAAGGTGTATTCTTGTGCATTCAGATGGAATGTCCTGAAGATAGCAGTGAGATCCATCTCATCTAATGTATCATTTAAGACTTGTGTTTCCTTAGTAATTTTCTGTTTTGATGATCTGTCCATTGTGTGAGTGGGGTGTTAAAATATCCTACGATTATTGTGTTATTGTCAGTTTCTTCTGTTATGTCTGTTAGTGTTTTTCTTATGTATTGAGGTTCTCCTATGTTGGGTGCATAGATATTTACAATTGTTATGCCTTCCTCTTGGATTGATCCCTTGATCATTAGGTAGTGTCCTTCCTTATCTCTTGTAATCGTCATTTTAAGGCCTATTTTGTCTGATATGAGGATTGCTACTCCAGGTTTCTTTTGCTTCCCACTTGCATGGAATATATTTTTCCATTCTCTCACTTTCAGTCTATATGTGTCTTGAGGTCTGAAGTGGGTTTCTTGTAGACAGCATATATATGGGTCTTGTTTTTGTATCCATTCAGCCAGTCTGTGTCTCTTGGTTGGAGCTTTTAATCCATTGACATTTAAAGTAGTTATTGATATATGTGTTCCTGTTGCCATTTTCTAATTGTTTGTTGTTGATTTTTTAGATGTTTTTTCTTCTGTTGCATTTCTTGAGTGTAGAAGTCCCTTGAAGATTTGTTGCAAAGCTGGTTTGGTGGTAGTGAATTCTCTTAACGTTTGGTTGTCTGAAAAGGTTTTTATTTCTCCATCAATTTTGAATGAGATCCTTTCCGGGTACAGTAATCTTGGTTGTAGATTTTTCCCTTTCAGTACTTTAAACATATTCTGCCATTCCCTTCTGGCCTGCAGAGTTTCTGCTGAAAGATCAGCTGTTAAGCGTATGGGGTTTCCCTTGTGTGTTACTTGTTGCTTCTCCCTTGCTGCCTTTTAATATTCTTTCTTTGTGTTTAGTCTTTGTTAGTTTGATTAGTATGTGTCTTGGCATGTTTCTCCTTGGGTTTATCCTGTATGGGACTCTTTGTGCTTTTTGCATTTCTTTTTCTTGGGGATGGTTTTGATCACTGCCTCTTGTATGATATCACAAACCTCTGTTCATAGTTCTTCAGGCACTCTGTCTGTTGAATCTAATCCCTTCAATCTATTTGTCACTTCCACTGTATAATCGTAAGGGATGTGATTTAGGTTATACCTGAGTGGTCTAGTGGTTTTCCCTACTTTCTTCAATTTAAGTCTCAATTCTGTAATAAGGAGTTCTTGATCTGAGCCACAGTCAGTTCCCGGTCTTGTTTTTGCTGTCTGTATAGAGTTTCCCCGTCTTCGGCTGCAAAGAATATAATCGGTCTGATTTTGGTCTTGGCCATCTCGTGATGTACATGTATGGAGTCATCTCTTGTGTTGATGGGAGAGGGTGTTTGCTATTAAATTAATTATTTAATTTATTTTAATGGGAGGATAATTACTTTGCAATATTGTGATTGTTTTTGCCACACATCCACATGAATCAGCCACAGGGGCACATGGGTCCCCCCGTCGTGAACCGTCCCCTCCCCCTCCTCCCCACCTAGTCCCTTCAGGTTGTCCCAGAGCACAGACTTTGTGTTCCCTGCTTCATGCATCAAACTTGCCCTGGTCGTCTACTTTACGTATGGTAATATACAGGTTTCAGTGCTATTCTCTTAAATTATCCCACGCTTGCCTTCTCCCACGTAGTCCAAAAGTCTGTTCTTACATCTGTTGTCTCTTTTGGCCCGTTCCGTAAAAGATCATCATTATCGTCTTTTTAAATTCCATATATATGCGTTAATATCCTGTACTGGTGTTTTTCTTTCTCACGTACATCACTCTGTGTAACAGGCTCTGGTTTCACCCACCTCGTTAGAACTGACTCAAATGTAATTTTTTATAGCTGAGTAATACTCCATTCTTTATATGTTCCACAACTTCCTTATCCATCCGTCTGCCAATGGGCAGCTAGGTTGCTTCCATGTCCTACCTATTGTAACAGTGCTGCAATGAACATTGGGGTACATGTGACTTTCAATTCTGGTTTCCTCGGGGTGCATGCCCAGCAGTGGGATTGCTGGGTCATATGGCAGTTCTATTTCCAGTTTTTTACAGAATCTCCACACTGGTCTCCATAGTGGCTGTACCAGTTTGCATTCCCCCCAACAGTGTAGGAGGGTTCCCTTTTCTCCACACCCTCTCCAGCATTTACTGTTTGTAGACATTTTGATGGCAGTCATTCTGACCAGCATGAGATGTTACCTCATTGTGGTTGTCTCTAATAATGAGTGATGGTGAGCGCCTTTTCATGTGTTCATTAGTCCATTAGTATGTCTTCTTTGGAGAAATGTCTGTTTCATTCTTTGGCCTGTTTTTTTTATTGGGTTTTTTGTTTTTCTGGTATTGAGCTGCATGAGCTGCTTGTACATTTTGTAGATTAATTCTTTGCCAGTTGTTTCATTTGTCATTATTCTCTCCCATTCTGAAGGCTGCATTTTCACCTTGCTTATAGTTTCCTTTGTTGTGCAAAAACTTTTATGTTTAATTAGCTCCCATTCGTTTCTTTTTGTTTTCATTTCCACAACTCTGGGAGATGGGTCATAGAGGGTCTTGCTGTGATTTATATGTATCAGAGAGTGTTCTGCCTATGTTTTCCTCTAAGAGTTTTGTAGTTTCTGGTCTTATATTTAGATCTTTAACCCACTTTGTGTGTATTTTGGTGTATGGTGTTAGTAAGTGTTCTAGTCTCATTCTTTTACACGTGGTTGGCCAGTTTTCCCAGAGCCACTTGTTAAAGAGACTGTATTTTCTCTGTTGTATATTTTTGCCTCCTTTGCCAAAGATAAGTTGTCCATAGGTGCCTGGTTTTAACTTTGGGCTTTCTATTTTGTTCCATTGATCTATAGTTCTGTCTTTGTCCCAGTACCATACTGTCTTGATGACTGTAGCTTTGTAGTATAGTCTGAAGTCAGGAAGGTTGATTCCTGCAGTTCCGTTCTTCTTTCTCAAGATTGCTTTGGCTATTTGAGGTTTCTTGTGTGTCTATACAAATTGTGAAATAATTTGTCCTAGTTCTGTGAAAAATACCGTTGGTAGCTTGATAGGGATTGCGCTGTATCTGTAGAATGCTTTGGGTCGTATAGTCATTTTCACTCTGTTGGTTTTTCTGATCCACGGACATGGTATATTTCTCCATTTGTTTGTGTCATTTTTGATTTCTTTCATCAGTGTTTTATATTTCTCTATATATAGGTATTTTGTTTCTTTAGGTAAATTTATTCCTAAGTATTTTATTCTTTTTGTTGCAATGGTGAATGGGATTGTTTCCTTAGTTTCTCTTTCTGTTTTCTCATTGTTGGTGTATAGGAATGCAAAGGATTTCTGTGCATTAAATTTACATCTTGAAACTTTACTATATTTATTGATTGGCTGTAGTAATTTTCTAGTGGTATCTTTAGGGTTTCCTGTGTAGAGGATCATGTCATCTGCAAACAGTGAGGGTTTTACTTCTTTTCCAATCTGGATTCCTTTTACTTCTTTTTCTTCTCTGATTGCTGTGGCTAGGACTTCCAAAACCATATTGAATAGTAGTGGGCACCCTTGTCTTGTTCCTGATTTTACAGGAAATATTTTCACTTTTTCACCATTGAGGATAATTTTTGCTGTGAGTTTTCGTATATGGCTTTTATTGTGTTGAGGTTTGTTCCTTCTATGTCTGCTTTCTTGAGAGTTTTTTTTTTTTTTTTTAATCATAACAGGGTGTTGAATTTTGTGAAAGGCTTTCTCTACATCTATTGAGAAAACTGTATGGTTTTTATCTTTTGATTTGTTAATATGGTGTATCACATTGATTGATTTGCAAATATTAAAGAATCCTTGCATCTGTGGAATAAAACCCACTTGGTCATGATGTATGATCTTTTTAATATGTTGTTGGATTCTGTTTGCTAGAATTTTATTGAGGATGTTTGCATCTATGTTCATCAGTGATAATTGGCCTGTAGTTTCGTTTTTTTTGTGGTAATTTAGTCTGGTTTTGGCATTAGGGTGATGGTAGCCTCGTAGAATGACTTTGGGAATTTACCTTCCTCTTCAGTTTTCTGGAAGAGGTGATGTAGGATTGGTGTTAACTCTTCTTGAAATTTTTAGTAGAATTCACCTGTGAAGCCATCTGGCCCCAGGCTTCTGTTTGTTGGAAGAATTTTCATTACAGTTTTGATTTATGCCCTTGGGAGGGGTCTGTTCAGATTTTCTACTTTTTCCTGGTTCAGTTTTGGAAGGTCATACTTTTCTAAGAATTTGTCCATTTCTTCCAAATTGTCCATTTTATTGGCATATGGTTGCTCATAGTAGTCTCTTATGATCTTTTGTGTTTCTATATTGTCTGTTGTGATTTCTCCATTTTCATTTCTAATTTTATAGATTTGATTCTTCTCCCTTTCTTTCTTGATGAGTCTGGCTAATGGTTTGTCTATTTTATGGTTCTTCTCAAAGAACCAGCTTTTAGTTTTGGTGAGCTTTGCTACACTCTCCTTCATTTCTTTATCACTTATTTCTGCTCTGATTTTTATAATTTCTTTCCTTCTACTAACTCTGGGGTTTTTTGTTTGTTTGTTCTTCTTTTTCTGTTTGTTTTAGGTGCAAAGTAGGGGTTGTTTGTTAGATGTTTCTCTTTTTTCCCGTGGCAGGCTTTTATTGCTGTGAACCTCTTAGCACTGATTTTACTCAATCCCATAGGTTTGTAGTTCACGTGTTTCATTTTCATTTGTTTCTGTGCATTGCATATTTTGATTTCATTTTTTATTTCCTCCATGATCTGCTGGTTATTCAGAAGCCTTGTTGTTTAGCCTCCATATGTTTTTGTTTTTTATAGTTTTTTTTTTCCTGTTCAGTTCAGTTCAGTTCAGTCACTCAGTCATGTCTGACTCTTTGCGACCCCATGAATCACAGCACGTCAGGCCTCCCTGTCCATCACCAACTCCCGGAGTTTACTCAGACTAATGTCCATTGAGTCGGTGATGCCATCCAGCCATCTGATCCTCTGTTGTCCCCTTCTCCTCTTTCCCCCAGTCTCTCCCAGCATCAGGGCCTTTTCCAATGAGTCAACTCTTCGCATGAGGTGGCCAAAGTATTGGAGTTTCAGCTTCAGCATCAGTCCTTCCAATGAACACCCAGGACTGATCTCCTTTGTGATGGACTGGTTGCATCTTCCTTGCAGTCCAAGGGACTCTCACGAGTCTTCTCCAACACCACACTTCAAAAGCATCAGTTCTGCGGTGCTCAGCTTTCTTCACCATCCAACTCTCACATCCATACCTGACCACTGGAAAAACCCTAGCCTTGACTAGACGGACCTTTGTTGGCAAAGTAATGTCTCTGCTGTAGTTGGTACCTAATCTGACTGCATTGTGATCAGAGAAGGTGCTTGAAATGATTTCAATTTTCTGAAATTTACCAAGCCTAGATTTGTGGCCCAGGATGTGATCTCTCCTGGAGAATGTTCCGTGTGCACTTGAAGAAAGGATAAAGTCCATTGTTGTGGGGTGAAATTCCCTGTACTTATCAATTAGGTCTAACTGGACCATCATAGCATTTAAAGCTTGTGTTTCCTTGTTAATTTTCTGTTTGGGTGACCTATCCATAGGTGTGAGTGGTGTATTAAAAGTCCCCCACTATTATTGTATTACTGTTAACTTCCACTTTCATACTTGTTAGCATTTGCCTTATGTATTGAGGTGCTCCTATGTTGGGTGCACATATATTTATAATTGTTATACCTTCTTCTTGGATTGATCCCTTGATCAGTATGTAGTGCCCTTCTTTGTCTCTTATCATGGTCTTTATTTCAAAGTTTGTTTTATCTGATGTCAGTATTGCTACTCCTGCATTCTTTTGGTCTCCGTTTGCATGAAATATCTTTTCCCAGCCCCTCATTTTCAGTCTGTATGTGTCCCTTGGTTTGAGGTGGGTCTCTTGTAGACAGCATATATAGGGGTCTGGTTTTTGTATCCATTCAGCCAGTCTTTGTCTTTTGGTTGGAGCATTTAACCTGTTTACATTTTAAGGTAATTCTTGATAAGTATGTTGCTGTTACCATTTACTTGGTTGTTTCGGGTTTGTTTATATAAACCTTTACTGTGTTTGCTGTCTAGAGGAGATCCTTTAGCCTTTATTGAAGAGCTGGTTTGGTGGTGCTGCATTCTCTCAGCTTTTGCTTGTCTGCAGAGCTTTTGATTTGTCCTTCATATCTGAATGAGATCCTTGCTGGGTAGAGTAATCTGGGTTGTAGGTTTTTCTCTTTCATCACTTTAAGTATGTCCTACCATTCCCTTCTGGCCTGAAGAGTTTCTATTGAAAGATCAGCTGTTATCCTTATGGGAATCCCCTGGTGTGTTATTTGTTGCTTTTCCCTTGCTGCTTTTAATGTTTTCTCTTTGTGTTTAATTTTTGTTAGTTTGATTAATATGTGTCAGTCAAGCCAGTAATGAAGTCCCTAGGTGCTCTCCACAGCCAGGAACACCCAGAGAGATTCACAGAGTTATATGGAGAAGAGAAGAGGCAGGAGGGAGATAGACGTGACCAGGAGTAGAAAAGGGAGAGTCAAAAGGGGAGAGCACAATGAAGCCAGTAATCAAATCCCTAAGTAAAAGTGTCTACTGAAGATTAGATTCTTGAAGGTAGAAAATTGATAACAAATATCAAAAAGCAAAGGTTAAAAGCCTAAAATAGAGGTTAGACTCTCAAAAATACAATATAAAAAAGAAAAAAGTCGGTCACAAAAATTTAAAAAATGTATATGGCAGTTGTTTTTTAAAAATGCTTTTTTTTTTTAAGTAATGTAATAGTACGCTATGAAAATGAAAGTTCAAGAGTAATAGAGAACTAAAATTTCTTAAAAATTAAGAAGTGATAATAGTCAAAATATATCTAGGAATTTATCTGGAGTTGTTGTGGGCAGTGTGGGGTCTGTTCAGTGTCAAATAGTCCCTTGTTCTGGCTTGTTCTTATTCTCAAGGTCTATAATTGTCCCTCACATGCTCAGCCTCAGCATTAACTTCAGGGTTTTAATCTGTTAACACCTGTCGCTTCTGGAGCGGTTCCCCCTTCTTTACTTTGGCTTCCTCTGTTTGCCAGTCTCTTCTGTGTCTAATTTCTGCCCTGACACAAGGGAGCCAAAGTGGCCACTTTATTTCGGCTCACTTGTTCAGGCATGTACTTCCCGGGTCCACACTGCTCAGGTTCCAGGGTGCTCTGCAAGGGCACTGTCCTAAGTGGGCTCTGCATTTCAAGCACTTCCCAGGTCTAAGCCTCTCAGGTTCTCGGGTGTTCCACAAGGGCACAAACCCACATGGGCTGTGTCTTTTGTGCCCTTCCCAGGTCCAGACTGCTCCAGGTGCTTGGCGAGTGCACTGTCCCAGGTGGGCCATGTGCCTTATGCACTTCCCCAGTCCCAGCCGAATGGTTTCCTGGATGCTCCACGAGAGCACCGTCCCAGGTGTGCCGTGTGTCTCCTCTGAGGAACTGATCTCAGGCTGTGACACTTCTGGCAGATGTGAACTGTCCAGGATCCCAAAAAGACATGGTTAGCAACTGGCAGCCTGATCACAGTTTGGTGAAAGATGTGGTCTCTGGGGCTGAGATTGCATTAGCCTGTTTCCTTCCAGCTCTGGCTAGTGCACTCCTGTCTCTCTGCCTCCAGGCAAGGAGAGTCCTAAACATCAGCTGGCTTGCTCTCCTTTGGTATTTGCTAGGGAAAATTCCTTTGTTCTTTGAGCACACCAGGGGTGACCACTCAGCATTAGAGCCTTTTGCAGGAAAGGTCCTTTTTTTTTTTTTTTTTTTGGTCTCTCTGGCAATCCCACGGTTTGGGTTGCTATGTCACTTTAGGCCCCTCAGATTGTCCTCAGGGCATTCAAGCCTAGTCCTTATCCTAAGGACCAATGGTGCAACCCATGCTTCCCTCCCCAGCCCCGACTCGCAGGCTGGCCTACGCAAACCTCTGATCTGCTCCTCCACAAGTAGTTGCGGTTAGGCATGTATTCTGTGTGTTTGTGTGTGTTACCAGTTGTGTGGACCTCTGAGATTCCAAAGCTACCCACTGACACGCATGTGAGAGGGTTTCCTATTGTGTGGAAACTTCTCCACTTTCACGACTCCCTCTGCAGGATGGGTCTCTGTCCCTAAATCCTTTGCCTCTGTTTTTGTCTTTTATATTTTGTCCTACCTCCTTTTGAAGAGTTTGGGCTGCCTTTCTGGGTGCCCAGTGTCCTCTGCCAGCATTCAGAAGTTGTTCTGTGGAAATTTCTTAACATTCAAATGATCTTTTTCTGAATTTGTGGGCGGGAAAGTGGTCTCCTCATCCTATTCCTCCACCATCTTGGGATTACCCCTGGTTGTAAGTCTTTAGAGAATTCAGGCAGTTTTAATTTTAAAGTAGCATCATTGAATGTACACACACACACACACACACACACACACACACACACATTCTTCCCCTTCCCCCTCCCCTGAGAGTATGAAGGATAGTCAGGATGATGTAGCTTTTGGCCAATGGACAAGACCTTAGAAATTTTTAAACTCTGGTCACAGTAAAATGAGTACCTCTGTCACTCCAAAGATGAGTTAGGTATTCCGCAAGTAGGGAAAACAAAAATGTAATAGAATTTTAACTCATTACCTTAGGCAAGTGGAAGCTTCTAGCCGTCAGAGGAAGAACAGACAACTTGTGGGGAGTTGTGTAAATGTCACTTGCAAATGTTCAAAGAATCTTGAGGCTGTGGCTCCTGTCCACGTGCCATCTTTGCAGATTTACAGATTTATGAGTCTTGCAGTTTCAGTATGCACTGGGGATAGCCTAGTCTATCCAATTAAAAATTTCTCAACAATGTTGCCTCAGAGTAATTTTCAAGTCAGTTTACTTCTTGGGTCATGGTATGCAAGCATTTTGGTTGTTGTCTTGCTTTCCCAATCTCCAAAGGGTCTTGGTGACCAAAAAGCTGTCTCGGTGACTCCATAACCCCCTGACTAGAGGGTAAAGTCAAGTTTCTCCAATATATGTATTAAAAAAAAAAAAAGAATTGGCGTTTGTGACTGAAGATTGCTCAAGGTTTCATAAAAGTGACCCAAACTGTTTTTAAATTTGCTGAACCTGTTGGGCTTGGGTGAGACTAGCCCCTTTAGAATAGTGGTCAATCAAAATGCTTTCTTTTGCTTCATGGGTTTGTTCCTTAGCATGAGCTTCCAGGTTAAATACATGGCATTCCTTAGGATGGAGTAAGTCATCTAGTAAAGCTTATGCTTGCTTACCATGCTTAATGGGAGTACCAGCAACAGCTAGGAAAGAAACCTCAGTTATTTTTTCCCTACATTCCAGAATCATGAACCACTCCAAAGGCCTATCTCCAGCTGTTTTGTGGTAACACATCATGGTATATGCCTTGCAAGCTGACAGTAGCTGCTCTTGCTATTCAGTCACTAAGGCATGTCCGACGCTCTGTGACCTCATGCACCACAGCATGCTAGGCGCCTCTGTCGTCCACTGTCTCCCAGAGTTTGCTCAAATTCATGTCCATTGAGTCGATGTTGCTATCTAACCATTTCATCCTCTGCCACCCCCTTCTCCTTTTGCCTTCAATCTTTCCCAGCATCAGGATCTTCAACAATGAGTTGGCTCTTTACATCAGGTGGCCAAAGTATCAGAATGTCAGCTTCAGCATCAGTCCTTCCAATGAATAATCAGGGTTAGTTTTCCTTAGGATTGACCAGTCTGACCTTGCGATCCTAGGGACTCTCAAGGGTCTTCTCCAGCACCACAATTCCAAAGCATCAATTCTTTGGTGCTTAGCCTTCTTTATGATCCACCTCTCACATCCATACCTGACTACTGCAAAAACCATGGCTATATGAACGTCTGTCAGCAAAGTGATGTCTCTGCTTTTTAATGAATTGTCTAGATTTGTCACAGTTTTCCTTCCAAGGAGCAAGCGCCTTTTAATTTTCTGGCTACAGTCACTGTCCACGGTGATTTTGGAGCCCAAGAAAATAAAATCTGTCACTGCTTCTACTTTTTCCCCTTCTGTTTGCCATGAACTGATGTGGCTGGATGCCATGATCTTTTTTTTTTTTTTTTCATGTTGAGTTTCAAGGCTGCTTTTTCACTCTTCTTTCACCCTCTATCAAGAGGCTCTTTAATTCATCTTTACTTTCTGCCATTAGAGTGGTATCATCTACATATCTGAGGTTATTGATATTTCTCCCAGCAATCTTCTTTTTTGTTTGTTTGTTTTTATCCTGACTCTTCTTCTCTTTGCCTGATTCTGTCCTCAGTACATCCTGACTCTTTTCCTTTCTATGGCCTGAATCTGTCTTACATCAACCTGACTCTTTTCCTCTCTAGGGCCTCCTCTGGTCCTCACTACATCCTGACTCTTTTCCTCTCTATGGCGTGACTCTGCTTCTCACTGCATCCTTGATTCCAGCTTGTGATTCATCCATCCTGGCATTTTGCATGATGTACACTGCATGTAAGTTAAATAAGCAGGGTGAAAATAAACAGTCTTGTCATACTCCTCTCCAAATTTTGAACCAGTCAGTTGTTCCATGTAAGGTTCTAACTGTTGGTTCTTGACCCACATACAGGTTTCTCGTGAGACAGGAAAGTTAAGAATTTTCCAGAGTTCGTTGGGAACTCACAGTCAAAGGCTTTAGCATAGTCAATGAAGCAGAAGTAAATGATCTTCTGGAACTCCCTTGCTTTCTCAATGATCCAATGAATGCTGGCAATTTGATCTCTGGTTCTTTTGCCTCTTTGAAACCCAGCTTATACATCTGGAAATTCTTGGTTCATGTACTGCTGAAAACTAGCTGAAAAGATTTTGGGCATAACCTTGGTGGCATCTGAAATGAGCACAACTATACAGTAGTTTGAGCATTCTTTGGCATTGCCCTTCTTTGAGATTGTGAAAAAACCTGACCCTTTCCAGTCCTGTGGCCACTGCTGAGTTTTCCAAAATTCCTGACCTATTGAGTGCAGCACATTAACAGCTTCAACTTTTAGGATTTTATTTTATTTGTTATATTTTTAAAATTTATTTATTTTAATTGGAGGCTAATTACTTTACAATATTGTAGTGGTTTTTGCCATACAATAACATGAATCAGCCATGGGTGTACATTTCTTCCCCATCCAGAACCCCCTCTCCCACCTCCCTCCCCGTCCCATCACTCAGGGTCATCCCAGTGCACCACCCCTGAGCACTCTGTCTCATGTGTTGAACCTGGACTGGTGATCTGTTTCACATGTGATAATATACACATTTCATTGTTATTCTCTCAGATCATCCCACCCTCACCTTTTCCCACAGAGTCCAAGAGTCTGTTCTTTACATCTGTGTCTCTTTTGCTGTCTCACATATAGGGTCATGGTTATCATCTTTCCAAATTCCATCTATGTGCGTTAGTATATTCTATTGGTGTTTTTCCTTCTGACTTACTTTACTCTGTATAATAGGCTCCAGTTTCATTCACTGCATTAGAACTGATTCAAATGCATTCTTTTTAATAGCTGAGTAAAATTCCATTGTGTATATGCACCACAGCTTTCTTATCCATTCTTCTGCCAATGGACATCTAGGTTGCTTCCATATCCTGGCTATTGTAAAGAATGCTGCGATGAACATTGGGGTACACGTGTCTCTTTCAGTTCTGGTTTCCTTGATGTGTATGCCCAGCAGTGGGATTACTGGGTTGTATGGCAGTTCTATTTACAGTTTTTTTTTTAAGGAATTGCCACACTGGTCTCCATAGTGGCTGTACCAGTTTGCATTTCCACCAACAGGGTAAGAGGTTTCCCTTTTCTCCACACCCTCTCCAGCTTTTCTTTTTTGTAGACTTTTTGATAGCAGCCATTCTGACTGGTGTGATGTGGTACCTTATTGTGGTTTTGATTTGCATTTCTCTGAGAAGGAGTGATGTTGAGCATCTTTTCATGTGTTTGTTAGCCATCTGTATGTCTTCTTTGGAGAAATGTCTGTTTAGTTCTTTGGCCCATTTTTTGATTGGATCATTTATTTTTCTGGAATTGAGCTGCAGGAGCTGCTTCTATATTTTTGAGATTAATTCCTTGTCAGTTGCTTCATTTGCTATTATTTTCTCCCATTCTGAAAGCTGTGTTTTCACCTTGCTTATAGTTTCCTTTGTTGTGTAGAAGGTTTTAAGTTTAATTAGGTCCCATTTGTTTAGTTTTGCTTTTATTTCCATTACTCTGGGAGGTGGGTCATAGAGGATCCTGCTGTGATTCATGTCAGAGAGTGTTTTGCCTATGTTTTCCTCTAGGAGTTTTATGGTTTCTGGTCTTACATTTTGATCTTTCATCCATTTTGAGTTTATTTTTGTGTATGCTGTTAGAAAGTGATCTAGTTTCATTCTTTTACAAGTGGTTGACCAGTTTTCCCAGCACCACTTGTTAAAGAGAATGTCTTTTCTCCATTGTATACTCTTGCCTCCTTTGTCAACAATAAGGTGTCCACAGGTGCGTGGATTTATCTCTGGGCTTTCTATTTTGTTCCATTGATCTATTTTTCTGTCTTTGTGCCAGTACCATACTGTCTTGATGACTGTAGCTTTGTAGTGTAGTCTGAAGTCAGGCCGGTTGATTCCTCCTATTCCATTCTTCCTTCTCAAGATTGCTTTGGCTATTCGAGGTTTCTTGTATTTCCATACAAACTGTGAAATTATTTGTTCTAGTTCTCTGAAAAATACTGTTGGTAGCTTGATAGGGATTGCCTTGAATGTATAGATTGCTTTGGGTAGTATGCTCATTTTCACTCTATTGATTCTTCCAATCCATGAAACATGTCTTATTTCTCCACCTCTTTGTGTCCTCTTTGATTTGTTTCATCAGTATTGTACAATTTTCTATGTATAGGTCTTTTGTTTCTCTAGGTAGATTTATTCATAAGTATTTTATTCTTTTCTTTGCAATTGTGGATGGAATTGTTTCCTTAATTTCTCTTTCTGTTCTCCCGTTGTTAATGGATAGGACTGCAAGGGATTTCTGTGTGTTAATTTTATATCCTGCAACTTTACTATATTCATTGATTAGCTCTAGTAATTTTCTGGTGGAGTCTTTAGGATTTTCTATGTAGAGGATCATGTCATCTGCAAACAGTGAGAGTTTTACTTCTTTTTTTCCAATCTGGATTCCTTTCATTCCTTTTTCTTCTCTAATTGCTGTGGCTAAATATTCCAAAACCATGTTGAATAGTAGTAGTGAGGGTGGACACCCTTGTCTTGTTCCTGACTAAGGGAAATGCTTTCAGGTTTTCACCATTGAGGATAATGTTTGCTGTGTGTTTATCATATATGGCTTTTATTATGTTGAGGTATATGTTCCTTCTGTGCCTGCTTTCTGGAGGTTTTTTTTTTTAATCACAAATGGATGTTGAATTTTGTCAAAGGCTTCCTCTGCATCTATTGAGATAATCATATGGTTTTTATCTTTCAATTTGTTAATGTGGTGTATCACATTGATTGATTTGCTGATATTAAAGAATCCTTGCTTCCCTGGGATAAAGCCCACTTGGTCACGATGTGTGATCTTTTTAGTATGTTGTTGGATTCTGTTTGCTCGAATTTTGTTAAGGATTTTTGCATCTGTGTTCATCAGTGACACTGGCCTGTGGTTTTCTTATTTGTGTGTGTGTGCCATCTTTGTCTGGTTTTGGTGTTAGGGTGACATTGGCTTCATAGAATGAGTCTGGAAGTTTACCTTCCTCTGCAATTTTCTGGAAGAGTTTGAGTAGGATAGGTGTTAGCTCTTCTCTAAATTTTTGGTCGAATTCAGCTGCGAAGCCGTCTGGTCCTGGGCTTTTGTTTGCTGGAAGATTTCTGATTACCCTTTCGATTTCCGTGATTCTGATGTGTCTGTTAAGATTTTCTATTTCTTCCTGGTTCAGTTTTGGAAATTTGTACTTTTCTAAGAATTTGTCCATTTCTTCCAAGTTGCCCATTTTATTGGTGTATAGTTGCTGATAGTAGTCTCTTATGATCCTTTTACTTCTGTGTTGTCTCTTGTGATTTCTCCATGTTCATTTCGAATTTTGTTGATTTGATTCTTCTCCCTTTGTTTCTTGATGAGTCTGGCTAATGGTTTGTCTATTTTATTTATCTTCTCAAGGAACCAGCGTTTAGCTTTGTTGATTGTTGCTGTAGTCTCCTTTGTTTCTCTTTCATTCATTTCTGCCCTAATTTTTATGATTGCTTTCCTTCTACTAACCCTAGGGTCGTTCATTTCTTCTTTCTCTAGTTGCTTTAGGTGTAGAGTTAGGTTATTTATTTGATTTTTCTCCTGTTTCTTGAGGTAAGCTTGTATTGCTATGAACTTTCCCCTTAGCACTGCCTTTACTGAATCCCATAGGGAAGGGTTGTCATGTTTTCATTGGCATTCGTTTCTGTGCATTTATTGCTTTCTTTTTTGATTTCTCCTGTAATTTGTTGGTTATTCAGAAGCGTATTGTTTAGTCTCCATATGTTTGTGTTTTTAATAGTTTTTTTTCCTTTAGTTGACATCTAATTAGTTGTCATCTAATCTTACCGCATTGTGATCAGAGCAGATGCTTGAAATAATTTCTTTTTTTTTTAAATTTACCAAGGCTAGTTTTATGGCCCAGGATGTGATCTATCCTGCAGAATGTTCTGTGTGCGCTTGCAAAATAGGTGAAATTCACTGTTTTGGGGTGAAATGTCCTATAGATATCAATTAGGTTTATTTAAAGTTTTAAAGTTTGTGTTTCCTTGTTGATTTTCTGTTTAGTTGACCTATCCGTAGGTGTGAGTGGGGTATTAAAGTATCCTACTATTCTGGTGTTACTGTTAATTTCCCCTATTATACTGGTTAGCATTTGCCTTACATATTGCAGTGCTCCTATGTTGAGTGCATATATATTTATAATTGTTATATCTTCTTCTTGGATTGATCCTTTGATCATTATGCAGTGTCCTTCTTTGTCTCTTTTCACGGCCTTTATTTCAATGTCTGTTTTATCTGATATGAGTATTGCTACTCCTGCTTTATTTTGGTCTCCATTTGTGTGAAATATCTTTTCCCAGCCCTTCACTTTCAATCTGTATGTGTCCCTTGATTTGAGGTGGGTCTCTTGTAGACAGGGTATATAGGGGTCTTGTTTTTGTATCCATTCAGCTCGCCTTTGTCTTTTGATTGGGGCATTCAACCCATTTACATTTAAGGTAATTTTATGTATGATCCCATTGCTGCTTACTTTGTTGTTTTGGGTTTGAGTTTATAAACCTTTTCTGTGTTTCCTGTCTAGAGAAGTTCCTTTCGCATTTGTTGAAGAGCTGGTTTGGTGGTGCTCAATTCTCCCAGCTTTTGCTTGTCTGTAAAGCTTTTGATTTCTCCTTCGTATTTGAATGAGATCCTCGCTGGGTAGAGTAATCTGGGTTGTAGGTTTTTCTCTTTGATCACGTTAAGTATGTCCTGCCATTCCCTTCTGGCCTGAAGAGTTTCTTTTGAAAGATCAGCTGTTGTCCTTATAGGAATCCCTTTGTGTGTTATTTGTTGCTTTTCCCTTGCTGCTTTTAATATTTGCTCTTTGTGTTTGATCTTCCTTAATTTGATTAATATGTGTCTTGGGGTGTTTCACCTTGGGTTTATCCTGTTTGGGACTCTCTGGGTTTCTTGGGGTTGAGTGCCTATTTCCTTCCCCATTTTAGGGAGGTTTTCAACTATTATCTCCTGAAGTATTTTCTCATGGCCTTTCTTTTTGTCTTCCTCTTCTGTTTTGTTTCTTCCTCGCGGTTATGTTGCCCTCTGAGATTCCAAAGCTCCCCAGAAACCTGTCGGTGAGAGAGTTTCCTGGTGTTTGGAAACTTCTCCTCCTTCACGACTCTGTCCGCGGGACGCGTCTCCATCCATGACTCTTTTGTCTCTCTTTTTGTCTTTTATATTTTGTCCTACCCCCTTTTGAAGAGAATGGGCTGCCTTTCCGGGTGCCTGGTGTTCTCCTCTAGTGTTCAGAAGTTGTTTTGTGGAAGTTGTTCAGCATTCAATGATCTTTTGATGAATTTGTGGGGGAGAAAGTGGTCTCCCCGTCCTATTCCTCTGCCATCTTAGGACCGCCTCCTAAAACTTACATTTCTGAGATAATCCTCATTTGGTCTAAATGCATTGTCCTTTACATATATTGTTGGATTTATATCACTAATATTTTGTGGAAAACTTACATCTCTGTTAAGAAGGGTTATTGGTTACTGATTTCTTTGTGTGTGTGTGTGTGTGTGTTGGTGGGGTGTCATTCTCTGTCAAGTTTAGTTCCAGGATTCTCCTAACCTCATAATAACAAGATGGGAATTGTTTCTTCATCTATTTTTTGAGAAGGTTTGGCAGGCTTTGTATTGTTTCTCTGCCTATTGTTTCATAGAATTCACCAGCTGATTGTTTGGTTCCGGAGTCCTAGTTGAGGGAAAAAGATTATATCAAACTCAATGTATTTGGAAGATATAAATCTCCTCTTATTTCCTCTTATGTCAGTTTGGGTGAGTTATGTTTTTCAATAAATTTTTGTATTTCACTTAAGTTGTTGGGTATACTGGTATAAATTTGTTCAGACTATTCTGTCATTATTTGTTTAATATCCGTAAGATCATTTATTGTAGATTCTGTCAATTTTCTTAATCAATCTTGCTAGGGGTGTATTTGGTATTTCTCTGGAGGCTCAGTGGTAAAGAATCTGCCTGCCATGCAGGAGCCACGGGAGACTCAGGTTCAATCCCTGGGTCAGGAAGATCTGCTCGAGGAGGGCATGGCAACCCACTCCAGTATTTTTGCCTGGAGAATCCCATAGACAGAGGAACCTGGTGAGCTACAGTCTGTAGAGTTCCAAAGAGTTGGGCGCGACTGAAATGACTTCATACGCACGCACAGGGTTTTTTTCTTGCTTTTAAGAAAACCAAAATTTTGCCTTGTTAATTTAAGCTATCGCTTATTTTCTTTTTCACTTATGTCAGTCCTTACCTTTATAACTGCCTTCCACCAATTTACGTGGGGTTTAATTTGCTTAACTTCTTCTAGATTCTTAAGGTAGAACATTAGTTTCATGGTAAACCTTTTTTCTTTTCTAATATAAACATTTAAACTATAAATTTCCCCCCAAGAACCTCCTTAGCTACATCCCACAAAATTTGGTGTTTTGTATCCTTATGATCATAATTCAAAGTATCTTCTAATCATCCTTGTGATTTCTTTTTGCAATCCATGGTTTATTTAGAACTGAGCTGTTAAATTTCTAAATATCTTAGAGTTACTTCTAACTTAATAATTTTGTGATCAGACAATGAACTCTGTAATATTTTCAATCCTTTTGAATTCATCAAAAGTTTTTTTTTTTTTTTTAAGTTTTAAGCATATTGTTTGCCTTTTATGGTTCCAGATACACTTGGAAAGAATGTATTTCTGCCATTGTTATGCATGATGTTCTTTATATGTCAGTTAGCTCAAGGTGGGAGAAGGAAATGGCAACCCACTCCAGTACTCTTGCCTGGAAAATCCCATGGACGGAGGAGCCTGGTAGGCTACATTCCATGGGGTCACGAAGAGTCAGACACAACTGAGTCAGACACAACTCAGCGACTTCACTTTTACGTTTTACTTTCATGCATTGAAGAAGGAAAGGGCAACCCACTCCAGAACTTTTGCCTGGAAAATCCCATGGACGGAGGAGGCTGGTAGGCTACAGTCAATGGGGTCGTGAAGAGTCAGACACGACTGAGCGACTTCACTTTCACTTTTCACTTTCATGCATAGGAGAAGGAAATGGCAACCCACTCCAGTGTTCTTGCCTGGAGAATCCCAGGGACAGAGCAGCCTGGTGGGCTGCCGTCTGTTGTGCTGCACAGAGTCGGACACGACTGAAGCGACTTAGCAGCAGCAGCAGTTCAAGGTGGTTCATAATTTTGTCTGGATTTTTATACCCTTACTGTTTTCTCTGATTGCTCTATCGGTTACTGAGAGACAAGGTGTTAAAATCTATAGTTATGATTATGGATTTGTCGACATTCCCTTTATTCCTGTCAGTTTTTGCTTCCTGTTTTTAAAACCTTGTTATTGGGAGCATATGTGTTTATAATTGTTTAATTGTTCTATATTCCCAATGAAGTAGCTTGTTTTGTTGTTTTAAATGTTCTTCTTTTCTCTGTTTATCTTCCTCGCCTTGAAGTCATTATTTTTTATTATTATTATTAATTTGCCGACTGAGTTTCCCTATGTGTACTGTTTGCATTGTACATATTTTTCCACTATGTGTTTGACTTTCAACCCCTCTGGATCTTTACACAAAGTAACTGTTTTAAACAGCATGTAGTTAGGTCTTGTAGTTAGCCTTTGACCTGGTCTGACAATCTCTCTTTTTAATGGGAGTGTTTAGTACATTTATATTTAATGAAATTACTGATATGATTGGATTTAGGTGTACCACTTTAATTTGTTTTCTATTTGTCTGATCTGATGTTTGATTCTTTGTTACTCCTTTCCTACCTTTTTTAGGTTTTATCAACAATTTTTAATGTTCAGTTTTAACGCATCAATGGGCTTTTCACTTATTCCTCTTTGCCTAATATTTTTTATTAATAGGAGTTTCTCTAGGGATTAAAATATGCATACTTGTCACAGTCTTTATGTGAATGTTGACAGTGATGACAAACCACCATTGAAACAATACCAATGCTGGTGAAGAAGTGAAACAATGTAGTGCTTCCACTAGACCTTTAGTACCATTAGGAAGAAGGCAGGTACAAGAGCATTCACTGAAGCACTGTTGTTGTTTTTTAAAAAGTAAAAATAATTAAAACTTGAAACAATCTATATGTTGATTAGTAGGGGACTAGATAAATAAACTGTGAGCTATTTATTCAATAGAATAGTACACAGAGTGAAATGGAACAATTAGAACTATAAGAATAAATATAAATTTCAAAAAATATATTGAATGAAGAGACATTTGCTGAAGGTCACAAATATATGATATCTTTCATAGGAATTAAAACAGGATATACTGTTTATGGTTATATTGGAGTGGGTGGCCTATCCCTCCTCCAGCAGATCTTCCCGACCCAGGAATCGAACCTGGGTCTCCTACATTGCAGGCGGCTCTTTACCAGCTGAGCTACCAGGGAAGCCCAATACACATTATATAAATGTACACCAAAATTCCCCCACAAATCCAAAGGCATGCTAAATGCAAAATCCACGGTATTTGTTCTTTCTGCAAGAGATGGAGAGAGGAAAGAGAAAAAGAGGATCAGGAGTTCAAGCTGTATGCTACTATGGAGAACAGTATGGAAGTTCCTTAAAAACAGCAAAAATAGAACTACCATGTAACCCAGCAATCCCACTCCTGGGCATATACCCGGAGAAAACCATAATTCAAAAAGATACACACACCCGAGTGCTCATTGCAGCACTATTTACAGTAGCCAGGACATGGAAGCAGCCTAAATGTCCATCAACAGAGGAATGGAAAAAGAAGATGTGGTACATGTATACATGGAATATTACTCAGCCATGAAAGAGAACGGACTAATGCCATTTGCAATAACATGGATGGACCTAGAGATTGTCATCTTGAGTGAAATAACTCAGTCACAGAAAGACAAATGTCATGTGATGTTGCATATATGAGGAGTCTAAAAAAATGGGGTGCTGTGCAAATGAACATGTTTACAAAACAGAAGTAGAGTCACAGATGAAGAAAACAAACTTATGGTTACCAGGAGATAAGGGGGGTGGGTTAAATTGGGAGATTGGGATTGACATAGTCACACTACTATATATGTGTAAAATACATAATGAAAAAGAACCTGCCTTGTAGCACAGAAAACTCAACTCAATACTCCTATAATGGCCTATAGGAGAAAAGAATCTATAAAAGAGTAGATATATGTATATGTATAACTGATTCACTTTGCTGTACATCTGAAACTAACACAACACTGTAAAGCAATTATACTCCAATAAAATTGTGTAAAACTATATAATTTCATTGTAAATGAAAATGTTTTAATAAACAAATAATATTTTAAAAATATTCTGTGCACTCTAGTTCTGAGAGAAGATGGAGTAGACACACTACTCCCCATTCCTCTCATTCAGTGTAGCTAAACATCCTAGATAAATTATACACACACACACACACACACACACATGCATACATGTCTGTGTGTGTGTGTGTGTGCATGCGCACTCAGTTGTGTCCATCTCTTGGCGACTCTATGGACTGTAGCTTGCCAGTCTCCTCTGTCCCTGGGATTTTCTAGGCAAGAATACTGGAGTGGGTTGCCATTTCCTCTTCCAGGGCATCTTCCTCATCCGGGGATTGAACCTCTATCTCCTGTGTTGGCAGGCAGATTCTTTACCACTGAGCTGCCTGGGAAGTCTTATTTATATATAAACAAGACTCTGAAAGGGAACGAGAAGAATGCTAACCAGGTAGGAACCTCGGGACTGAATAAACAACAGGGTGGCAAGTGCCCTGGCTTTTCCTTTTGCCTCATATATCCTGGACTGGGGTGCCAGAGAAGGCAGCAACTTGGAAATGAGAGTGAACACAAAGAAGAAAAGTTTGCTCTCACTAAGTCAGAAGACCAATGAAAGGGGCAGCCTAGGAAGAACACAAAACTTTTAGATAATAACTGCCTTACTCCAGCCAAACACTGCTACAGAAATAGTAGTGGCCACACTCCCATTCCTGCCAACAAACACTGGGTTGGGAGTCTAGATTTTTGCCCTCACATGGCTGCATGGAGGTGCTCCAACCTCCCTCCCTCTTTCCTGTGAATGTGGTGTCAAAGAAGGCAGAGTGGAAAGTCAGACCATTAATCAAACCAAACAAATATGAGGTGACCCTCACCCTCTCCACTGGAATGGTGTCAGAAGAGGGCTAGTGGAGGGTCATGACATATACCACTGCTGTAGTAGGCAAAATAATACCTCCCCAAATATGTCTGTGTCCTAATTCCCAGAACCTGTGAATATGTTGTGTTACATGACAAAGTGGAAATAACTTTGCAGATGGAGTTAAAGTTGCTAACCAGCAGACCTTAAAATAGGGAGATTTTTCTGGATTATCTAGGTAAACCCCATGTAACCACATGAGCTCTCCAAAGTATAAGTGGGAGGCAGAAGAATGGGTATAGATTCTACCGTGTGCTGTGCTTAGTCGCTCAGTCATGTCTGACTCTTTGCAACCCTATGGACTGTAGCCTGTCAGGCTCCTCTATGCATGGGATTCTCCAGGCAAGAATACTGGAGTGGGTTGCCATGCCCTCCTCCAGAGGATCTTCCCGACCCAGGATCGAACCCAGGTGTCCTGTATTGCAGGCAGATTCTTTACGATCTGAGCCACAGGTGGGGTTTTCCCCCACATCAGGCAATTCTCAGGCACCAGCTGGGTATCCTACAATTCAGCTCAATTCTGACACTGTCTACCTGGGGACAGGGTCAGATTCCACAAGTTAGGGCTTTGGTCCTACAAGACTGTTCCCTCACCCCCAGTTCAGACACCAATCGCAAGTCCATGTTGTCACCTGGGCTTCTGACCCACCAGCTATGGATTGGAGACTCCAACAACTCCCTGCTTGGGTTTGAGAGTGGCTCACAGAACTCAAACATTTTACTTACTAGGCTACATGTTTATTGTAGAAGCCTGTAACTCAGGAACAGCCAGATGGAAGAGATGCATAGGGCAAGGCATGGGAGAAGGGGTGGGCGCATTCACGCCCCCCTCCAGGCACCCTCCTCCCCATACCTGCAAAGTGCTCACCAACCCAGAAGCTCTCCAAACCCATCCTTTAGGGTTTTGATGGGGCCTTCATTACACAGCCATGACTGGTTAAATCATTGGCCAATGGCCACTGAGTCAACTTCCAGGCCCTCTCTGCTCCCTGGAGATTGGGATGGGACTGTCGGGGTGGGGGTGGGTTAGGACTGAAAGTTCCAACCCTCTAATCACCTGGTTGGCTTCTCTGGCAACCAGATCCTCCACCCCTTAGGTGCTTTCCAAAAGTCTTTCATTAACATAATTAAAGATACCTTTCTGATTCTCATCACAGGAAATTCCAACAAGGCCAGGGACCAAATGTGTTTTTCTTATTACAAATCACATTATCACAGTGGGTTAGAGGGGTGTAATGTGAGAAGGACTTGGCCCATCATTGCTGGCTTTGAAGTTGAGGAAAGGGGGCCATGAGCCAAGGAATGTGGCAGCCTCTAAAAGCTGGGAATAGCCCTGAACTTGCAGCCAGCAGGAAAAACAGGACCTCAGTCCTACCACTGCAAAGAATTGAACTGACAACAAACCAACTGAGCATGAAGTGGGTTTACCCCTGGAGCCTCCAGAGAGGAACACAGCCTGCTGACTCCCGAATTTTAACCCAGTGAAACCCCTACCAGACTTTAGACCTAAAATTAAAAAAAAAAAAAACAAAAACTGGGAGATAATAAGTGTATGCTGTTTTAACCCCCTCAATTTCTAGCAATTTGCTGCAGCAGCAATAGTGTTGCTGGTGAATTTAAGGTTCTTTCTTCATCATGAAAGAATTTGGAGATGAAGTGTTGCAGGAAGGGGGACCCCTTTCAGGGCCCAAGACTGGGCTCTTGTCTAACACTTGGAAGTGAATTGTCCAAGGAGACACACATACTGACAAAGCAAGAGGCTTTATTGTGCAGGGGCACCCAGGCAGAGAGCAGTAGGGTAAGGAACCTAGGAGAACTGCTGTGCCATGTGGCTTGCGGCCTTTGGTTTTATGGTAATGGGATTAGTTTCTGTGTTGTCTCTGGCCAGTCATTCTGATTCAGAGTTCTTCCTGGTGGTGCACTGTTCAGCCAAGATGGATTCCAGAGAGGAGGATTCTGGGAAGTAGTAGGACACATTGCATCTCCTTTTGACTGTTCCTGAACCTTTCTGGTTTGTGGTGGCTTATTAGTTCCATGTTCCTTAATAGGACCTCCTGTCTTAAAATAACTCCGGCAAGTGATTACTATGGTGCAGGGCCAAGGTGGGCGGTTTCAGTCAGTGTGTTTCCCCTAACATCTCCCCGCTGAGAAACTTCATACTCAGGATACTTCTTGGGAATTGGGGGTGGAGGTCTCTCTCTTCTGTAACTACTTCTTACCGAGAGTGGGCATAGTCCTGCCTGGCAGAGCAGACATCTCTCTCTACCTGATCTAAGTTGAGGTATTCCATAATTCCATATTTGAAACTGGCTTCCACCCTTGGATTAACATCAGTTTGGCTTGAACCTGTTGGAGTCTGTTGGAGATACACTTTGCAAGGAGGAGTTGAAGCATACAGGGGCCAAATAGGAGGCCTAGTAGGATAGTCATCGCTGGACCCAGAAATGGCAGGAGCCAAGAGCGGAAAGGAGGACTCCACACGCCTGTCAAACCCAAACCCCAGATAACGTGTGGCCCGTTCTAAGATCCCCTTGTATCTCCTTGGACCTGTGCAGACTAGTGATAATAAAGACAGCATTCTTCCTGCAGATAAAGACATGTGCCCCCCTGCCCTGTGGTCAGTAAGTCTAGGGCCCAGTGATTTCGTAGAACTATAGTGGCTAGGGAGCCTAACAAGGATTGTAGACATCAGAGGGTCCTCGCAGTTTTCTCCTGTGGTTCCAGCAGTGTCGGTAGAAAGCCTCTTGGAATTTATGCAAAGAAGTTCCCCCGGTGGCAGCCCCTGCCAAACCAATGGCCAATCCTGGTGCCAGGAACAAGGGGGTGTGCACTGCTGCATGATGTATACTGTGGTGGGTATATACTGGTAGAGGCAAGGAGGCATTACTCCTGGCCAGACCTTTGTGGGGCGTGACATACACTAGAGAGCAAGTTCTGGACCAAAAAGGGGGCAGAGATAAGATAAGAGATAAGTAGGTACTGCATATGAAGTAGACACCCTGGCTGTGTTCAAGCTGGGCAACAAAACAAGTTTGCCAAAGGGGGGCACAGTTTCCATCTGCCATACAACTGGACCATGGCATAATGGAACAGGGGCAGTCCTTTAGCAATGGGGAGGAGACTTGTCACCCCACTTGCTGCAAAGCCAGCTGCAGTGAGGGCATTTAGAAAGGGATTCAAGTGTTGCGAGGCATCCTGGGACTTGTCCTCGGGGTAGAGAGTATTTCGTTTGGTTTCCCACTGTAGAGTTAGGTTCTCAGGGGTGGGGACCCCCTACAAGGGAATAAAGAGTGGTCAGAGTTGCCCCATCCAGTTTAGAAACCAGGATGATTGGGTGTGGTGTTTTGGTCGTCTAGAGCAGAACATGGATTTTCGAGATCATTTGGTTAATGGGGTCCGAGGAGAGCCTCGTGCCTGGGGATGGGTATAGTGTGTCAGTTTTGACAGAACCGCTTAGTTCCCAGGCTGTGGGCTAAATCGTAATACCCTGGAGCAGTTTCTAGATCCCTGTTTTTTCCTGCCAGTTCTGACACTGAAAGTTACTGCACACTGTGAGCTGTCCAGATCTCCCATAGACACCCCTACACCCCTGTCAGGGAGTTGTTTCTGAAGCAAATAGGGAAGGTCGCTTGGGGAATGTTAGTCAAGAGAGAAAATAAGGGATCGGGTGGGATTGCAGATGTTATCGTGGGAGTAAATATAGCCAACTGTCGCTGGTAGCAGGGCATGAAGTGTTTCTCCCCTTTTACCCAAAAGACTATGCCATGACCAGATGAGGTGTGTTGAGGGTAGCATATCGCTGGGCTGGAAGGGTGGGCCACTGATACCATGGGATAGGTTGGACATATCCCCAACTTCTGCTGGTAATGCAGGTCCAACAAGGGGTAGTAAGGTTAAGTCGAGAAGCGGTGTGGTTTACAAGTGTATATACATCATTAAGGGAGACGTTAATAGCTGTACAGGGAGGCATAATCAGGAAGAAGTGGGACATCATAGGATACATTTCTACTTGTCTGATGGTGTTCTGCCTGTATAAGAGTCTGAGGTCTTCAATAGGTTCGCAGGAATAGTTGTCCTCTGGTTCTCAGTCCCCATCTCCCTAGCCTGTAAACCACAGGATTTTTTCTAGAACTGTGGACAAAGGCAGACAGGCCCTTTGCTTTTACAGCGGTTGAGGTTACTAGAACATCCTGATATCACCGTGTCCATTGCTCTGACAGCTGATTCAGACTCCCTTTCTCTTGCTAGGTCTTCACTAACACTTGGACCCCCACTCTACTTGGGGGTTTTTTCAAGTCTTCCTGTGTCTTAGGGAGGACTTGCTCTCCATATCGTTGGAGTCCTTACCGAAACATCCCCAGGTCAATTATATGCTTTAGGAATGCATTGGTGTCCTCATCAGAAAACAAATCAGAAGTTAAGAACGGGCATCCATACATCATTTCATAAGGGCTTAATAACAATGGCCATTTGAGGGCTGCCTGTACTCTCATGAGGGCTATGAGTAGCATATGGACATGGTGGTGGTGCACTGAATTAATTCTCAGAACCACACAGGATTATGAGAGACAGTGCAGGGAGAGGTCACAGAAGAGCAACTCCCGGAGAAAACGCTGAGTGCATATTTATTGAGAACTTATCTGGAATTCAGTAACAGAGCCCAGCAAAGCAATAGTAAGGCTTTGACGATAAGGAAGTTTGTTCTGCGTGCAGAACAACATTTGCTGAGGCTGACAGTATCAAGGTATACCTTAGCTGACGGTCAGCCAAGGTATCTGTCTTAGGAGCATGAGAAAGAGTACGTAAGGAAAGGGAGAGACAGAACAATCTCCAGAAAACAGGGCCTTGAGAAAGTAACATCATTTATATTCCCACAATTCCCCTCTTCTTGTTTTATTAAGGAGCGTGTTGATTTCCTTCTTGTCGGAGAAACAGCATCAGCG
Source organism: Odocoileus virginianus (assembly GCF_023699985.2). Taxonomy (NCBI): domain Eukaryota; kingdom Metazoa; phylum Chordata; class Mammalia; order Artiodactyla; family Cervidae; genus Odocoileus; species Odocoileus virginianus. The sequence goes on from NC_069708.1 coordinate 22,824,395, forward strand.
TAGCTTCGGTGTGAGTAAGGCATGAAAACAAGGTGATTAATGTTCAGACTAAAAATGAGACACCAAGAATAATTATGAGCAATATGCATGGGAAAGAAACATGATTCCAAGTTAAGTTTAGAGGTGCCATTTTTAGGATTCAGCCAAGTAGCAGTATCAGAGAGTGTTTGGAGAGTGGCATCAGAGGAATGTTGTTGGAGAGTCTTTATTTGTTCATGAAGTATATTTTGTAAGTGTAAGATGGAATCATTAATGATAGAATCTGTCTTAGGGTTTAAACGTTGTTTTAAATTATTCCAGGTTTCAGAATAATTGTGTACTACTTATGGTGTAACACAGGCATGTGAAAACGTGCTGTCACAGTCCAATTGAGAATGAGTCCATAAAGCTTGTTGACTTTCACCAAGCCAAGACAGCAGCCTCCAGAGCTGCGTGGTGAGACAATATCATTTGGTCACTTTCAATTTGTTTAGTAAGATCAGAAGTGATATTAGACATAAGGGTTTGTACCTGATTGGCAGTCTTTAAATGAAACAGTGAAAGCAGTGGCCGCAGTTGCAGCTAGGGCAGCGGCTGTAGTAATACCTATAATAGAAACTATGAGTGTCCCTAAAAATCATTTTTTATGTATAACTAATTTAGATAAGGTCTGCACTATTTGAGCAAGGGGTGAGCCACCAAGCCAAGGTCGATTTATAGAAATGGGTATCCAATCTGAGCTTGTTGTTTAAGGGTAAAAGGAAAGGAATGATTAATTAAATGGGAATAGTTATAGCAAGGAGTAAGAATAGTTCCAGGAGGTAGGGTTAAAGAAAAATTAGAGAGAGTAAAATCGGGTGCTAGTGCAAAGATGTATGGTCTAGTGGTACAGATATTGACATAAGTGTGAAGATTGTGAAGATCTGTGAAATTCCAGATGAAATGACCATTGGAAAAAGTGGCAGGACTTTGTCATAGAATGCGTGGAAAGAATGGGAGTGCAAGGCACCATATGAGAATTTTATTGGGAGAATACCGTAAGGGAGCATACCACAGCCTAAATATACGGCCAGCAAAACCAGGATTCCATAAAGGATTAGACTTATAATAATGAAAGGGTAAAGACCAATTCCAAATCTGTCCATGTCAAGTCTTATTACTGTCTTGTATCAATAATGCTTGAGGTCCCCAATTTTCTGTAGTATAATTGTAGGGGGAAAGGAGTTGTGTAGGGAAATTACTGGAATGGCAGACATGCCAAGTGAAACCATCAAACATACCCATCTCCACCCAAGAATAAGCACATAAAGGAATAGAAGGTTTAGGGTAGGACATGCCCAGAGTCATGTTACCGTGAAGACCAGCAGTAAAAACAAAAGTTTGGTGCTTAATAGTAACAACTCGAGATTCAGATTTTGGAGGCCGTTTTATATTGTTCATATACCATTGTGGGCCTGTATAAGCACATATTTGTGCATCTGTAAGACTGGTAATATAGAAAGGCAGATGAGGAGTGCCATTAATAGTCCAAGGGTCGTCTAGGATGTGTATAGGCACGTCAGGAGGATGTGGGAACCATTTACCTCCCGTAGTGGCAGAATCATTAGTGGAAATAGGAATTTCAGGATCTTCCCAAGTGACAATGGGAAGTAAGGGAGGATTCAATAAATGAGCCCAATAAGTAAGGCTGAGACAGGAAGCTTGAGTGGTGTGAAGGAAAAGAAGAAAGGCTTACATAGTTTTACCTTCCTGGCAGAGTTTGTGGTTATAGTAGCTAAAAGGGAAAGCAATATCTTTTCAGGTGTAATGGGAGTGCCAGTATTAACAAGAGCATTTTCAGCCCTTGAAGTAAGGCGTTTAATATCACCCCAAGTGATGTCAGTGGCTGGTGAGGCGATCCGAGGTCTCTTTGGAGGAGGCATGCCTGGAGGTGGTACTGGATCGGTGGTCAGTAGTTGAAAGTCGGGTAGTGGATTCTTGAGTCTGGGGTGCCAACTCATGGTAAAGTTTAACACAGCGAGCAGGTATCCAGGGAGGACCTGATGGAGATAAAACAGTTGCATATCCTCTTCCCCATGTTAGTAATTTCACTGGACCCTGCCAGACGGGAGATGGGGGCTGCTTATACAAAACCAGAGGGTACCCACGAGATTGTGGAGGTGCAAAATGTCGACGTGCTGTGAAATGTGAAAATTTTTGTGAAAGTGTTAAATGATTAGTGGTAAAGAAGGCAACATGTAGCCTTTCTCTTGGGGGGACTAATTCCTCCCTCTTTTTTTTTTTTTTTTTTTGTTTATTGAAGAATAATTTTTGTAAACTGTTTAGCTTGACCTGTAGGGTTATGAGGAATCCCAGTCACATACATCATATTCCACAAGTATAATAAGAACTGTTGTGATTGGGAGGATGTATAAGTAGGGGCAATGTCAGTTTTAATTGTTTTAGGGTGGCTCATAACAGCAAAGCATTCCAAAAGATATGCTTGAATGTGTTTTGCTTTTTCTCCATGCTGAGCTGTGGCCTAAGGGAAAGCAGAAAATGTATCAATAGTTACATGGATATAAGTGAGAGGTTTAAAAGGTGGATAATGAGTAACATCCATTTGCCAAATTTCATTTGTGGAGAGTCCTCTAGGGCTGACATCAGTAGCTGAAAAAGAGGGAGTTAGAGACGGACAAGTTGGACAGGTGCAAACTATTTCTTTAGTTTCCTTATTAGTTAGAGAAAACTGTTTGCTTAAGGTTCTAGCTCCTTGATGAAAGAACTGATGTGACTGAAAGGCATTTGTAAATAAAGATCCTGTGAAATGAAGATTAGAATCAGCTTGATGATTACCATATGCTAGAGTTCCAGGAAATTGTGTATGTGTATGTACAGCCCCCTCGAATGTGGGCTGTAGACAGGGGAGCATGGCATAGGTGGGTATGCCTAGAATAGGGCACAGTCCATTCAGATGACCTAGAAATTGTTGAAGAGAATGAAGCGTTAAAGGATTGGGAGGCCGAAAAGACAATTGTGTAGGCTTAATTGAAGTATGGAGCAACTGAAGTCTGAGATATTTCCAAGGAGGGAAACTTGAAATTATTCTGGAGTGATGATTAATCCTTGAGTAGTTAAATAGACTTGTGGAGAGGAAAGGATTTCTGTTGGTTTTTTTAGGGCGTGAATGAGAAATTAAAATATCGTCCATATAATGATAAATGTTAGCAGTGGGATATTGTTGCCTTAAGGGCCGTAATGTTAGATCATCAAGTCTCTGACATATAGTCGGGCTATTCATCATGCCTGGAGGTAAGTATTTCCATTGATATCTCTGTAAAGGCTGATGATTATTAAGAGTTAAAACAGAAAATGCAAATTTTTCTTTATCGTCTGGGTGTAGAGGAATGGCAAAGATGCAATCTTTTAGGTCTATAACAATCATATCATGATTTTCAGGAATTAATGTTGGGGTAGGGAGATGAGGTTGGAAGGGTTCCGTGGGCTTTATTCTAGCATTTATTGTTCACAAATCATGGGGTAAGTGTCATTTAATGTGTTGTTATTGGATTAGGCCCTGTGAGTAGCAAAAGTCTTTGGAATATACCTGTCTTATTAGCCTCATGGTTTAGGAAAATATTTCCTCTTGTTGTTTCTTTTCATATAGAGAGTCACATTGTTATAATTATGGATTTTATATAAAATTATATACCGTCATTATATCGGTAGCTCAGGCACATATTTTGCAATGTAAGGGACAACATTTTTTGAAGTAGGCAACATTGTAAGTAAGAACTTAAGTCAAGAACTTCCATGAGGTATAGCCACATGATATCTCCAGGTCATTTGATTTAGTTTGCTAAATGACCATAGTGCCTCTTGAGAAACCTGTATACAGGTCAGGAAGCAACAGTTAGAACTGGACAAGGAACAACAGACTGGTTCCAAATAGGAAAAGGAGTACGTCAAGGCTGAATATTGTCACCCTGCTTATTTAACTTATATGCAGAGTACATCATGAGAAACGCTGGGCTGGAGGAAGCACAAGCTGGAATCAAGATTGCTGGGAGAACTATCAATAACCTCAGATATGCAGATGTCACCACCCTAGGGCAGAAAGTGAAGAAGAACTAAAGAGCCTCTTGATGAAAGTGAAAGAGGAGAGTGAAAAAGTTGGCTTAAAGCTCAGCATTCAGAAAATTAAGATCATGGCATCTGGTCCCATCACTTCATGGGAAATAGATGGGGAAACGGTGGCTGACTTTATTTTTCTGGGCTCCAAAATCACTGCAGATGGTGATTGCATCCATGAAATTAAAAGACGCTTGCTCCTTGGAAGGAAATTTATGACCAACCTAGAGAGCATATTAAAAAGCAGAGACATTACTTTGCCAACAAAGGTCCGTCTGGTCAAGGCTATGGTTTTTCCAGTGGTCATGTATGGTTGTGAGAGTTGGACTATAAAGAAGGCTGAGTGCCGAAGAACTGATGCTTTTGAACTGTGGTGTTGGAGAAGACTCTTGAGAGTCCCTTGGACTGCAAGGAGATCCAACCCGTCCATCCTAAAGGAGATCAGTCCTGGGTGTTCATTGGAGGGACTGATGTTGAAGCTGAAACTCCAATACTTTGGCCACCTGATGCGGAGAGCTGACTCATTTGCAAAAACCCTGATGCTGGGAAAGATTGAGGGCAGGAGAAGGGGACGGCAGGGGATGAGATGGCTGGATGGCATCAGCGACACAATGGACATGGGTTGGGGTGGACTCCAGGAGTTGGTGATGGACAGGGAGGGCTGGCGTGCTGCGGTTCATGGGGTCGCAGAGTCAGACACGACTGAGTGACTGAACTGAACTGAACTGAATTGTTATTAATCTCTTGGTTCTAAATCCTGGAGCATCTGATCTTTATTCAAAGACTGGTTACTGAGATAAGCTTTAGAAACAAACTCAGAGTGTCCTTCCTATTGTTTTTTTTGTTTTTGTTGTTGTTTGTTTGTTTTATTTTTTCCATTTATTTTTATTACTTGGAGGCTAATTATGATACAATATTGTAGTGGTTTTTGCCATACATTGACATGAATCAGCCATGGATTTACATGTAATCCCCATCCTGATCCCCCCTCCCACCTCCCTCCCCACCCGATCCCTCTGGGTCTTCCCAGTGCACCAGCCCCAAGCCCTTGTCTCATGCATCCAACCTGGGCTGGTGATCTGTTTCACCCTTGATAATATACGTTTTGATGCTGTTCTCTCAAAACATCCCACCCTCTCCTTGTCCCACAGAGTCCAAAAGTCTGTTCTGTACCTCTGTGTCTCTTTTTCTGTTTTGCATATAGGGTTATCATTACCATCTTTCTAAATTCCATATATATGCGTTAGTATACTGTATTGGTCTTGATCTTTCTGGCTTACTTCACTCTGTATAATGGGCTCCAGTTTCTTTTTTGTTGTTGTTATTTTATTTTATTATTTTTTTCATTTATTTTTATTAGTTGGTGGCTAATTACTTCACAACATTGCAGTGGGTTTTGTCATACATTGACATGAATCAGCCATGGAGTTACATGTATTCCCCATCCCGATCCCCCCTCCCACCTCCGTCTCCACCCGATTCCTCTAGGTCTTCCCAGTGCACCAGGGCCGAGCACTTGTCTCATGCATCCCACCTGGGCTGGTGATCTCTTTCACTGTAGATAATATACATGTTGTTCTCTCGAAACATCCCACCCTCGCCTTCTCCCACAGAATCCAAAAGTCTGTTCTGTACCTCTGTGTCTGTTTTTCTGTTTTGCATGTAGGATTATCATTACCATCTTTCTAAATTCCACATATATGTGTTAGTATACTGTATTGGTCTTGATCTTTCTGGCTTCCTTCACTCTGTATAATGGGCTCCAGTTTCATCCATCTCATTAGAACTGATTCAAATGAATTCTTTTTAACGGCTGAGTAATATTCCATGGTGTATATGTACCACAGATTCCTCATCCATTCGTCTGCTGATGGGCATCTAGGTTGCTTCCATGTCCTGCCTATTATAAACAGTGCTGCGATGAACATTGGGGTGCATGTGTCCCTTTCAGATCTGGTTTCCTCGGTGTGTATGCCCAGAAGTGGGATTGCTGAGTCATATGGCAGTTCTATTTCCAGTTTTTTAAGAAATCTCCACACTGTTCTCCATAGTGGCTGTACTAGTTTGTATTCCCACCAATAGTGTAAGAGGGTTCCCTTTTCTCCACACCCTCTCCGGCATTTATTGCTTGTAGACTTTTGGATAGCAGCCATCCTGACTGGTGTGTAATGGTACCTCATTGTGGTTTTGACTTGCATTTCTCTGATGATGAGTGACGTTGAGCATCTTTTCATGTGTTTGTTAGCCATCTGTATGTCTTCTTTGGAGAAATGTCTGTTTAGTTCTTTGGCCCATTTTTTTGACTGGGTCATTTTTTTTTCTAGAATTCAGCAGCAGGAGTTGCTTGTATATTTTTGAGATTAATCCTTTGTCTGTTGCTTCCGTTTGCTATTATTTTCTCCCATTCTGAGGGCTGTCTTTTCACCTTGCTTATAGTTTCCTTTGTGGTGCAAAAGCTTTTAAGTTTAATTAGGTCCCATTTGTTTATTTTTGCTTTTATTTCCAATATTCTGGGAGGTGGGTCATAGAGGATCCTGCTGTGATTTATGTCAGAGAGTGCTTTGCCTATGTTCTCTAGGAGTTTTATAGTTTCTGGTCTTACATTTAGATCTTTAATCCATTTTGAGGTTTTTTTGTGTATGCTGTTAGAAAGTGTTCTAGTTTCATTCTTTTACAAGTGGTTGAACAGTTTTCCCAGCATCACTTGTTAAAGAGGTTGTCTTTTTTCCATTGTATATTCTTGTCTCCTTTGTCGATGATAAGGTGTCCATAAGGTGTCGTGGATTTATCTCTGGGCTTTCTATTTTGTTCCATTGATCTATATTTCTGTCTTTGTACCAGTACCATATTGTCTTGATGACTGTGGCTTTGTAGTATAGTCTGAAGTCAGGCAGGTTGATTCCTCCAGTTCCATTCTTCCTTCTCAAGATTGCTTTGGCTATTTGAGGTTTTTTGTAAGGCCTCTTTAACCATAAGAGTGGTGGCTGCTACTGCCTCGAGCCAAGCAGGCCACCCTTTGGCTACCTCGTCTAGTTGTTTTGAGAGGTAGGCCACAGGCTGTAATACAGGCCCCATCATTTGTTCTAACATTCCAAGAGCAGTTCTAACTGTCTCAGAGACATACAGCCTGAAAGGCTTTTCCAGGTTTGGGAGGTCTAAATCTGGAGCCATACTGACAGCATCTTTCAGGGCATTCAAGGCAACCTTGCAGGTCTCCATTCCAATCAAGTGGCCCATCCTCTTTGCTTCTTAGTTTCTCATACAGGGGTCAGGCCAGATTCCCATAACCAGGAATCCAGATCCAGGAAAATCCAGTCATTCTTAAAAATCTCCTAAGCTGTTTCCTCGTTTGGGGGTAAGGGGTATTTAAGATGAGGGATTCCCTCTGGAGGGTCAAGCTTTTTTTTCCTCCTCTGTAATTATAAATCCTATGTATCTTATTTGGTTTAAACTAATCTCAGCTTTCTTAGGGATACCTGATATCCCTTTTCATAAAGAAAATTTAAGGTTTTTATACTATCCATTTGAGAGCTGGTAAAATCTGGGCTTGGTATGAGCAAGTCATTAACATATTGTATTAGGTTACTGTTTGCTAAGGTTAATTCTCTTAGTTCTTTCCCCAAGGAAGTCCCCAACACACGGGGCCTATGTCTAAACCCCTTTGATAGTCACGTCCAGCAAGGTTGTATGGCCTCCCTTGTTCCCAGGGCCTGCCACTCATAGGCAAAGAGCTCTAGGGACGCAGGATGGAGAGGAATGTAAAGGAAGGCATCCTTAAGGTCTAAGACTGAAAGGTACTGAGCAGTTCCTGGGATTCGTCATAGGAGGGTATATGGGTTCGGGCCTATGGGGGGAATGGGACCCACAGCCTCTTTAACTGCTCTTAGATCCTGGATAAGTCAGTAAGATCCATCTGGCTTCTTAACAGGCAGGATTGGAGCATTGCAGGAAGACTCACAAGTGATTAGGATTCCAATATCCTGGTATTTATTTGTTAACTAGCATTCCAAGTCCCTCAAGAGCTTATGGGTTTAAGGGGCATTGTCTTCTCCAGTGGAGGGGGAGTATTTGGCCACAGGAGAATCTTCACTGGTGAAACATTTATGGCTGGCCCGGGGGCTGGAGACACCCCACATCTGGGGATTGACCTCATCTGAGAAAGGGAGGGAATCCTCCTTTCCTCTGTCTGACTGCAAATGTTCAGACACCAGACAAAGGAAGTTATCGGTTTCTAGTTTTCCCCACCTCACTCTGGTCTGGAGGCAACAAAGTAAGTCTCTCCCCAGTAGGGGAGCAGGACAACCAGGGATGTATAAAAAGGCATGGGTCCCTTGCCAATCGCCCACCTTACAATGGAGGGGCTTAGTGAAATTTCGACTTTGGGATTTTCTGTCCACCCCCGTCACCATTTTAGTCAGGGAATCTAAAGGTCCTAATCGGAAGGGAAGAAGAGAGAAGGCAGCCCCCCTCCCCATCCGAAAGAAGTTCACAAGGGTCCAGAGGAGTGATCTGGATCTCACCATTCTGGTGGAGGGGCGGGGAGCTGTTCTCAAGCTGTTGGGCATCCTCAGTCCCGGTCTCCTAGGACTAACACAGACAGAGCAGGTGTAGGGGTCTCAACACGCGTTCCCTTAGGGTGATATGGACACTCCCCTTTCCAATGTCCATCCTCTTTGCAGTAGGCAGACAGGGTGCATCTCAGTGGTGGATCCCTAGGATCCTTTTTTCTTTCTTGCTCTCTCTGTGACCCTCGCACAGTGGTAGGGTGAACCAAGGCCAATATTTTAGCCTGTTGTTGGGCTAAGGCCTGGATCAGCTTCTCTATCCTTCCATCCTTTTGGGCTTCTCTTTCCCCCCTTTTGACCTCCTCCTCCCGGTCCCTATTGAAAAATACTTTCTTTGCCTCCTCCACTAGCTCATCTCTTTGCTGGAGGATGTGAGGTGGTGGTACAGTGGGAGCTATTCTGACATGGCCACTGGAAGTTGTGAAAACATGGCTGCAGTCATCTTCTGTGGCGCTTTCTACCTCTGAAGTTCAGCTGAACCTCGCTGGAGCCAGTGTCGATCGAGTAGTGTCTCCTGGACCTCTCCATTGTCTAAAGTGAGAGCACAGCATTCATGAATTTTTTGTTGCTGATTTACCTTAATGATGGCCGTGGTTGGTTTTTTTTTTTTTTGTATTCTGCCATATTTTTTAAAGTTTTTTACAAAGTTGATGACAGAATCACTCTCATATATTCATTAGAATCAGTAATTCCTAATGGAGAGGAAGAGTAAGTTGGATAATATAAAATATTATGTCCAAATCATGTGTATTTAAAATGTTTTTCTACATTTATCCAATGGATTTATTTTCTAAAGATATCGGTATTTTGTTTTAGATTATGAATTCACGTATTTTGGAAATCTGATAGTGTTAAATGCTAACTCTTTGTGTGTATTTTTAATTTTCAAAGTACTCACACAGGTAAGTACATCCAATTCATGGCAGTCTGATTTTTATATAAATATAACTAAGATTTAAAGCAGAGTTCTACTGATTTTAAAATATAATTCAGTGTTTGGTATTTCTTGGTGGTTTAAAAAAGATGTGTTTTTACATTTTACTGTACATCATTATGTTGCAAATTAGATTTGCAATTTCAAAACTATTGAAATTGGGTTTTACATGTTTAAACATAGGTATGTAACTGAATTTCTGTATTATCAGCTCACTTGGGATATAATCTATTTGGGCTTAGTTCAGTAGTGTTTACTTTGTAGTAGCAAGTAAACATACTGTGTATTTATCTTCACTACTGAAAGATTTCATCACTCTTTTCTGTTTTCAAACTTACCTAAGTACATGAGTAGGGAGAATAAAATTGTTAACAATTTTGGGTTAAGATTCCACAGTGACAGACAAATACTTCAATCTGATTAATAGTAGAGTCTTTTAATATCATGGTTTTTGGCATTACCACTGATTACCTCTCCTTAAAATTCCTCCTTGACTTTTGTGACAATGCTATATATTTTATTCCATTTTCAAGTAGTTTTGCCTTCTCTGGCTTTCCTCAGAGGAAGTGTAGGAATCCCTCTGGGCCCTATTTTAATTCCTCAGTTTTTCAGGCCCTGTTATATAAGAGTCCGTTTAACGTTTCACCTGTCATCAATATCCAGATGACTTCCAAGCCTGCGTTCTCTCGCCTTAACCTCTCTTCACTCTTAATCCCCTTTTTTCCCCTAGTCTGGGGCTCTGTCCTAATCAATCTGTTTCATGGCTTCTTCCTTTTTTCCCAACATCTCTATTGAGAGATAATTTACATACCATAAAACTCACCCATTTAAAGTGTAAATTCAATTGTTTTTAGTATATTCACAGCGTTGTGCAAACCATCACCACACTCGGAATGTATAACATATTCATCATCACCACAAAAAGAAGCCCTTTCCTGCTCGCAGTCACTCTTCTTTTCTTCTTTTTCGCTCCCCTTAGCCCTCGGTAACAACTACTAATCTACTTTCTGTCATTAAGGATTTGCATATTCAGGGCATTTTATATAAATGGAATTATATAATATGTGGTCTTTTGTGACTGATTTCTTTCACTGACTTCTTTAGCATGTTTTCAAGGATCACCTATGTTGTAACAAGCGTCTTTTTATTAACAAATATTCCATTGTGTAGGTATGTACCACATTTTTTTATCCACCCATTGGTTGATGGACAGTTGTGTTGTCTCCCCTTTTGGGGTATTATGAATAATGCCATTATAGGAACATAACATTTTCTTTTTCTTGGGGATATATTGTATTCGGAGTGGAATTGCTGGGTCATATGGTGACTTTATAACATTTAACACTTTGGGGAACTGCCAAGCCATTTTCCAAAGTGGATACGTCATTTTACATTCCCACCACCAATGTATGAGATTTCTATTTCCTTGCCAAAAAGTAAAATAAAATATAAAATCAAATAAAAATCCTCACCAACCTTGTTTTACTCCACTTGTCTTTTTGATTGTAGCCATCCTTGTGGGTATGAAGTATTTCATGGCCTCTTCACCAGGAACTTTGGGGATCCTCCCTCCCAAATTCCCTCTTCTGTTAGTTTCTTAGGAGCTCATTGACGAACTTCAGGAGGCTTATAAGTTAGGTGAAATTGTATGCAAAATTGTGAGTGCTTGCAAATATGTATTTACTTATTTTTTTAAATAAACTCAAAGGGGTTTATAACACAAAGGGGTAGCAAACACTGAAATTTGCAAAACGTGCTCTACAACTTGTCATTCTTAATTCTGCTTCTGTCTAACCTAGTTTTTATCAAAAGTGCTTCCATATCATCTGTGTCAGCCGTCTGGCAGCATGGTAAAAAATGCAAATTGCTGGGCAGTGTCCTACACTTATTGAATCAGAGTACTCTGAGGGTGGGATCTAAGAAATTTACATTTTGAACAAATGCTCCGATAATACTGATTATAATATTAAGATTTATCAAGTGCTTACAGTGGGTCTGGTACTCTTTTAAGCTCTTTTTTCTAAATTAACCCACTTATTCCTCATAGTAACCACCACCCTACCCCTCACCCCTCCAAAAAAGTACTGTTTTTCTCTATTCACTGCTGATGAAAAATAAGGATAAGAGAAAAGTCACAACTTCATGTTCTTACAACTAATCATTACCAAAATTGGGCTTTATATTGAGAAGTCTGCCCCCACGATTCAAGCCCTTAATTAACCATTAAGCTTAGCTACCTTTCAAGCGATCATTCTTTTTTTTTTTTGGAACATCAGTGTTTTTTTTTTTTTTTTTTTAAATTTTTATTAGTTGGAGGCTAATTACTTTACATCATTACAGTAGTTTTTGTTGTACATTGATATGAATTAGCCCTGGATTTACATGTATTCCCCATCCCAGTCCCCCCTCCCACCTCCCTCTCCACCCGATCCCTCTGGGTCTTCCCAAGTGCACCAGGCCCGAGCACTTGTCTCATGTACCCAACCTGAGCTGGTTATCCGTTTCACCCTAGATAATATACATGTTTCAATGCTGTTCTCCTGAAACATCCCACCCTCTCCTTCTCCCAGAGTCCACAAGTCTGTTCCATACATCTGAGTCTCTTTTTCTGTTTTGCATATAGGGTTATCGTTACCATCTTTCTAAAGTCCATATATATGTGTTAGTATATTGTAATGGTCTTTATCTTTCTGGCTTACTTCGCTCTGTATAATGGGCTCCAGTTTCATCCATCTCATTAGAACTGATTCAAATGAATTCTTTTTAATGGCTGAGTAGTATTCCATGGTGTATATGTACCACAGCTTCCTCATCCATTCGTCTGCTGATGGGCATCTGGGTTGCTTCCATGTCCTGGCTATTATAAACAGTGCTGCGATGAACATTGGGGTGCACGTGTCTCTTTCAGATCTGGTTTCCTTGGTGTGTATGCCCAGAAGTGGGATTGCTGGGTCATATGGCATTTCTATTTCCAGCTTTTTAAGAAATCTCCACACTGTTTTCCATAGTGGCTGTACTAATTTGCATTCCCACCAACAGTGTAAGAGGGTTGCCTTTTCTCCACACCCTCTCCAGCATTTATTGTCAAGCGATCATTCTTAAGCATATAGATGTTTCAGAACCACTGGCCTCATCTATTAACTCTGAATTAAAATACCTACATACTTCCTCTATCTGTTTCTTACTCCAAAATTTCTTTTAATAGATCACCTTCAGAAAGCCTTCCATGACTTAGGCATGCTTCTGTTCCTTTCCCCGCATGGGGTGTGTGTGTGTGTGTGTGTGTGTGTGTGTGTGTGTGTGTGTGTGTTAGTATTTGCTTATCAATATGGTCTGTTAAATTACTTATTTCAATATAATTCTTTTTTTCACAAATGGACAGCAGATTTCTCGATGGCCGAGGCCTTACCATTTTTTTCTATCTCCTTACTGTGCTTAGTCTTTTGCAATAACTATTCAATATAGTAAGTGTTAACTAAGTAGAGGGAGAAATAGTAGCAGACTAATCATTTCAGTACCCTGAAAGATGTTAAGGTGATAGATTGCGCCATAGCATTTCACTAGAATGGTTGGATAAGATAATGCTGCAATACCAGGGAGTTGTCCAATATCAAGGAAAGGATCTCAAGTTCTAGGAGGGAACTACATTTCTAATTGGGAATTGAATTTGCTGGTAAAGATAGTAAAATGGAGGAGATCGAAGATAGGAGTAGCATGGTCATATGAAAATAAATATAGAAATCTATATTGATAATTAAGTTTCTGAAACTTTCAGGAAGGAATCTGAATCGAGTTCTTTTTATTATCACTAGTAAATCTAAATCTATTATCAAGCTTTATTAATTTATGCTTTGTCAAGAAAAGCAGAGTTTTCCTGAGTTAGGAACACTGAAAAGAGCATTTATAACATATTGCAGAGCAAACATAGGGGATTGAGACTCTTATGTTTGCTATATAAACCAAAACACTTTGAAGGATGTTCCTTTCTAAATAATATTTTTCTCTTTCAGGGTGATCTTGGAAAAGAAGTGCCTTGTTCCCTGTTTAGAGAATTAGAGCCCCAATTTAGTGGGGGTGACTTCTTCCAGGTTAAAAAGGAAGTACATTTAAGTTAATCCAGTTGTGGCAGTCTTTCTTGTTTCTAGCTTAATGAGGGGAGATGCTGACGAGAAGTCAAAGATGATAAAGATAAAGCACTGTGGTGTACCACAAACGGGTATCTTGTGAGACTGTCATGAGGCAGTTTTTGCGCCAAGTTCAAAAAATGAAAAAAAGGCCTTAATACATTAATTTGTCATTTTTCTCTGATATCTTTTTATCTTAGATTGACTTCTTCCATGATACAACACAGCAGAGTTCACATTCAGAGTGAAAATGTGTAGCCAGCTATCTGTATTCAAACAGTGTAGCAGATCCATGTTTCATTATTTATTGGGTTTCAAATTTCTATGGGCTCTTTATTTTTTAAAACCTGATCCACAACTTTATTCTTATTGTAAAGACTTAAAAAGAATGTATAGCATAAAGTTTGACAACTCACCTTAAACATGTCACTTCTCACCTGGTACACCTTTCCACACACAGTTGCTCCTCTCCCCTCCCCATAGATAATCACCATTGATGAAGTTTGGTTTATAATTTTTATTAATTTTCCTGGCTTATCATGTACATAGAAAGCATAATATGTATACTTATTATCATTTACATGAATTGAGTCAAATTAAAAATATTTCACCAAATTTGTCTTGAAGCTTTTCCCATGAAAATATGTAGAGGTTGTTTTGTTTGTTTGTTTGTTTTGTTTTTGTTTTTTTAAATTGTATAGTGTGACTGGGCTTCCCAGGTGGTGCAGTGGTAAAAAATCCACCTGCCCATGCAGGAGACCTAGGTTTGATCCCTGATCTTGGAAGAATGGCAACATGCTCCAGTATTCTTGCATGGGAAATCCCATGGACAGAGGAGCCTGGCGGGTTATAATCCATGGGGTTGCAAAAGAGTTGGACACGACGTAGTGACTAAACAACAACAACTAGCTCAGAGATCGATGTCTCTGGCCCTTTTTCTAGTTTTTGCAATTTTCTCCTTATGTCCGAGACTGCCTGGGTTATGAAGGAATGGGCCAGCAGGACTCTTCCCTCAATACCTTTTAGGTCTGCCTGCCTAGGTAAAATTTTTAAAGGCCTCTGTGAGCCTTCCCAAAAATAAAAGGGTGGATTTTCACTCTCTCGTTGTTACATCTTATTTAATACTTATTTTATCTTATTAACGGCCTTCTGGACACCCTGGGTAATGGCCTGAAGTAGGCAAGTAATGAGGTGTCTTGGGGATTCCCTTCCTGCCCTTGTGTTGGGATCCCAATCTGGCTCTGTACAGGGGATTGCCTCTTCTGCAAGGGCCAGGTTGCCACCCACCCACTGTTGTTCATCAGCCACTTTTCTAGCCTGACCTAAGATTCTACCTTTCTCCTCATCATTACAACACAGAGTGAGAATGACCATCACATCCCTCCAGGTGAGGGAGAAGTTAAGGCTAAGATATTCAAATTCATCCCTAAACTTCTGAGGGTTTTCAGAATATGAACTCAATTGTTCCCTGCATTGGCTACTATCTTTCATAGAAAAGGGAACATGAACTCATGTGGTTCCCCCTTCCCCATCTGGAACCTCTCTTAGGGGACAATTTTTGTTTTTTTTTTTTTGTACAAGGTTGACCTTTCCTCCTGTGGAGGGTAAAGCTTACCTCCTGATCATAATCCCATGAGGGAAAGAGGCAGAGCTGAGGTGGCTGTAGGTGACCTTCCCTCAAGTCCCAACTTCTGGGGCTGCCTGAACTTCCCTTTCCCGAATACTCTGTCAGAACTGAGGGGGTCAGGAGAAGGTCATGGGGGGTCTTCCACCTTGGACCATGCCAAGAGGACTTTGAAAGGGCATTTATCGGGGTCTCTGAGCTTACCTTTTCTCCTTTTCTCAGAATCCTGGTAGAGGGCCATAAATGCCTGGGCATAGGGAACCTCCTTGTATTTACCCTCATGTTTGCAGTATAGACTGAGCTGCAAAATGCTGTTAAATTCAAGTGACTCTGACCGGGGCCATTTTTCCACACCTCGCAGGGAGTAGGTAGGCCCGTACTGAGTGCAATATTTGATAAGTGTTTCCTTTTTAGTCCATCCAGTTGATATCCTTCCCAGTGGGCCAAAAGACAACCCAGTGGGGTGTCTAGAGCGAAAGTAGGCTTATTTCCCATTTTGTATGGTGGTATAGTTATTTTTTAAATTAATTTATTTATTTTAATTGGAGGATAATTGCCTTACAATATTGTGATGGTTTTTGCCATGCATCAGTATGAATTGGCCATAGGCATACATGTGACCCATCTATCCTGAACCTTCGTCTCACCTCCCTCCCCACCGCATCCCTCCAGGTTGTCACAGAGCACTGGCCTTGGTTGCCCTGCATCATACATCAAATGCCCACTGGCTATCTGTTTTACTTATGGTAATGTATATGTTTCAAAGCTAGTCTCTCAAATCATCCCACCCTCTCCTTCTCCCACTGAGTCCAAAAGTTTGTTCTTTACGTCTGTGTTTCCTTTGCTGCCCTGCACATAAGGTCATCGGTACCATGTTTCTAGATTCCATATATGTGCGTTAATATACGATATTTGTCTTTCTCTTTCTGACTCACTCCACTCTGTATAATAGGCTCTAGGTTCATCCACCTCGTTAGAACCGACTCAATGAGTTCCTTTTTATAACTGAGTAATAAATATTCTATTGTGTATATGTACCACAACTTCCTTTTCCATTCATCTGCTGATGGACATCTAGGTTGCTTCCATCTCCTAGCTATTGTAAATAGTGCTGCAATGAACATTGGTATACATGTGTCTTCTTCAATTTTGGTTTCCTCGGGGTCTATGCCCAGTAGTGGGATTGCTGGGTTGTGTGATAGCTTTATTCCTAGTTTTTTAAGGACTCTCCACACTGTTCTCCATAGTGGTTGTATCTGTTTGCATTCCCACCAACAGTGTAAGAGGGTTCCCCCTTCTCCACATCCTCTCCAGCATTTATTGTTTGTAGACTTTTTGATGATGGCCATTCTGACCAGTTGTGAGATGATACCTCATTGTGGTGTTGATTTGCATTTCTCTAATAATGAGCGATGCTCAGCCTCTTTATATGTGTTCATTAGCCATCTGCATGTCTTCTTTGGAGAAATGTCTGTTTAGGTTTTCTGCCCACTTTCTGATTGGGTTGTTTGTTTTTCTGGTATTGAGGTGCTTGTATATTCTGGAGATTCTTTGTCAGTTGTTTCATTTGCTATTATCTTCTCTCATTCTGAGGGTTGTCTTTTCACCTTGCTTATAGTTTCCTTCATTGTGCAAAAGTAGGTTCCATTTGTTTATTTTTGTTTTTATTTCCATTACTCTAGGAGGTGGGTCCTAGAGGATCTTGCTGTGATTTATGTCAGAGAGTGTTCTGCCTATGTTTTCCTCTGAGAGTTTTATAGTTTCTGATCTTACGTTTAGGTCTTTAATACATCTTGAGTTTACTTTTGTGTATGGTGTTAGAAAGTGTTCTAATTTCATTCTTCTACACACAGCTGACCAGTTTTCCCAGCACCACTTGTTGAGGAGAGTGCCTTTTCTCCATTGTATGTTTTTGCCTCCTCTGTCAAATATCTGACTCTAGAGAGGTTGCAAGCTCTCTCTTGGTTGTACATGAGCCAAAGGAAATGCTCAGCAGTAAGCACAATCAGAGGGGCTGTAGGGCTCGCCCCAAAAGGTGAATTAACCCCTAGACATACGTCTAGGGTATTAACTTTCACCCAAGACCAGGTGCGACTATACTGAGCCCCATCAATCACTTCCATTTGGAGCACTCGGCCAAATGAACAATCAAACGGCTGAATTTGTAGAAATAGGGCACCTGATGGAGGGCTCCTATTGCTCGATTATCTCCCCAAGAACAGAAACCACAATTTATGGGGAGGAGAGATCATGGTCTCTCAGAAAATCTCTCACAAAGACTCAAAACTTCAGGTCTGAGTATTGACGGATAGAGTAAACAGAAATACCTTGGGTCTTCAAAGGGAGGGAAAGAGGAGAGGTTGAAAGAGAAGGAGGGAGAGAGAAAAAAAAAATGGTTAGAAGTTGGGAGGGGATGAGAAAAAAAAAAAAAAAAGGAGTGGCCTTATAGGTCGTCTTGCCACCTGCAGATGCCCAGATGCTATGGGAATTTTCTCCTGGGCTTCCAGGAAAGGAGGACTGGAACTCAGCCCTACCAGAAACCAGAGATCAGACCAGAACCAGAATTCAAGTTCTCTGCCAACTGGAGGTGATCGAGCTGTGATCCTCAGCTCAGGCTGAGGCCCTTCAATCAGACTCCTGAGTCCAGTACTGGGGGAGAAGAAAAGAAAAGTAGGATAGGAGGGGTTGAAAAGAGGAATGAGAGAAAGAGAAAAAAAAAAAAAAGGAAGGAGCAGGGAAGTCAATAAAGTGTCTTGTTCCTTACCTGGTCGAGGCACTCCAGCCGTTGTTCAGGAAAGAGATCAGGGACAAGAGGGTCCCGGTTGTGGTTGCTGGGTCTGCTCCGTCAGCATGCGAGCTGGTTCTTGAGTGCCCTGAGTGGTCGGGATATCAGCCACAGTAAACAGGGGTCCCTTCGTGATTGCCAGTTGTTGCTGGAAGGGGACCCCTTTCAGGACCCGAGAGTGGGCTCTTGTCTAACGCTGGGAAATGAATTGTCCAAGGAGACAGACATGCTGACAAAACAAGAGACTTTACTGGGAAGGGGCACCTGGGTGGAGAGCAGTAGGGTAAGGGAACCCAGGAGAACTGCTCTGCCACGTTTTATGGTAATGGGATTAGTTTCTGGGTTGTCTCTGGCCAATCATTCAGATGCGAGGTCTTTCCTGGTGGCACACGCGTTGTTCAGCCAAGATGGATCCCAGTGAAGAGGGTTCTGGGAGGTGGTAGGACATGTGGCGTCTCCTTTTGACCTTTCCTGAACTCTTCCAGTTGGTGGTGGTTTATCAGTTTCATGTTCCTTAATAGGACCTCCTGTCTTAAAATAACTCACGTGAATGGCTACTGTGGTGCCTGGCCAGGGTGGGCGGTTTCAGTCAGCGTTTTTCCCCTACAATAAGCAGAGAGGTTAAGAAAGTAAAGTGAAAGTTTATTTAAGCAAAGATACATTCTCAGAGGGAGAGTGGGCGAACAAGTGGAAGAGTTGCTGCCCCGGGCCTCATTGGCAAGCCTGTTCTGAGGGGTAAGCAAGTGAAGTGGCAGAATATTGTCTAGGGAAGGAGGAGTTTGGGAGTCAGCTTCCTTGACTTCCATCCCAGCTCCATTTTTCCAAGATGAGGAGTGATTTCTGTCCCCATTTAGCTTAGATTAGAAGTGTCATGTGTCGGTACATGGTGAGTACTTCTTATCTGTAAGGCTAATCTTATTGTAACGAGAGCACAAATGAGCAAACGTTTCCATTGGGATGCAGGAGATTCCCACCTTTCCCCAACTTTCTTTGTCTGCTCCTCAGATACTTACCACCCAAAATGTGTGGTTTCCCTTCAGTCTGAAGGTTCCTGCTTCCCTCTGTCTGCCCATGGACCCCCGCTGTTTACAAGATGTATGGTTTCCTGCCACCTGGCCCCTGCCCCCCCCATTTTTCTGCTCATACCTAGCTACCTGCCTGCTGTAACAGTAGGAAATAAATACAACTTCCCAGGGGTAACAAGCTGTCCACATCCCATGCGCTTTCAGTGCAGGCCAGATGGGGAGCAGTGCCAGAGGCATCTCCCTCCCCCATGGTATAAACACAGGCCTAAGTGGGGAACCTGAACTTCCACTCCTGCCTTCACCTGCTGGTACAGTGTCAGAGGAGGTCTGCTAAAAGAGAAGAATTGAATAATACCCAGACTCTCAAATCAACCAAAATGCCCAGGAAGGATAAAACTGAAAATCACTCATTATGCCAAAAACCAGTAACAGCTCTACTTGAATGAGAATGACAATCAACAGATGCCAGCACCAAAGTGGCACAGATATTAGAATTACCTGACAAGGATTTCAAAGCAGCTATCATTAAAATGCTTCAATGAGCAATTATTGACAGTTGAAAAAATGAAGAAAGAATAGGGAGAGTCAGCAAAGTTATAGAAGATACAAAGAAGATCCCAATGGAAATTTTAGAACTGAAAAAATACAGTGGTCAAAAATTTTTGAAAGTCAATTAACAACTCAGTGCATGGATTCAGTAGCAAAATGGAGAGGAAAAAGGAAAGACACCATGAGCTTAAAGTCAGAACAGTAGAAATTACCCAGTCCAACTAAGAGAGAGAAAATAAACTGGAAACAAAGATGAACAGAGCCTCAGAGGCCTGTGAGACCAAGTGTCTCTCAGTGGATTTTTCATCAGAAGCCACGGAGGCCTGAAGGAAGTGGTATAACATTTCTCAAGTGCTGACAGAAATGAACTGTCTTCCCAGAAAATCATAACTGGTAAAAATAACTTTCAGGAATGAAAGGAAAATATGAACACATTCTCAGATGAAGAAAAACTAAACCAAGAGAATTTGTTGCCAGCAGACCTACTTCAAAAGAAAAAAGGTCTAAAGGAAGTTCCTGAAACAGAAATTAAAGGATAAAAGAAGGAATTGTGGAACATTTGAAAGGAAAAAGGAACAGCAGAAAGAGTAAAAATATGTGTAAATACAGTAGAGTTTCCTACTCCTCTTGAGTTTTCTAAATTGTGTTTGGTGGTTGGAAGGAAAAAAAATTACATTGTGATCTTTGTAGCAAAAGTATATAAAAGTGCAATATTTTCATCAACAATGTTATCATAAAGATGATGAACAAATTTCCACTGTATTGAGTACCTACTACATGTCAGAAGTATTTTCTGTTGTCTCTAATTTTTTTTGCCTTATTTTGCAGATGTGGGACCCAAGGCTTTTCACCCCCTGCCCCTGTGCATGTGTGTGTGTCTGTGGTGTGAGCAGGTGGGAAATGGTTTGCTAAGCAAGGATGTTAGGTGAATGACTTAAGATGAACTTTTGGGAAGAAGGCAAAACAGTGATAAAGAAATAGGTATTTGTGAATATTGAAGAACTTTAGCACACTGTTTGTGTATGTACTTCTTGTATCTGTACATGTTGCAATCGCCAGAGACCATCTCTCTGTCTCTCTAAGGAAGCATGCCTTCAACAGGTAGCAGGTAAAGGTGGACCAAGTGATGGCATATAACCCATGAAAGGTGTAAAACATAAGTTTTCTCTTTTCTGCAAAAATCGATGGAAGATGGATTATCTGCAGTTGTGTGGCAGTGGCAATTCTGAGGGAAAAAGAAAAGCTGAGTTGTGAGACAGATAAATGGTCCCTCTGCTGGAGTTGAACACAGCCCCGGGCCTCGTAAGGTTAACTTATTCACTATGAGAGGCTGCAGGTGGCTCTGTTTTATGTTTCTACCTTTGAAGACAATGTGGAATATTGGAAAACCCCTGAAGTTTACTATCAAAGGGACCTAGATTGACTCCACAAATTATTAGCTAATGTAAGGGAAAGGTTACTTAACCTCTCTGATTCTCACTTTTCTCCTTTCAAATGAGGATATAAGAATGCATACCAGGTATGGTGTTTGCAAGTGTCAAATGAGAAAAATGCATGTGAAGTGCTTGGAATATTAAAGCTGTTCAGTAAATGTCATTTCCCTGCTCTACTGCAACCCTTCCACCTCCAAATCAAAGCAACTGGATTTAAGTCTTCACCGTGATGTCCAATAGATTCTATGGATGTCTTGAATTTTGCCCTAAGGAACACTGGGTAAGCATAAAGCAGTCTATGAACAACTCTTTACTCATAGCATCACACTTGACTTGGCAACTTTGGAGAGCGTGATAAAACATCACCGGTGAACTCGACAAATAGAAATAGGATACATTATTCCCAACTCCCTAGAGGAAATACAGTACTAAAGGACACTCAGTCCATCTGACAGAAACTCAATTGATCCAATAGAAAACAGATAAAAGAGAATAATACATAGGAAGCACGGAAGAAAGAAAAAAAAAAAAAACCTCCCAATCAATAGGAAGCAGAAATAAGATGACAGAAACAACTGCAAAATAGAGATTACTGGGAAAAATTCAAAATGGAGCCACATGATCTTAAAAAGGGGAGGACATGGAAAGGTTAAAAGGAAGCAGTCGTGGACTTTCAGCTCTTAAATGATTAAAAACAGGGATTCAGGGCTAATCACTGTGATTATAATTCTGAAGGCTCAAATATACATATGCCAAAAATTCACTGAAATTGGCAGATTCATAGAGTGGGAACTTTTAGTATATCTCTCAGTAACTGATCAATTAAGAAAACAATAACTATTAGCAATGATAAGGGAGATTTGAAGAACCCTATTAAATCTTGTTCTAATGAGCAGGTATAGAATACTAGGTCCAAAGATTAGAGAATATATATTCTTTGGGAGCACAAATGGAACATTTAGAGAAGCTGGTCATTCACTAGTCCACAAACATATGTCAGCAATTTTCAAGCAGAAACCATGCTCTCTGAACACAGTGCAATTGAGTTAAAAAATAATAACCCAAAGGAAAACAGAAACAAACCACTTAGGGTAGGAACATTAAAAAAAAATATGACCAGAATCAAGTGATACGTATGACCAACAAGGGATAAATAGTCATTATTAATCATAATAGAAGTTAGGAAATATTACAACCAAATGATAAAGAAAATAGCACCTATAAAATCTTGTGGAATACACCAAAGTGGTAGTTTGAGGGACATTTATAACACCAAATGCTTATATTAGAAACGAAGAAAGACCACAAATTAATGAGCTAAGCAACCAAAATATGAAATTAGAATAACAGAATGAATGGAAGAAAGTAGAAGGAAGGAACGTTTACCAAAATTAAAGAGAAAACAAAACAAAACAAAAATCCATAAAGAAGTTCAAGCAGACCAAACTTGGTTCAAACTAAGTTCAAACAAACCTAGCTTGTTGCTAGGGAATGCAAAAGAAACTGATAAATGTACAGCAACAGTTATTGAGAGAGAGGGAGAGAGAGGAGTAGAAGATATTAGGAATACGAAAAGAAGTAATCATTACAAATATGGTAGATGTTTTTGTAAAGTAGCATACCAAATTAATTTGAATTACTTAATTTTAAAACTTAGATGAAATAATTTTCTCAATCTGTCAAAATTAAACATAAAGTAGATCATTTCTATATTGCAAATGTGTTTCATCATAAATATGGAATGCTAAAACTAAAGTTGGTAAAGCCCTTGGACAGTTTTCCATGGCCTCAAGTATTACCATTAACTTTAATGTCTGTAAGATGAACCCCATCTGGGACTCATAGTTTATCTACTTATTAATTCACATGAGGCCAGCCCATATACTTGGGAATCTCATCCCCCATTTTGGATTCTACCATTTTTACAAGCTGATAAGAGTAATGACTTGAAAGCACTCACACAACACTTCCAGCTTTATCACACTGATATGAGCAAATCTCCCAAACACTCACCTAAAGAGCCTTTACATGATCTGCAACCTGGAGACTCCTTGGTCTTCTGAAATAAGCATCAGAAAAATCTGCCCTTGAGCCTAGGTTAACAAAGGAAAGAAAGAAAGAAGAAAGTTTACCAGGTACTATTAACAACTAAAAACTCCAGTAAAACTCCAGAGTGTTGATCCTTGAGTTGTTGTTCCTCATCACATCCCCCTGTATACTGGGTATCCACTCCATCTGAAGACCTTAAACTGAGGGTTCTTGGCAGCCTTCCAGGTGTCACTGACTTCAGAATGTGGACAGATTCCTCCCCAAGATGACAGAATAACAATTAATTTTCTGATTCTCTAGGAACTGTTCCTCCCCCTTTACTAATAATAATAATTATTTAATAATAATTATTTAATAATAATAATAATAATGCCTACCATTACATTTGGATGTTTTCCAGCACATTACTATGAGCTCCCCTTGTTTTTACTGTATTATTTTTTTAACTCCTGTGGTCTCCTTCTGCCACTTAAGGAAAAACATCTGACATTCCCCATCACACCCTGCTGACAAAAGAAATAAATGCTATTTGTCAGTTTCCCTTACAGCATTAATCCCAACCTCCAGACGTTAAAAACTGGACACTGGCCTCATCTCAGCAAAATACTCCTGCAGAGGTCATTATAATCCTGTCGGCAAGTCCTACTCAATCAACAGTAGGCTCCACTATTGGGGCCACGCTGACCCTGATAGTCAGATTTGCTCATGGTATTCCATTTGTTCATGATAGTCAGCCTGCTTTGTGAAACTGATTGAAAGTGAAAGTGAAAGTCACTCAGTCGTGTCGGAATCTTTGGGACCCCATGGACTATACAGTCCATGGAATTCTCCAGGCCAGAATACTGGAGTGGGTAGCCTTTCCCTTCTCCAGGGGATCTTCCCAACCCAGGGATCAAACCAGGGTCTCCTGCACCGCAGGTGGATTCTTTACCAGCTGAGCCACACAAGGGAAGTTCTGCTAAATACATCACTTACCTTGAGGAACACAAAATCGGCCTTCTCTAGTCGTGATCAATGAAGCTTATTTTCCTGATAGAGGCAATACAATGAGGTACTATTTGTTATGTAACATCTTATATAACACCCATGTGGCATATGCTAACTTATCTTGTGTGTTCAGGATAATTGCTAGAGACTTTGTGATATGTTCTAAACATTCCAGCAGATCTTGTTTCCCAGAAACAGGTGGGGGAGGGGGGGTTAGGGAGAGGGGATTAACCAGTAACAGTCAAATCAATTTCTTTTAAAAACTCACCCGGAAGGGCTTCTCTGTTGGCTCAGATGGCAATGCGGGAGACCCAGGTTCAGTCCCTGGGTCGGGAAGATCCCCTGGAGAAGGGAATGGCAACCCACTCCGGGATTCTTGTCTGAAGAATCCCGTGGACAGAGGAGCCTCCTGGGCTATATGGTCCATGGGGTTGCAAAGAGTCAGACATGACTGAGCGTCTAACACACACACACACACACACACACACATGAAGAATAACTGATTCCCTATTCATATAGGCTTTGTGACTTGCTATTCTCACATTAGGGAAAATAATAGCTAGCAAGGGTGGTCCAAAACTTGTCTTTGATTCTGACAAAAGTCATGTGGTGCTCAAAGGTGAAACCAGCTGGATTCATTGCCTGGGTTTTATAATCCAAGCCCTTGACTTCAAGTCTTGTTTCAAGGACTAATAATCATTGTGTTTCATTTGATTACTTGTTTTGCAGTTGGCCAATGCATCCTGTCTGGCGTCTTAAATGCTATTGCACAGTCCATGTCACACCAGAGTATTGAATGATGCATTCTACTGCAAAAGGAGCAGGAGAGACCAACCCATGTCCTACTACAGACTACATTCTCTAAACAAATTCCTGGTCATCAAAATCAGAGCAATGTTGATAATCTAGATAACATGGATTAATGGCTTGTGGGCAAAAGTGGGTACTAAAAAATATCTCTTGACATCCAGGCTAGGACATGTTATTCTCCCATTAGACATTGAAAAAAATCTCAGGGAGTGCCAACTTCAGTTGAGATCATGAGATCTCGTCACTCTGAGATGATGATAAAGTGAGACAAAACAAAGGCCACTTCATGATTTTTTTTTCTAAGCACAGACAAAAGCAAAATCACTGTACAAATCACCATATATCCCTCTCCTAGCTAGTATGAGTGACTGCTAGTTTGGGGGTTTTGTTTTCCCTTTTGCTTTCTTTGTTTCTTTGTTTGCTTTCTGCAGTTGCAGCTTTAACCTCACTCTAATCTATTCTCTCTATACAGAAGGTTTATTAAGATACTGTCATAGGAATACCCTGTCTTCCTGACAGTATCCAATCCAGATCAAAACTCTGCTTCTTTAAAACCTCACACAAATCACCTAAAACAAGACCACCTCTTTCTTTCTTTAATTTTTCTTTTGATGTGGTCCCTTTATTTAGTCTTTATTGAATTTGTTACCATATTGCTTCTGGGTTTTTTTTTTTTTTTTTCGTTTTATGTTTTGGTTTTTGGCTACAAGACACGTGGGACCTTAGTTTCCCCAACCAGGGAGCGAACCCACACCACCTGCTTTGGAAGGCAAAGTCTCATCCACCGGACCAGCAGGGAAGTCCCAAGCCCAAATCTTTTAACATCCCTTTTCTATCACCCACGTACTTGTGCGGCCCACAGTTCCTTCACTGTGTGTGTTCGCCTTCACTGCAAAGAAGAATAAACTCAAATTGTTCAACTACAAATGTGTTCCTGCTGGTCTTCAGCTGGGAGGCATGGAAATATCATATCACATTAAACTTGATGACAAAGCAAAACAGAAGACTCAAATGTATTTACTACAGTAACCCCACATGCTATTACTTCTAACATAATTTTCAGTTTACAAAGACATTTATTCTGTATCCTTTTAACCAGCAATTTCAAGGCCTAGAGACTGACAAGAGGGCTGGTATACTGGTGGAGATATTAACAATATGAACAGTAAAAGACCAACCATAAAATATATTGAAAATAGCTATTCATGATAGTGGAATGGGAGAAAGACAGCAAAGGTTGAGTTTTGGACAATGAGTTTGAGATCATGGCCTGAGCACCAGGTCAGATGCTGTATGGGCCACAGAAGATGTGACCCAAATTCTTCACATTCCGAAGCACAGGGTTTCAGAACAAACGGTCCCTTTGGGTGGCTACCAACCTTCCTCAAGCCCTGTCCCCAGCCTCCGTAACATCTCAGTAAGCACAGTGAGACGAATAAGACCCTGATGAGACCCTGTAAATCCAAATGTGACCATTCTGTATGTCCGTTTTTCTAACTCCTCCCCATCCCCACAAACATCACCCACCCCCACATAGGTTATCCAGGCGATCTATGTAGTCAGAGGTAGAAAGTAATGTAAATTTTACTTGGAATGACTGATTATAGAACAGCACTATCTAATAGAATTCTCTGTGCTGATAGAAATGTTCCATATCTGTGCTGCACACAGTATAGTAGCCACGGGCTTACATGTAGCCATTGAGCACTTCAAATGCTGCTAGTGAGACTGAGAGACTGAATTTTCAACTTTATTTAATTTTAATCAATGTAACTAATCACATATGACTAGGGGCTACCAGTTTTAAGAATATACCTCTACAGGAAGTCTCCTCACCTGTGGTGGACCATACTCAGCCACTTGCCTTCACCCAAAACACGCTCTTTGTGACTGCTTGGACGATTTTAATTCACTTATTGGAGTCACCATTCTTCATAAAATCCCATGTACTACAAACATGCTAATCAAAACCATCAGCTGCTTGTAGATTCCTATTTTTGCCATCACCATGTACTATTTTTATTTTATTTTATTTTATTTTTTTTTTAAATAATTGACAGACATCACCAATGTAATGCAGTGTGTTTATGTGATGAATACTTCTCAGAGAATTAAGGGTCTTCTGGGTATTCAAATCTTACCTCGAATTTGCCCAGATAGTTTTTGTTCCATCCACTGCATCTTATTACCCTGCTAGTCTTTAAACCAAGTTTGATAGTTGAATGTTGCTACAATGTGGAATGAAATTTATCCTTTGGTGTCTGATCTGAGAATCTAATCGTAGCAATTGACATGGAAAATGTGTTTGTTCACAGACTAAACCAAACTTTCATCTGCACTGTTAGAACAAATTATTCCCGAAGACTGTTCATGTGTCAGCTGGCTATTGTCTAAATAAATGAGGTAAATTTCAGTTCTCTTACATACTAGAAAAAAAAAATTGCCACCTTTCTTTAGAATGTCATGAATAGACAAATTTTACTTCTGAAACACAAACACTTGAGGAAGTATAAGTTTCAGCTAACATCCTGGTTATTATCTCCTTACCAGCATCAGTGTCTTTCTATTTATTTACTCAAATGAGGAAGGAAGCTACATTTAGATTAAAATTGGTTGCCTGGACCCTAAGTTCTATTTTGTTCCTTTGTAGATCGCACCACCTTTGAGATTTCCAAGTGGTGGGGCAGACTGTTGGCTATAGGTCTGGATTCAAAGAAGAGGTCTGTGCATGGGCTATGAATTTGAGAGTCTATGACATATAGATGGTGCCTGGAGTCAAGCAAGTAAACCTTAGAACAGGGGGCAGATGACACACCCCTTTCAAGAGGTCTATCTTGAATAAAGGGAAGGGCATCAAGGCCCAGGTAGCTGAGTGGACAAGGAAAGGGTGGAACCTCATGTGGGCTCATAAAATATAAATGTATATATATGTATATGAATGTCTTAGGAGTCATGTTACTAGCTGAACAGGTGATGACATAAGAACCTTGGGCCCTGCTTCAGTCCCCTTATTTCAATGTGTGTGTGTGTTTGCTGACCCCAATTCAAAAGTTTAAGTTTAATCACATGATTAACCTTATGTGATGTGCTTATATAAAATAGGTGAATTTTGCTATTTTAACTCTCATCAGGCAGGTTCATGTCCAAATTCTGTGGCTGAGACTTGGCAAGTACCTTCCTGTAGATCTTGTGGCTAGACACTCCCTCTTCTTTTGATTTTCCTCTTAAAAAGATGGTTTTCTTTTTCCAGCACATGCCTTATCTTTCACTAAAATTCCAATGTCATCTTTGTGCTGTTTATATATAGACCCTTTCCACAGTAGCATAATTTACACTGGTCTGCTGTCTGTGTCCATCCCACTTACATCCCTGGGGCACTGCTTTCTTCTTCATAAGTCATTGTTTTAAGTCTCTTGTGTCTTTGCACATGAATGCTAACCTTATCTTCTTACGGCATCTATCTCCAGGACACCACTGGAAGGGAAGGTGACAGAAGAGGGTTTGTCTACCAAACTGTAGTAACATTTCATTCCTGTCTCCTTAAGACAGGCAGAAGCAGAGATGGACTATCAAAACATGCAACAGAGCCAGATGCAGAAACAGCCAGAGACAAGACAGCCTGACAGAAAAACAGAGATAGCTGGTCAGGCAGGCTGAGAAAGCCCAACAGATGGACAGACTCAGATATTATACCTCCTCCCCTAGTAGAGACAGGTAGAAAGGGATACACAGAAAGGGGCAGACAGAGACAGGTAGAAATTGATGGAGACAGAGACAGGGAGGCAGAGGAAGCCAGGCACAGACAGGGACAAACAGACACACATTCAAACTAAGGCAAGGAATGATGGTTGCAGACAGAGACAGGGAGACAGGCAGAGGCTGATTGACACAGATAGAAAGACAGAGACAGACAGACTGAGAGACAGAGAAAGACAGAGGCACACTGAAAGACAACACACATAGAGATAGTGATGGAGAGAGAGTCAGAGAGAAACAAGGTTTGGGGGGGGGGGGCGCTGGGGAAAAAGACAGAGACAGATCGGGACAGAAAGGGAAGGACAAAGACAGACAGATGGAGAAAGAGACACAGAGAGATACAGATACAGAAGCACTGGAGAAATACAGAGACAGAGACAGAAACATAGAGACCCAGACACAAACAGATTGTCAGAAACAGAGAGAAACAGATATGGACAGTAAGACAGAGACAGAGAGTGACAAAGATAGGCAGTCTGAGATGGAGACTGAGGCAGACAAAGACAGAGGTAGATAGAAATTAGACAGGGATGCAGACAGACATAATAGAGACAGAGATAGGGGATGACAGAGAGAGTGGCAGACATACAGAGAGGGAAAGACAGAGACAGGGATAAATCCTCATCATTGTCAAGGACCACGTGGTATCCCATAGGGGTACATCTCCTTTAGTGTGGCATTTAGTTTGCTGTTATTTAGCTTGATGGTTTCCTGTAGCATTACCATGACTATACATTTTGTGCTGCCGCCCCATCTCCCCATGCCTTTACGAAGAGGCTAACAAAATGAGTATCAATGTGGGAAACGCTTTCTTCCTCATCCTGAGCAGTCAAAAGGAAAAGAAAAAAAAAAGTGAAAAACTAGAGACAGGTATTGGATAAATTGCCCAAACTGGCAAATGGCAACAGTCAGGGTTTGTGAGAGATTAAATGTTTAAATGAGTATATTTCAGCTGTCACTGTGCATTATTGAACATCTTTCCATTGTAAACAGCAACAAGCAATTTAAGGATTTAAAGCTAATTGGGTAGGAAAACAAAAGCAGATCTTTCAGTCAAGGTATATTTGTAGCTAAGCAGTCTCTGAATTTCCCAAGTGAGGATACCTCTGTTTAGATGAAATGGCATCTTGGCGTTCAGCTCAAGAAAAAGTAATCTCAAATTGCTTAGAGAGTTTATATAAAGAAAGTGAAATTTTTACTGAAAAAAAAAATACTTTTTACCTTTCAACTGAATCATGACTTACTCTTCTCCCCAGTTATTTAAAAAAATAAATAAAATGAAGTCTATTGTTTGTAGTTGGTTAGGTATACGGAATATAAGGGAACACGAGAAAGGGTAGGGGGATGCAAAACTAAGGGCAAACATCGAAGGATGCAACAGCAGCTTCCTGATTGAACCATTTCATATAACTAACTGTCATGTAAATATTACTCTAAGACTAGTATGTGGGTTTGGGATAATGAAGCCTTTCAAATCTCCTTAAAGAGTAAAAGAAGAATGAATGAATGAATGAATAAAGTCAAAAGTAATTTGTTCACTGAATGACAACGGATAAAATCTAATTGGGAAGAGAAACAAACCACCGGTAAGGAAAATTCTGATTTCAACCAAGTAAAACAGTAAATCTGGTGACTAATTTTTTTTTGTTGTTCATCTTGTATTAATTTATCACACTCTTTCCAAGCATGTATTTATTATTTGTACAGATTCTTAAATAGAATTTTCCATTCTTTGACCTCAAAATAACATTTCATTGAAGGAGGGAATGGGATGGTGACAATTTGCAAGTTAACAGTAATCAGAAACCAACAAATTCAAATCGTGACTAGTGTGCTTCTCCTTTTGTGACAAAAACACTTTTTATCTTACCCTTTTGATTACTAGTGTGAACGTCTTGTCTTTTGATCCCACTTCCAGATGCCAAATAATTCCCATTATAATTCAAAAGCATTCCTTTCCAGAGGTCACCAGACCTGTTTTTAAGTGGGAAAGAGTCTTTCCAAGTACAATTCGAACGTCAAATGTTTCTGAAGGGCAAAGGCCATCAACGTGTGTAAAGAGTGCATTCTGGTGCATAAATAATTCATGACTGTATGCCACAGAAAAACTCTTATCTAGTACGGAGATGTCCTCATAGAATCAATCTGCTGTCTTCCGCTCCACCCCCAATATAGGGTTGTATAAGATTTGAAATGTCTTTCTAGGGTTAAAATGCTAGGACAGTCAAAATAAAGTCTAACTAACATCAAGATATGATATAAAGTCAACTAACCTGAGAATACTGAGGAACAACCAATAAAGAGAAGATCATCAGTGTAGCCTGGGTGTGTTCACATAGAGAGAGATCATGGAAACCAAGTACGACACTCAGTGGCAAGAAATGGGGCAAGGGAAGCAATCCAAAGGATGCTAGCGGTAGTGGTGGTTGCTAGTGGTAATGGTAGAGTGGGGCAGAGTGGCTCTAAACACACGAACTGAAAGAGAAACCAAACTGTTTCTTTAACATTCATTTAATCAACGCTAAAGGAAATGCATATTTTAAAAGAGTTTCACTAACAGTAGTAGAGTAGGTAGGTTCACAGGTTCTCTCTAAAGTCAACGGGTCTTTGACTTTGCAGAAATGATGGGAGGGGCCATTGATGGATGGTAAACCAGGAGGACAAGTTGCCACCTTAACAGCACAAATAAGTTATAAAGGTGTTGGGGGAGGGGGGCTTTAAAGTTTCTCTTCTTCATAGGCTCAGGTAAACAATCTCAAATATCATGCGCTACAGTTCAACAAAGACTCTGGCAGAACTGGGCCACCAGAGGTGGGCAAGTCCGGTTGGTCCCGCAGAAGGAGCTGGCATCTGGACAAAGCTGGTCGCCCCTGACCCCAGGAAAAGACCTGCTCACCTCTCTGAGATTTTGTTTTCAGGGGTCCTCACTCAGGAAAACGCCCCTCTCTGGGGAGGTACAGGAAATTACAGGTCACATATATGGGGAAAACCACATCTTCGTTCTCCAGATTCACTACCTCTAGCTCTTCATCCTTTCCCAGGGAAAGCACCTGGTATTCTGTCTCCCTCCGGAGAATGGCTCTTCCAGCCCTGTCCAAGGAGGCCAGGCGCAGGCGGAACGCGACCTTTCTCTGCCAGAGGAAGCTGACCCCAAGACCGCAAGGATTGTTCAGCGCGCTGTGCTTGAAAATGATGCGCCGGTTGGCATAGCACACCACCAAGTCCCAGCCGAAGTTGAAGCCTGCCCACCGCCAGCTGCACTGCTGCTGATCCCTGTAGAGCCGGCCCCCGCACCGCACGCTGGTCCTCTGGAGGTCGGACACGCAAACATCCGTGGGCCCGAGCTCTCTGGTCTGCTCAGCCCGGAGGAGGGCAAGCCACTGCTCTTTGTACACTGGGCTCAGCCACGTGGCAGGGATCAGCGCATCCTGGTCGATGATGCGTGCTGATGGCAGGTCGCAGATTATGTAGGCAAGCCGCAGCTGCTGGAACACTGGCACGAAGGCTCTGCCCTGCTCGGTCTCCAGGAAAGCGGTGCCCTCTGACCCCTGCCTGGACCCAGCAAACCACGAGTCGGCGTCAGGCAGTAGGTCTCTGTGGGGGCCTCTCCATGTCGGCTGCAGCTGCAGGAACATCCACTTTTTCAGCGTGGTGTACACATCCATCTCTACCTCCATCACGAGGAGCTCTGAAGAGGCAATGACCTCTTTCATGAGATCCAGGCTGACTTCTCTCAATAACTCCTCACTAGGCCGGGTCATCAGGTTGTCCAGCAGCCACTGAAAACACATGGCCCTGATGTTCTGGAGTCCGTAGCTCTCAGCAGAGTAGTAGTAGGTGCACACGGTCTGATCATTGACGGTGTCCCTCATGATCTCTCTGCACTGCTCGATCAGCTCATCCAGCTGCAGCATGCTGGCTGTGGCCAGCATGGGGACCACTCGACCGGGGGGGATGAGCACAGAGTCTCGGTACAGGGAACCTAAAGCCTCGTGCAGTGCCTCACAATCAATGTTCTCGTCAGGCATCTGCAACTCTACAGTAGTCATGGTTGTCTCACGCCAAGCACCACTGAACATGCTGGCAAAGTATCCTGACTGGCACAAGTTGACCTTGTGCAGGTTCCACTCCTCCCCCAGGGCACGGATCTGCACGTCACTCCCTTCTCCTCTCAGGAAAAGTGTCTCATAAACGGACCCTAAACTGTCTTTTGCTCGCTTCCCGCGGGGCGCTTTTGTGAGCTGCCGTCCTGGGCCTGTCTTCCGCTTGTGGCGCCCTTGACTAGTGGTGGGCCTCGCCTCTTCACTCTCCTCCCCTTCCTCTATCGCCGCCACTGCTACCTCCTCAGCCTCCTCCTCCCCCTCAGGGGCACCTGGCTCCCCCGGGGCACGCCCCTCTCTGTTCCAGGACGTCCGACTACTTAGTGCTCCCATGGCTTTTACCTCAGGCGCGCAAAGGGCAAGCTTCCTCACCAGACGCGGCTGCCACTGGCACTAGCTCAGCCGAAGGGGCTGTTGGGTACGGTTGGCGTTTGTGACGTCATCACGGACCCCACGCAAAGCCACACCCACTAGGCTTTCCCCTACCCCTCCCACTCCCTATCACAGGATTCCTGCACTCTGTACCAGGAATTCCACTCTATCTTTCCCTCCAGGGATGATTTCTCTGGGACTCCCTTCATAGGATAATGGTGGAACAGAGGACTTTGTGTATGAATTGTCCCCATTAATTTTAAGAACATAATTTCCTATTCCCCATTTGAAATAATTAGTGATCACTCCTTTTTTTGGATAATTACATCTTGGTTCCAGCTCTGTCCTCTATGCACCTTAATTTCTGTAATTATTTTCTGAGGTTATCCCATCATTTGAGGCTGTGAAAACATTTTCTGTGATAAAAGTGGCAATGTTTGCCCAGTCTTTGCTTTTGTCTCTAACTTTTGTTATTAAATAGCATTTCCAGTCATAGAACCATTTAAAACTGTGTGTGTCCATATCAGCTTCTTGAGGCTCATGTCTCCATTTTCCATAGGTACACAAACCTTAACTTTGGGGAATATCTTAAGTTCCTTTGGGAACTTTTAGATGTTTTTTTTTTTTTCCCCTACCCCACCTGTTTGTGCATCTTGAGCCCTCTGACACTTTCCCTATTTCTTGCACATTCCTCATTGTCTGCTATCTGGCTAAAAGTCTACCGTTTCTCACACTTCCAAAGCAGATATACATCTTTTCTCAACTGTACTCCCATCAGACCTTAATCAAACATTTCTCCCCATAAGCCTGCAATTATTTCATTATATTAGTTTCACCACTAGAGTTTTGGATGTTTGAGGCAAAGGCTTTGGATTATCAGCCCCAGACACCAGCTAAGCATGTAACACACTTAATCAGTGAAAGAAATGAGGAATGAATGAGATGAATTTCGATTTTTGAGGAAATTAATAATATTAAATACTGACAAGTGTTATATGCTAAACAAATTATGTGGTGTAGAGAGAGTCTGGACCTTTCAATGACAAGGAAAGTACAATACAAGGGGAAAAAAAACCCCTTGAAAATGGTAAGCCTCTCAGGTCATTTGACCTTGCCTAAGTAGAATGTTTGGGGCTTCCCAAACATTCCCAGTGGTAAACAATCCACCTGCCAATGCAAGAGATGCGTGAGGCATGGGTTCTATCCCTGGGTTGGGAAGACTTCCTGGAGGAGGAAACGACAACCCACTCCACTATTCATGCCTGGAAAATTCCATGAATAGCAGAGACTTGTGAACTAGTGTCCACGGGGTCCCAAAGATTCTGTCCTATTCAAATTATGTAAGGAGAATGTTTACACAATTTGAATAGGACAGGATAACCTTAAATCACATTTTAAATATTCTCTGTTAGATGGCTATAGAGAGTTGATAAGAAGGTCTATATAATGCTCCAGGTTCAGTGGTGCTTGGCATGAGACAAACATGAATACTGACTGTAGAGCTGTGGTAGCTTATGGTAAATGGTGAACGGTGCTGCTGGATTCATGGTCTCTGAAGGAGAAGATTTAACTCCAGAACCAAAGACAGTCTCAGTCACTTGGAGCACTGTGTAGATTTTATCTAAAGTGAAAGTGACAGAAAAAGCTTCTGACATAGACATCAGAAGGGAGCAGGAGGAGAGAACCCACCTCACTAGTTTAAGCAAGGCTTTATACACTTCTCAACTAGCTGCTGAGAATAGATAAAAAATACCTCAAGACTGCGAGAATTTTTCCCAGACCATTTCCTGTAACATACATCCTGGGATGACATCAGCACGAGATGAGCCACAAGGAACAGGTTAACCCAGAGCTACAGCTGTGGAAGTTTTTACCCAGACCTTTTCCCATAACATACATCCAAAGCTCAAAAAAAAAATAAATAAATAAAAGGCATGTCCTTGAATAGGAGATACTGTTGCCTACGAGGCCTACCTATCTAAAGCAAAGAATGTGAAAAAGAAAAAATGTTTATCTCCTCCTTAAAGGGGCCTTAGGCTTTTACTCCTTATCAACCTGCCTAAGTTAACTCTCTCATTCCCCCCTTATTTTAGGAGAATATTGTTGCTGAGGGGAAAGGGGCAGAGAAATCTGTCAGTAACTGCTTCCTGCAGGTGAGGGGCACTGACCCTAAGTTGATGAAGCAACATATTCTCCTTACCCTTTTATTTAGGGTTTCTGATCCAGGGGCCCCAAGTAATAAATACACAGTTACATGTGTAAGGAGCAAACAGCAAAAAACAGAATGATTACAATGATTATAGTCAAGATAGTTTTTCACAAAGGAGAGCTTGTAAACCAAGATTGTATCTGTGACCATGGTGGAACATCAGGGGAGTCCATTTTGAAGAGTGACCAGGATCTCTGCATCACTGTTACTTTGTCTGGGAAGCCATTGTATCCTTTAGAAAGAACAAACTAGATAAGTAGATTAAAAGGCAGAGACCAAATATCAGTAGATGAATTATTGTAACTAGCAGTCCAAGCGAGAGTAAGAATCAGGTTACATTTGGTAGTAACTTTGATCCTGGTCTAGACAGAGTCAACACTTGGGCTGCCCTATTTATCTGGCGTGTTCATATACATTTTGAATGTAGGTATAACAAACCCAGTTAGAAGTAGTTGAAAGAATGAAAACCTGAAATTTAACAGACAAAATAAATCTTATAATTTCGTTTCAGGTGAATGAGTCTATAACCCAATGTAGACAGGTGCTTTAGGTAGCCAGTTGTCAAAGTTTGTCCAGGTAGGCCCTAGCTTCTTACTGTGGTATTAATGTATAAGCCAAAGTAGTTGTCACCATTAGCAATTTTAGTGTTTTTCTAGGTATGAGAAGATGCAAGAATTTGGGCTCAGGAAAATCTTTACCTGAAAATATCTAACTATCCAAAGGCCTGCTGTGTCCATTTTTCCAGAGCACAGAGCGAGTGCCTAATTTCTGATTTTCACCCGGAACTCCTTTCAGGGGATGTTGAAGGTCAGCAGCTGTAGTGTCCATGAGTTAATCTTTGTCGAGGCTGATAGCAAGTGCCAGTTACCAGAGCAGGGCCCTTTTATGGCCATGAGTTTGACCATGGTTTGCGGGGCATTTCATTACCATCTTGTCCCATGGTGCTGGGAAGGTTCATCCCCAGTTCTGTCAAAGATTTCACTGATAGGCCACTCAATGTTTTATTACTGGACTAGGCCCTGTGAGTAACAAAAGTCTCTGGACAACACCTGTCTCACTAGTCTCTTGGTCCAAGAAAATATTCCGTCTTGTTGCTTCTCATATACAGAGTCACACCGTTATAATTATGGATTTCATATGGAACTGTACACCATTATATCAGTGGCTCAGTCACACCCTTGATAATGTACGGAGAAACGCTTCTTGAAACAGGCAGTATAGAAGACAATATAGTTAGAAGTAATAGTAGAATCATCAGTAAGTACTTAAGTCAAGAACTTCTATTAGGTATAGCCCAGTGACTATCCATGTCATCTGATTTAGTTTGCTAAATGACTATAGCCTGTTGTTAACCTCCTGGTTGTAGATCCTGGAGCATCTGATCTTTAATCAAAGGCTGGTTACTGAGAGAAGCTTTAGAAACAAACTCAGAGTGTCCTTTTAAATAACTTAATTAAACTTCTTAGCAATATAACATAACCACAAGGAACTACCTTAGAAGTCAGTCTTAGTAAATACAGATCTTAATTAACAAAACTAGAACCTAATATTCAGTCTAACTTAATAGATGCCTTAGGCCTGACATCAGTTGGGTGAATTTTTCTTTTAGACCTTCTCAGTATACTTTGAGATTTCTGCCTGTGTTGGGAGGCAGTCTTTTTATTTACCTGATAAGGCTGTTCAGAACCCAAGTGTCTCCAATTTCTGGAGCGACGAGGCAGAGAGAAAAATGCGATCATTTTACCCACAGGTGTAAATCACTAAATTGTTTTGAACCATCAGTAACTTGAAAAGAGCTTCTCTATATCTGTAAACAAAGATTAGAAGCCAGTAATATGTCAGACAAAAAGTCATGAAAATTTCAATCATATTTAGCAGTCTGTTCAATCCCATGTAACCGATTCCTTTGTTCTGCCATCCTTGCCTGACAACCGAGGATGCCAGTGAAAGCCACAGTCTCCAAGAAGTTCGTGAAGTTTTCTGTCAATGTCTGTACGACCTGTCCAGCAAAGTGGGTGCTCCAATCACTGGAGATTGTAGAAAACACATTTTAACCTTTTTTTTTTTTTCTATTGTGAGACATTAACCCTGAAGCCAGGAAAGGGTTTATGTTATCAAATAAAAGTGAGGTTTGTCAGGGAGCCAGGAAAAGCTAAGCAGTCATCTTGGATTTCCCATAGCCCCAACTATTTGGTTTACAGCCATTGTTCATCCATTTAAAATGCCCTGATGAGGGGTTAATTTTTGTAGAAGCAGAATGAGCTTTGTCTATGTGTGCCATAGTCTGTTATCAAAAGCCACATTCCAAGAAAACTTTGTTCTTTTATCAGGAAGAGAAAACCAAATTCCAGATTGGTACCAGCTTATACTCACTGTGAAACAATAGTTATTCACTTAGTCGAAGTAACAATAAAAGATTCCAAAGGCAGTTTAACGTCTTAAGAACTTGAATCATGCACAAAACTCTCTTTCATTTGCCACAAACCTTTTTTCATTTGCCACAAACCTTTTTTATATTTTTTTATTCATCACTTTATTTGCCCATTCAGAGAACAGCCACCTGTAAGTTCAGATTTACTTCCTTTTTTCTTAATAGAATGTAATTTCATTCCTTATACCTTTTTATTGAGAAACACAGCGTCCTACCTTCTTTCAGCAACCATGAACTGTACTTTATATCATCATTTTGTAGACTGGTAAATATGAATCCCCCAAAGCTATATCATTTGCTATCTTCACAATGTCTATGTCAATTAGATCAGTAAACAAACATCAATACCAGGTATCAATTCAATAGTGAATATTTCCCAGTTCATACAAGTCTGAAATTCATTTAGTTTAGTTTTCTTGCATTTAGAACTGTTTGATTTGTAAGTGCTTACTTCTCCTTAGGCCAGATAAATAGAGCTCACTGACCAACTGACCAACTCAAGGATCAACACTCTGGAGTTTACTGGAGTTTTTAGTTGTTAATAGTACCTGGTAAACTTTCTTCTTTCTTTCTTTCCTTTGTTAACCTAGGCTCAAGGGCAGATTTTTCTGATGCTTATTTCAGAAGACCAAGGAGTCTCCAGGTTGCAGATCATGTAAAGGCTCTTTAGGTGAGTGTTTGGGAGATTTGCTCATATCAGTGTGATAAAGCTGGAAGTGTTGTGTGAGTGCTTTCAAGTCATTACTCTTATCAGCTTGTAAAAATGGTAGAATCCAAAATGGGGGATGATCCAGAGTGTTGATCCTTGAGTTGTTGTTCCTCATCACATCCCCCTGTACACTGGGTATCCACTCCATCTGAAGACCTTAAATTGAGGGTTCTTAGCAGCCTTCCAGGTGTCACTGACTTCAGAATGTGGACAGATTCCTCCCCAAGATGACAGAATAATATTAATTTTCTGATTCTCTAGGAACTGTTCCTCCCCCTTTACTAATAATATTGCCTACCATTACATTCGGATGTTTTCCAGCACATTACTATGAGCTCCCCTTATTTTTACTGTATTATTTTTTTAACTCCTGTGGTCTCCTTCTGCCACTTAAGGAAAAACATCTGACATTCCCCGTCACACCCTGCTGACAAAAGAAATAAATGCTATTTGTCAGTTTCCC
The DNA here is from genome assembly GCF_023699985.2 of Odocoileus virginianus. Classification (NCBI taxonomy): domain Eukaryota; kingdom Metazoa; phylum Chordata; class Mammalia; order Artiodactyla; family Cervidae; genus Odocoileus; species Odocoileus virginianus. The sequence goes on from NC_069708.1 coordinate 22,863,409, forward strand.
TTACAGCATTAATCCCAACTTCCAGACGTTAAAAACTGGACGCTGGCCTCATCTCAGCAAAATACTCCTGCAGAGGTCATTATAATCCTGTCGGCAAGTCCTACTCAATCAAGAGTAGGTTCCATTATTGGGGCCACGCTGACCCCGATAGTCAGATTTGCTCATGGTATTCCATTTGTTCATGAGAGTCAGCCTGCTTTGTGAAACTGATTGAAAGTGAATGTGAAAGTCACTCAGTCGTGTCGGACTCTTTGGGACCCCATGGACTATACAGTCCATGGAATTCTCCAGGCCAGAATACTGGCGTGGGTAGCCTTTCCCTTCTCCAGGGGATCTTCCCAACCCAGGGATCAAACCAGGGTCTCCTGCACCGCAGGTGGATTCTTTACCAGCTGAGCCACACAAGGGAAGTTCTGCTAAATACATCACTTACCTTGAGGAACACAAAATCGGCTTTCTCTAGTCGTGATCAATGAAGCTTATTTTCCTGATAGAGGCAATACAATGAGGTACTATTTGTTATGTAACATCTTATATAACACCCATGTGGCATATGCTAACTTATCTTGTGTGTTCAGGATAATTGCTAGAGACTTTGTGATATGTTCTAAACATTCCAGCAGATCTTGTTTCCCAGAAACAGGTGGGGGAGGGGGGGTTAGGGAGAGGGGATTAACCAGTAACAGTCAAACCAATTTCTTTTAAAAACTCACCCAGAAGGGCTTCTCTGTTGGCTCAGATGGCAATGCGGGAGACCCAGGTTCAGTCCCTGGGTCGGGAAGATCCCCTGGAGAAGGGAATGGCAACCCACTCCAGGATTCTTGCCTGAAGAATCCCGTGGACAGAGGAGCCTCCTGGGCTATATGGTCCATGGGGTTGCAAAGAGTCAGACATGACTGAGCGTCTAACACACACACACACACACGAAGAATAACTGATTCCCTATTCATATAGGCTTTGTGACTTGCTATTCTCACATTAGGGAAAATAATAGCTAGCAAGGGTGGTCCAAAACTTGTCTTTGATTCTGACAAAAGTCATGTGGTGCTCAAAGGTGAAACCAGCTGGATTCATTGCCTGGGTTTTATAATCCAAGCCCTTGACTTCAAGTCTTGTTTCAAGGACTAATAATCATTGTGTTTCATTTGATTACTTGTTTTGCAGTTGGCCAATGCATCCTGTCTGGCGTCTTAAATGCTATTGCACAGTCCATGTCACACCAGAGTATTGAATGATGCATTCTACTGCAAAAGGAGCAGGAGAGACCAACCCATGTCCTACTACAGACTACATTCTCTAAACAAATTCCTGGTCATCAAAATCAGAGCAATGTTGATAATCTAGATAACATGGATTAATGGCTTGTGGGCAAAAGTGGGTACTAAAAAATATCTCTTGACATCCAGGCTAGGACATGTTATTCTCCCATTAGACATTGAAAAAAATCTCAGGGAGTGCCAACTTCAGTTGAGATCATGAGATCTCGTCACTCAGAGATGATGATAAAGTGAGACAAAACAAAGGCCACTTCATGATTTTTTTTTCTAAGCACAGACAAAAGCAAAATCACTGTACAAATCACCATATATCCCTCTCCTAGCTAGTATGAGTGACTGCTAGTTTGGGGGTTTTGTTTTCCCTTTTGCTTTCTTTGTTTCTTTGTTTGCTTTCTGCAGTTGCAGCTTTAACCTCACTCTAATCTATTCTCTCTATACAGAAGGTTTATTAAGATACTGTCATAGGAATACCCTGTCTTCCTGACAGTATCCAATCCAGATCAAAACTCTGCTTCTTTAAAACCTCACACAAATCACCTAAAACAAGACCACCTCTTTCTTTCTTTAATTTTTCTTTTGATGTGGTCCCTTTATTTAGTCTTTATTGAATTTGTTACCATATTGCTTCTGGGTTTTTTTTTTTTTTTTTCGTTTTATATTTTGGTTTTTGGCTACAAGACACGTGGGACCTTAGTTTCCCCAACCAGGGAGCGAACCCACACCACCTGCTTTGGAAGGCAAAGTCTCATCCACCGGACCAGCAGGGAAGTCCCGAGCCCAAATCTTTTAACATCCCTTTTCTATCACCCACGTACTTGTGCGGCCCACAGTTCCTTCACTGTGTGTGTTCGCCTTCACTGCAAAGAAGAATAAACTCAAATTGTTCAACTACAAATGTGTTCCTGCTGGTCTTTAGCTGGGAGGCATGGAAATATCATATCACATTAAACTTGATGACAAAGCAAAACGGAAGACTCAAACGTATTGACTACAGTAACCCCACATGCTATTACTTCTAACATAATTTTCAGTTTACAAAGACATTTATTCTGTATCCTTTTAACCAGCAATTTCAAGGCCTAGAGACTGACAAGAGGGCTGGTATACTGGTGGAGATATTAACAATATGTACAGTAAAAGACCAACCATAAAATATATTGAAAATAGCTATTCATGATAGTGGAATGGGAGAAAGACAGCAAAGGTTGAGTTTTGGACAATGAGTTTGAGATCATGGCCTGAGCACCAGGTCAGATGCTGTATGGGCCACAGAAGATGTGACCCAAATTCTTCACATTCCGAAGCACAGGGTTTCAGAACAAACGGTCCCTTTGGGTGGCTACCAACCTTCCTCAAGCCCTGTCCCCAGCCTCCGTAACATCTCAGTAAGCACAGTGAGACGAATAAGACCCTGATGAGACCCTGTAAATCCAAATGTGACCATTCTGTATGTCCGTTTTTCTAACTCCTCCCCATCCCCACAAACATCACCCACCCCCACATAGGTTATCCAGGCGATCTATGTAGTCAGAGGTAGAAAGTAATGTAAATTTTACTTGGAATGACTGATTATAGAACAGCACTATCTAATAGAACTCTCTGCGCTGATAGAAATGTTCCATATCTGTGCTGCACACAGTATAGTAGCCACGGGCTTACATGTAGCCATTGAGCACTTCAAATGCTGCTAGTGAGACTGAGAGACTGAATTTTCAACTTTATTTAATTTTAATCAATGTAACTAATCACATATGACTAGGGGCTACCAGTTTTAAGAATATACCTCTACAGGAAGTCTCCTCACCTGTGGTGGACCATACTCAGCCACTTGCCTTCACCCAAAACACGCTCTTTGTGACTGCTTGGACGATTTTAATTCACTTATTGGAGTCACCATTCTTCATAAAATCCCATGTACTACAAACATGCTAATCAAAACCATCAGCTGCTTGTAGATTCCTATTTTTGCCATCACCATGTACTATTTTTATTTTATTTTTTTTTTAATTTTTTTAAATAATTGACAGACATCACCAATGTAATGCAGTGTGTTTATGTGATGAATACTTCTCAGAGAATTAAGGGTCTTCTGGGTATTCAAATCTTACCTCGAATTTGCCCAGATAGTTTTTGTTCCATCCACTGCATCTTATTACCCTGCTAGTCTTTAAACCAAGTTTGATAGTTGAATGTTGCTACAATGTGGAATGAAATTTATTCTTTGGTGTCTGATCTAAGAATCTAATCGTAGCAATTGACATGGAAAATGTGTTTGTTCACAGACTAAACCAAACTTTCATCTGCACTGTTAGAACAAATTATTCCCGAAGACTGTTCATGTGTCAGCTGGCTATTGTCTAAATAAATGAGGTAAATTTCAGTTCTCTTACATACTAGAAAAAAAAAATTGCCACCTTTCTTTAGAATGTCATGAATAGACAAATTTTACTTCTGAAACACAAACACTTGAGGAAGTATAAGTTTCAGCTAACATCCTGGTTATTATCTCCTTACCAGCATCAGTGTCTTTCTATTTATTTACTCAAATGAGGAAGGAAGCTACATTTAGATTAAAATTGGTTGCCTGGACCCTAAGTTCTATTTTGTTCCTTTGTAGATCGCACCACCTTTGAGATTTCCAAGTGGTGGGGCAGACTGTTGGCTATAGGTCTGGATTCAAAGAAGAGGTCTGTGCATGGGCTATGAATTTGAGAGTCTATGACATATAGATGGTGCCTGGAGTCAAGCAAGTAAACCTTAGAACAGGGGGCAGATGACACACCCCTTTCAAGAGGTCTATCTTGAATAAAGGGAAGGGCATCAAGGCCCAGGTAGCTGAGTGGACAAGGAAAGGGTGGAACCTCATGTGGGCTCATAAAATATAAATGTATATATATGTATATGAATGTCTTAGGAGTCATGTTACTAGCTGAACAGGTGATGACATAAGAACCTTGGGCCCTGCTTCAGTCCCCTTATTTCAATGTGTGTGTGTGTTTGCTGACCCCAATTCAAAAGTTTAAGTTTAATCACATGATTAACCTTATGTGATGTGCTTATATAAAATAGGTGAATTTTGCTATTTTAACTCTCATCAGGCAGGTTCATGTCCAAATTCTGTGGCTGAGACTTGGCAAGTACCTTCCTGTAGATCTTGTGGCTAGACACTCCCTCTTCTTTTGATTTTCCTCTTAAAAAGATGGTTTTCTTTTTCCAGCACATGCCTTATCTTTCACTAAAATTCCAATGTCATCTTTGTGCTGTTTATATATAGACCCTTTCCACAGTAGCATAATTTACACTGGTCTGCTGTCTGTGTCCATCCCACTTACATCCCTGGGGCACTGCTTTCTTCTTCATAAGTCATGGTTTTAAGTCTCTTGTGTCTTTGCACATGAATGCTAACCTTATCTTCTTACGGCATCTATCTCCAGGACACCACTGGAAGGGAAGGTGACAGAAGAGGGTTTGTCTACCAAACTGTAGTAACATTTCATTCCTGTCTCCTTAAGACAGGCAGAAGCAGAGATGGACTATCAAAACATGCAACAGAGCCAGATGCAGAAACAGCCAGAGACAAGACAGCCTGACAGAAAAACAGAGATAGCTGGTCAGGCAGGCTGAGAAAGCCCAACAGATGGACAGACTCAGATATTATACCTCCTCCCCTAGTAGAGACAGGTAGAAAGGGATACACAGAAAGGGGCAGACAGAGACAGGTAGAAATTGATGGAGACAGAGACAGGGAGGCAGAGGAAGCCAGGCACAGACAGGGACAGACAGACACACATTCAAACTAAGGCAAGGAATGATGGTTGCAGACAGAGACAGGGAGACAGGCAGAGGCTGATTGACACAGATAGAAAGACAGAGACAGACAGACTGAGAGACAGAGAAAGACAGAGGCACACTGAAAGACAACACACATAGAGATAGTGATGGAGAGAGAGTCAGAGAGAAACAAGGTTTGGGGGGGGGGGCGCTGGGGAAAAAGACAGAGACAGATCGGGACAGAAAGGGAAGGACAAAGACAGACAGATGCAGAAAGAGACACAGAGAGATACAGATACAGAAGCACTGGAGAAATACAGAGACAGAGACAGAAACATAGAGACCCAGACACAAACAGATTGTCAGA